>NC_000074.6:126122747-126422747 GCF_000001635.26 Mus musculus | reverse complement strand
GCCAGTACAGGTCGCGCGCACCCCAGCATGCCTGCCTTTCCTTCATGGAAGGGGCTGCCATTCCTGCCTGCAGTGGTCACGCGGGAAGCCACGCAACATGCGACCGGGGCTCAGCCTACGTGGGAGAGCGGTGTGGACTGTGGTTCCCGCACGGCGGTGTCGCCCCGCAGGTCCACCGACTGCACAGGGAAACTCACTGCGAAAGTACCCGCCGCCGATTGACCTGCCCCGGCCTCCGTTTGCAAATAGAAGGGCGGGACTTCCGGCCGAGTCCGTTTCTCCGGCGGATAATTTCCGGCACCAGGGGCGTGGCCTATGGGCGGAAACTAATATCTGATTGGTACCGCCCTCTGTAGCTGCGGCTGCCCTGATTGGCTGAAGAGGGACCCGGAATTGGCGGAGGCGGCCGAGCCGGCACCAAGCTCCGTTCTCAGAGTGTGGTGAGAAGGGGATAGCTCGCCGGAGAGCGCCGACTCTGGGTGAGGGTGAAGCTGAGGTTGGCCATGCTAGAGGTTCCCTGTGCCTTTTATCAATGTCAGGTTATAAAAAGGTATCCGGGCGTGGTGGCACACGCCTTTAATCCCAGCACTTGCGGGGCAGAGGCAGGCAGATTTCTGAGTTCGAGGCCAGCCTGGTCTACAAAGTGAGTTCCAGGACAGCCAGGGCTACACAGAGAAACCCTGTCTCGTATATTTATCTCATTTTATCGATATGGCTGCAATTATGACTGTGCATAATGGTACATCAAGAGCAGACATGAATGAAATGGGAAATAAAAGCAGTGATGTTCGCAGCCAGCCACAGCTGTCTGTATATCTCTTCCCGACCGTCATAATCAAGAATTCATTGGAAACTGAAATAACAGTAGCAATTTCAGTAGTGAAGTTTAGCTCTGTAGATGACAAGAAAGTGAGGCTCTTATAAACAAATGAAGTTTAGCAAAGTGTACAGTTTCTAGAGAGATGGTGCTAGTAGAAATTTAAATTTGCACTGAAAATCCTTCTACAGACAAATTCCAGATAGTTCCTCCAGGAGGTTCCTCTCGACTTTTACTAATTAAATTCTACCTGTATTCTTGCTACTGTTAACTTGTACTAGTTACAGAACCTCCCCAACTCTGAAATAACAAACTCCTTGGAACTCATTGATTTATAAGAGAGAGGAAGAGGAGGGAGAGGGATAAAATGGTGTGATAATGCTTTATATGTCTCACTTAACTAAGAGGGTTTGCTGTAGAAGGATTAATGTACATGATTATGGGAGCCATCCAAGACTTTGTTGAAGGTGTTAGACATTATGCATTGTATGTTCCCCAGTGTCTTGCCAATATATTAAAAAAAAAAAAAAGTCCTATTCAAAACTCTGGTGGACCTGTATGAGAAAATATGATTTAGGGGTTGAAAATTAATTTTTAAAAATTTATTATTTTGTATGCATGGGGGTACTACATGCATGCAGCCTTGAAAAGGTTTTTTTTTAGCCCCACTCATCTACACAAACCCAAACAGCATCATGAAATGGACAGAAAAGACAAGTTGCAGTGCAGGCATTCACTATACCTACAAACCGTAAGACATAGAAACCCTTTCCTTCTCTAAAGGTGCACAAGACAGATGCAACACTGCTGAGAAAATGAGCAGTCTATGCAGATACTGAATCCTCATTGGTTACCACAGCAGTATATGCAAATACTGACGTCCTCATTGGTTAGCACAGCAATCTATGGAGATACTGACAGACATCCTCACTGGTAACCACAGCAATATATGCAGATGCTGACTTCCTCATTGGTAATCATAGCAATATATGCAGATACTGATATTCTCACTGGTAACCACAGTAATATATGCAGATATTGACAGACATCTTCACTGGTAACCACAGCAATATATGCAGATACTCACGATATTCTCACTGGTAACCACAGCAATAAATGCAGATACTCATATCCACTACAGTATTAAGGATAAATACATAAATAGTAAAACCATAAAGGGCAGCAAAGATTATCACAACTGTCTCTAGGGCTAGGAGAGATTTGATCAGGAAGGGCACACAGAGACTGAATGTGAAGCCTTTGGGTTCTGCTCCTAGACCTGGGCGTTTGCTTTCTAAGCACTTTTTTAGCCATGCACATGTTTTGTTTATGTTTTTCTGCATGAATGTGTGTGCCCAGGTTTTAATAGAATAAGTAATTGGCCCAAGAGAGTTGATCATTGTTGTAATTGATCTACAGAAAGATAATAGCAGCCATTATAGAGAGCTTGATTACTAAATTTTAATGTGTTTACCATCTTATATGTTCTTTCTGGCCAAAAGTCAGCCCAGGAGAGTCCTGGCCAAAAGTATAGGCCCAAGAAGGGTTATCATTGTTGGGGCTGATCTACAAGAAGATAATTATGACCACCATATAAAATATGATTATTGACTTTAATGTGTTTACTATATCTGTTCTTGGGCAGTGTTTAGTGCTATATACCACTCATGCAGCCACAGTTCTTCCTTGTCTGTGATGAGACTGAGGCAGAGAGGAGACATACTGCCAAAATGAGTGTACTGTAGTCGGGTTCCTGACTTATCCCCTCAGGAGATTCAACCACCAAAAAGGAATCTAGAGGTTTGAATGGACAACAGCAAAGTCCACGTGCACATTATCAAAATATTGCAGACAACAGGGCCAGTAAAAGAATGTAAGTGCCACAAGAAGGTGGCAGGTGTGCGGTCGCCCAGCCCGGGTGTAAAATGGAGAGCCAGTGAAGAGAGGTCAGGGACAAGGGTGGAAGGCAGGCGGTGCTGGCAGCTCCAGCCACAAGAAATTGTGCGAGTCACCCAGTCTGAACCGAGTGGATCCCCAAACTCCTGGTGGCAGGGCAGGACAGACTCCGTTGTAGGGTGTTGTTTTTCTGTTGCTGCCCACAGACTTTTATTTATACTCTGCTTTTCAAAGCAGTTATCAGAGACACCTACTCAGGAACACAAATGGGGCCGATTCCTTTGACTTCAGTGTTGCTACACACCCTTCTGAACACCAGGTCCATCTGTCCTGGTGTTCTCCTCCTGTTAACTAGAGATGTGCTGCAAGGTTTCGCCTCCCCTCCCCTCTCCTCCTCTATCCTCCCCTCTCCTCCCCTCCTTCTCTTTGTTTCCTCCCCCCCCCCCCCCCAGCCCTTATTTTCCTTGTCGAGTTGATCTAACCTCACAGCTTCAGTTACTATTTCTGTCAGAAAAGCAAGACCAGGTTTGGGCCTTAAAATAAATATTCCTTTTTCAGGTCCCCAGTGGACAGCTCCACTAATTTGTTTTTGAAACGTCTGCACTGGGTCTGTCTATTCATCTCCTGTCTTTCATCTATCATTTACCCCCTATTATTAAATCATCCATTGACTCTCTCTATCCCTATTATTTGTGCGTATCTAGCATCTGTTGTTGCTCTGTTTCTACTTTTGTCTCTGTGTATCTAGCCGGCTATTAATTATGCAAGCATGTACATTTTATTATGTGTATGTTTTTACCCATTCATTCATCCAGTCATATGCATAGCTTGCCTTGTGCTGTTTACTCAAATTCACAGATGTTGCCAGCCTGACATTATCTGTTGCTACTGAAAGCAGCCGATTACAGCATACCACCTGACTGTGGGCTCTACTACTACTTTTCTGATTTATTTCTAGCACTTGTTGCTATGGTTTGGATATGGTGTGAATGTGCTTAGAGGGCTTAGGTTCATGTATTGAATGATCGATCTCTTGTACAGTGGTGTTAAGAAGTGGTGTGATATTTAAGATGTGGGGCCTGGTGGAATGCTGTTGGGGGTGTGGCCAAGTCAAGGACCACAGAGCCTCCCACCCATGAAGGAATGTCAAAGTGTGTTCCCTCCTGATCTATGTGCGAGTGTGGACAGTGTGTGCAAGAAATGTCCACCATAGCTCCACACCCAGTGTTATTAGACGCGTTCTCACGACCGGCCAGGAAGAACACCACAGACCAGAATCTTCTGCGGCAAAGCTTTATTCTTACATCTTCAGGAAAAGAGAGCAAGAAGCAAGAGAGAGAGAAAACGAAAACCCCGTCCCTCTTAAGGAGCATTCTCCTTCGCCTCGGACGTGTCCCTCCTTGATTGGCTGCAGCCCATCGGCCGAGTTGACGTCACGGGGAAGGCAGAGCACAAGTAGTCATAAGATACCCTTGGCACATGCGCAGATTATTTGTTTACCACTTAGAACACAGGATGTCAGCGCCATCTTGTAACGGCGAATGTGGGGGCGGCTCCCAACATCTCCCCCTTTTTCTTTTAATAAGAGCAAATAGGCCACCCATATTAATGAGAGTGGAGATAGAGGTCAAATCCCCAGTGTGTAGGTAAAGGAGCCATGTACAGGATTAGCTCTTAGGCTTACAGGCTTTTACCCAGAGCAACCCTGACCTGCTCCCGTGTCGTTTTGCCTGGGGGAAGGGAACTAGGACACTGAACCTTCATGAAAGATGACATGTCTCCCTAGAATAGGCTCATATATGCCGCAGAGCCTTTCCATTGCAGTGCTTAGCCTTGCAACTCTCTCGGGCTGCTGAAGCACACTCACTCTACCCCGTGCAATGAGTCTAGCCTCATGGGATATAAGAGCTGAGTGGCCAGCGACCTATTGCCTAAGCATAGATAACCATATATCAGGGGGAGCTCCATGTTCTAGTCCTGCAAGCGCCTGGGCAATAACCACCTTGTCTCTCCTAGTTTAGGCCTTAAGCTTACAGACCAATCAAAGAAGCAACACTAATCCACAGCAAAGTGTATCTCCAAATAATATTAATCCCACCCATTTTTTAAAGAAAGAAAATGCTGAGGAGATCCAATTGGGTAATCTTTTGGTCAGGGACAGGTCCAAGCGCGTGGAGTTGACCTGAATGATGGCAAGCCTCGAAGGGTCTGTTCAAATTCAGCCATCCAATTCTGTAACATATACTGAAAAAGACTTTTTGACAAATTAGCTGCCCTAGTAAATTTAACATACTGAATGGAAATAACACACAATCCCGGAAACTTTTGTTCACATCCCTGCTGAGTTATTTGTCATAATACATCTAGTTGTATCTGGACAAGATCTATGAGTTGATTAACCAGCATGAGACCTCTCTGTATCTTGACATTAGCTGAGGCCTGTTCATCTATGACTGTAGTCACTGAGGCTGACAAAGTGTTAATGGTGTCAGTCATCTGGACCTGTCCAGACAGAGCCAAGGCTGTCTGAATTAAGGCCAAACCCAGTTCCTAGTTAGTGGTAAAAAAGCAGGAGAATACTTGAGCATTATACATCACCGTCATTGGGAGTGGAAATGTCGACATTATCCCCCAACGCTGCTCTCTCTTTATTATTGACGCCCTGGACATCACCAAGACGAGGGACATTAGTATTCCCTTGGTCAGTCTGGATTTTTCGGGTGAGTCTTTCTGGTACCCAAAATGGGTTGTCTTCATTCTGTGGGAAAACACAGATAGCTCCCCTGGATCTTATCAAGATAGGATCCGGGCCATACCATTTATTATCAAGGACATTTTTCCATTTAACCATCTCATTGGGCCTATCTGGCTCTGAACAATGACGTTCAGCCGCAGTATGGCCATGAGCATCAATATTTAAAAAATTGAGTGTAAAGAGTGCCAAAGACACCGACACTCTTGGTGCTCGGGGTACAGTCTCCTCAAAAGTTCCCCTCTTCTGTTTTATAAGATAGGCTTTGAGGGTGCGATGCGCACGCTCAACAATACCCTGTCCTTGAGGGTTGTATGGAAGTCCAGTCAGGTGGGTTACGTCCATCTGACGGCAGAACTGTTGGAATTTTTGAGACGTATAAGCTGGTCCATTATCAGTCTTAAGGAGTCTGGGTTTCCCCCAAGCACTCCATGCCTCAAGACAATGTTGAATCACATGTGAGGCTTTTTCTCCAGTTAACGGAGAAGCAAACATGATGCCAGAACATGTGTCAATGGACACATGGAGATATTGAAGTTTTCCAAAGGAAGAAACATGTGTAACATCCATTTGCCAGACCTGTAGAGGTCGAATACCGCGTGGGTTAATTCCCACATGAGGAACTGGCAAGAACTCACAGCAGCTTTGACATTGAGTAACAATGTCACGGGCTTCTTTTCTTGTCAAGGAGAAACGACTGCGTAATGTTTCAGCCGTCACATGAAAATTGTTATGAAAATTTCTTGCAGCCTCTACCGGGGATGATAGGGCAGCAGCCATCACTTTAGTGGCCTTATCTGCCAAATCATTTCCCAGAGCCATGGGGCCAGGTAGGCCTGAATGGGCTCTAACATGAGTAATATAAACAGGAGATCTTCTAGATAACAAAACTAATTGTATCTGCTGAAAAATATTGGCAACTCTACTGGAAGGCTTAATCACTCCAGCCACTTCTAAAAGATTTACTGCATTTACCACATAACAGGAATCTGACACAATATTAAGGGGTTCTAAAAAGGTTTTTAAAACTTCTAAGACCACTAAACATTCTACCACTTGAGGTGAATTTTCATTATATTGTTTGGATACCACTTTACCATTAGCCACATAGGCACCTATGCCAGTTTTTGATCCATCAGTATATACCACAATCCCATTTTTAAGTGGGTTTCTTACTGTTATTTGTGGAAACACAACAGATTGATTTTGGGCAAACTGTAAGATTGGATGTTTTGGATAATGGTTATCTATTTTTCCTGAAAAGGAGGTAACTAAAACTGCCCAATCATTAGATGCGGCTGCCAAGGTTTGAACCTGTGCAGCGGTATAAGGTACAATTAAAAGATATGGACTTTGCCCAAAGTGGGTGATTGCTGCTTTTAGGCCTTTAAGGGCAAGCTGTGCAATTGCATCAGGATACCAATCTATTATTTTAGCTGGGGATACGTTTGGATGGATCCACAACAATGGCCCATTTTGCCACAAAACTGCAGTTGGCAATTGTGCTGTCTTAAAGACACACAAACTGAAAGGCTGCGAATCCTCAATACGTTGTAATTGTGCATTCTGTAAGGCCTTTTCCACTTTTTGTAAGGCCTGGTTAGCAGCTAGAGTAAGAGTCCTAGGGGAGGAGATATGAGGATCTCCTTCTAAAATACTAAACAAAGGCCTTAATTCAGCAGAAGGAATCTTTAAAAAGGGTCTGAGCCAATTAATATCTCCCAACAGCTTTTGAAAATCATTTAAGGTATGGAGGTGATCTCTTCTTATCTCTACCTTTTGGGGCACAATCTTATCTGGGGACACCACAGAGCCCAAGAATTGTCCTGTATCAGAAATTTGGACCTTTTCTGTGGCTATCTGTAAACCCCACTGACTTAAAGTTTTAAGTAGAAAAGGATATGCCTTTTGTAGCATGGTAAGGTCTTTATGGCACAGGAGGATGTCATCCATGTAAAGGAGCAAAATTAAAGAGGGGAATTGTTCCCTCACTGGCAAAAGAGCTTTTTGTATATAAAGCTGGCACATTGTAGGACTATTGGACATCCCCTGTGGTAAGACCTTCCATTGATACCTCTTATCAGGTTTAGCAGAATAAGCTCTCTGACCCGTTAACAAGTCAAAAGTCCAATCTCTCTGCTCTGGAGTTAAAGCAGCAGCGTTTGCTCGGGCCTGCGCCTGTGCCGCCTCCTGCCACAGAGCTCGCCATTCCACATATTTGGCCATACTAGGGAGAGCGGCTTTTGCAATCATTTGCCAGTCGGCAGGAGTTAGTGCCATGCTGGCAAGCCTGTCTAACTGCACCAAGGTAAAATTAGCATTGATTCCATATTTAATCTGCACATATTCTACCGGAGCGTGGACACGCCCACCCTCGGCTCCTTCAAAGACTGGAAATGCCTGTTGTATTTTCCTTTGTTCCTCTCGGGGAATGAATGAGTCTGCGCACTGCCTTTCTGCGCACTGCCTCTCTGCGCATTGCTGACGCACTACGGGCTGACGCACTACGCAGGGCGGGGACTCCGCATAGGGCGGGAGTGCACCTGGTAGCCGATTGCCCTGAGGCCAATTAGCAAACTGGCCTTCGCCAGCCGCTTTTGGCTTTTTTCTTGACCGATTAGCTGGCTGGTAATGGGCTGCTTCTTCCTCCCAGTCTGTTTCCTCAGAGGAGGATTCTTCACTTGCTTCAGAGCTACTAAGAGCTGGCTTCCTGAGCTCATCTAGTGACGAGTATCTCCTAGAGACCTCCGCTAATCGATCTTTTTTCTTCTCCCTTTTTCCTCTTTTTCTTCTAATCTCTCTCCAGGTATTCCTACCTAACCTTAACTTTTCCTCGGGTTCAAGACCCTTGGAAAGGCCTGTATACTTACCGTTTCTCCTTGCTCCTACTCTCTCTCCCCGCTTTACTTCTGATAGACTGCCCTGAATTTCATCCAGAATTTTCAGCCCTGCCTTAACCACTATATAACATGTGAAAAGGAACAAAAGGGCTCCTAACACTAGAAAAAGTTCAAGGCCAAACATACCTGGTAAAGCCATTTCTCACTTCCGTTCCCCAGCTGATGAGTTCTGAATTCGGCAGTTGAATCCTTCTCAACAGTCTGCTTTACGGGAACCTTTATCACCGTCGTTCCCCAGCTGATGAGTTCTGAATTCGGCAGTTGAATCCTTCTCAACAGTCTGCTTTACGGGAACCTTTATAAACGTGATCCGCAGTTCTGGTTCCGGAATGAGGGATCCTCCTTGCGCCAGTCCCGAGTTTTTTTCTCGTCCCGGAATTCGGCACCAATTGTTATTAGACGCGTTCTCACGACCGGCCAGGAAGAACACCACAGACCAGAATCTTCTGCGGCAAAGCTTTATTCTTACATCTTCAGGAAAAGAGAGCAAGAAGCAAGAGAGAGAGAAAACGAAAACCCCGTCCCTCTTAAGGAGCATTCTCCTTCGCCTCGGACGTGTCCCTCCTTGATTGGCTGCAGCCCATCGGCCGAGTTGACGTCACGGGGAAGGCAGAGCACAAGTAGTCATAAGATACCCTTGGCACATGCGCAGATTATTTGTTTACCACTTAGAACACAGGATGTCAGCGCCATCTTGTAACGGCGAATGTGGGGGCGGCTCCCAACAACCCAGGTATTTACAGCTTGAAAGACTGCGACCCTACAGAGACTCTTCTCTCTAAACCTGTCCCTTTGATCCAGCTGTATGCTTTCCTCCCAGTTGATCTGAGCAATGACCCTGCCTGTCTGTAAGCTACAATAATAAACACACCGAGTTTTCTCCATCTGAGAACCCAGTCCAGCACCCTGTCTGTGTGTATGTGAAGCTGTCTGTCATTTCTTCATTCCCTTACTGCCCAGTCAGGTCCAACTCCCTGGATCCTTGATGGACACAGCAGAATGCCATCAGGCCACTTGATAGGTACACTGTCCTCTTGAGGGATGAAGGTAGCTCTCGTGAGTCCCTGGGCAGTTCTCACATGTGAACTATTGTAAGAGAGAGAGACAGACCCACCCCTCCCTGTCCTGGCACCATCTCTCACCTGTGATCTTTCCATTCTATCTGCCATGGTGCAGAGCACACATCTCACACACAGGACTTTCATTCTCCCATACTGTCAGCTAAATAAAAGACTTTCTTTATGAATTACATTGTATTTTGTTACAACAATGGAAAATAGACAGGTGCAGTCCTAACAGCTCACAGCTGGCTCTTTGGGCATATAAACAGTGTTGATTTTCAACGTGTAGCTTCCTTCTTCATTAGTATTCCTGGGCTTGAATTTCACTAACTTGGCAGCTCTTGGCATCCACACACCCACCTTCTGGAGTGTTTCCTTGCTGCCTTTCTCCCCAGTCCTTGATTTTCCTCATTTTGTGTCACTTGGTTTTAGTTTTAGCTCTTAAACATAGAGTTCAGTGCCTTTGAAACTCTTATGTGAGGGTCCCTGACTGTTTTTGTTTTTTCTTATTTTTTGACAGAATCTGTGTACAGCCCATACTGGCCTGTGGAGCAGGCTGGCCTTGAACTCCTGATTCTCCTGCCTCCACCTTCTAAGTGTGGGGATCACAGACGTGCCTGTGTACCACATTCAGCCTGGGTCTCTGCTCTTGGTGGTGACCGTAACCTATCTCATCTTCACTGACTCTGGAAATGTTTGGAATTATCCCAGCATTTAGCTGGGTTTTGGTAGGTTTCAGGCAGGAGTTTGAAGGGTTCATGTTGCTTACAGCCTGTATGTAGAAGTTGGGAGTCCTCCTTAGAATGGGGAACAAAATACCCACGAAAGGAGTTACAGAGACAAAGTTTGGAGCTAAGACGTAAGGATGGACTATCCAGAGACTACCCCACCCGGGGATCCATCCCATAATCAGCCACCAAACCCAGACACTATTGCATATGCAAGCAAGATTTTGCTGAAGGGACCCTGTTATAGCTGTCTCATATAAGGCTATGCCAGTGCCTGACAAGTACAGAAGCAGATGCTCACAGTCATCTATAAGATGGAACACAGAGCCCCCAATGGAGAAGCTAGCGAAAGCACCCAAGGAGCTGAAGGGCTCTGCAACCCTATAGGTAGAACAACAATATGAACTGACCAGTACCCCCAGAGCTTGTATCTCTAGCTGCATATGTAGCAGAAGATGGCCTAGTTGGACATCACTGGGAAGAGAGGCCCCTTGGTCGTGCAAACTTTATATGCCCCAATACAGGGGAATGCCAGGGCCAAGAAGCGAGAGTGGGTGGGTAGGGGAGCAGGGTGGAGGGAGGGTATAGGGAACTTTCAGGATAGCATTTGAAATGTATATAAAGAAAATATCTAATTAAAAATAAATAAATGAAAAAAAGGAAGTTGGGAGTCATGCTGAGACAGTGTGTTCTGTCTTCTGTTTTGACAAATGGATGTTCACAGGGCAACATTAAAAACGTGTAAAAGCATTAGTGTTTAATAACTAAAAATTGCCAAATATCAAAATTGTTTATCTGAGTTAAATTAATATTGCCATATCTAAGAGTCTTGTCATTGGGTCACCAATATTTAATAATGTGATAATTTATCTAGAGAGACATGTTTATTCTTCAAAATATGTTTTCCTTCATTTTAGAAAAAAATTCATATCGCTAAAAGAAAGTTTCACACAAATCTAAAATAATAATATATCCAATAATAAAATAATGTGTTCAAAGTATTTAAAACTCATACATTCAGAGAAATATAAATTGAAGTATATGTAAACTGAAAAAGCTAAAGTTTGATACATGTTTTTACACTATAGTGATAAAATATTCAAACAAATCATCAAAACATAAAAGGCAAAGTGGACAATAAAATCAGTTTATGAAATGGGAGAGAATAATAGAGTTTTATGTAGAATTTTATGAAATTTAGTTAAATATTAGATATTTTTATAAAATGTTATGATGTGTTTGCTCTTGCAGTGCCTCCCTCCCAGGGCACCTGTTGTGGACATCACAGTACCACAGACCTGCAGATTCCTGGCTGGGAATGCTAGCTCACATCTGCCCTGTTTTGCCTTCATCTTAAACAGACATGGCTCCTCCCAGGTTAACCTGTTTGCATTGCAAACCCCCTAGGGTTTAAACCTGGGACACAGGCCCTGGCTGCTGTCCTTCCATTGCCCCAGCTCTGAGCAGAACAGCTCTGTCAGGAGGGAGTCCACAGCCTCAGCACTGTTCTGTTCTAGAGCATCAAGTTTGTCTGGAGTCACGCAGGGTATGATGCCAATCTTGCCCACACTCACTTAGTAGACACTTAACCCTGTAGTTTCTATCTCTTCCATTTCTTTTCCACCCTCTGGAACCCTTCAGCATTTCTGACCTTTGGAATTTCAGAACCTTAGGTGGGAGAGAAAATAAGTACTTAGGCTGTCATCTCCAGTTAATCTCTTTCCAAAACACCGTAGGGATGGTGACAGGAAACACAGCTGCCCAGCATTAGGGCTGAACATGGTGAACAGGTGAACCAGCCAGCGACCCTCCACAGGCTCAGGCTGCCCACTCCGCCCCTTCTCTCAGGGTCTCCCCACTGTGGCTCCATGCTTGCCACTACCTCTCTGCCTCCAGTACCCAGCATGCTATTTCTTCCAACTGTAAATAAAATGGGCCCATTCCTTTATCGTCCACCTGACTCCTTTCTAGCCACAAAACACACAGTTAATGTGAGCTTCTTCACATGTGTGGCAATTACTTGGTTCCAAAATGAGGACAGTGAATGACAATTAAAACAGTACATGTGAAGCCCCGGTCCTGTCAGCCCACATTAGAGAAACTCCCTTAGCAGTGGCCTCATGGCTAGAAGCTAGAGCACTGTCCTTTTTGGGTGGTGAAGCCCACGTCCAGTCAGCTCTAGACGCTCATTGTATTTGTGCTTATTCTATTTTTAGTCAACCACAAACCCAAGACTTGGAGTTTTCATCCCATTTCATTTTTCTCAAATTGTTTTGGACAGAGAGGATTTAAGTATTTATTTATTTGATCTATAACTGCTTCAAGAAACTGACTAATTGAAATAGCGCCTGCCTTACATTTGGAAGTTAATCAAAGTACACCTGAGATGCCAAATCTTTTAAGTTCAGACTCCATTTTAGAGAACCTGACCTAAGTTTGAACTCAGGTAAACCACAGACTGGTACCTAGCATTAGTTTCTAAGTTGCCCCCCAACAAAACCCAAACCTAGCCCTGGTCTCTAAGCTAATCCCCAACAAAACCAGTGTTTCCAGGTTACACCTTCAACAAGACCAGTGTGTCTCCAGGTTATAAGCCCACACCCTGCTTAATGACCACTAAAGCAGAGGGGAGCAGAATTGAAGTTTATGATATAATTCCCAGCACCAGCCAATTTTGTGAAAGGCCACAGTAGCTTTCCAATTAGATGCTTACACAGGTACTCCCTGCTTGCTGCTTACTATAAAGCCTTGCCCTGATAGAAATTCAGGGCTCCCCCCAACCACAACCACCAAAACTGTCCTGCATGACAGCTGTGCATTTGGGGGTGGGGGTTGCTGAGCTAGCTCGAACAGAATAAAGACCCTGCTGTGAGTTGCATCAGATCAGCTCCTGTCTGTTTTCTTGGGGATCACTAACATTTCCCTGGCACTACAGGGCCAAGGTGCCAAGATCACGAACACAGGCAACAAAGACAGTGTCTTAGTTAGGTTTTACTGCTGTGAACAAACACCATGACCAAGGCAACTCCTATAAAAACAACATTTAGTTGGGACTGGCTCACAGGTTCAAAGATTCAGTCCATTATCATCAAGGTAGAAGCAGGGCAGCATCCAGGCAGGCATGGTGCAGGAGAAGCTGAGAGTTCTACATCTTCACCTGAAGGCTGCTAGTGGAAGACTGGCTTGCAGGCAGCTATGGTGAAGGTCTTAAGCCCATGCCCACAGTGACACACCTACTCCAACAAAGCCACACCTTCTAATCCTGCCACTCCCTGGGCCAAGCATATACAAACCATCACATTTCACTCCCTGGCCCCCATAGGCTTGTTCAAACATGTGTCTGTGGGGACCATACCTAAGCATAGCAAAATGAAAAAATACATTTAGTCCCACTTCCAAAGTCCCTATAGTTTATAGCAGTCTCAACAATGTTAAAAGTCCAAAGTTCAAAGTATCTTCTGAGATTCACCAAGTCACTTACCTGTAATTCTCAAAGTAAGACAGGAAACCATGTGGGCAAACTCCAAACTCTGCATCTCCAAGGCTGATTCAAAGTGGTCTTCAGATCTCCAACTCCTTTTTCATCTTTGTTGATTGCAACAAACTTCTTTCTCCTGGGCTGGTTCTACTCCCTGTTAGCAGCTTTCCTTAGCAGATAGCCCATAGTTCTGGCATCTCGAATATCTTGGGGTCTCCAAGGCAACTTCAATGTTACAGTTTCTTGTTCCAATGTCTGGGATCCTTCAAAGGGCTGGCATCACTTCTCCAGCTCTGTCCTCTGTAGCACTCTCAGCTCAGGTTGATTCACTCCACTGCTGTTGTTCTTGGTGATCATCCCTGGCACTTGGTATATCCAATACACTGGGGTCTTCCGTTGCAACTAGGCTTCACCATTAGCCTCTCATAGGCTCTCTTGATGGTGCCAAGCCTCAACTCCTTTGCATGACCCCTTCAGTCCTGGGTCATCAACTACAACTGAGACTGCACCTTCACCAATGGCCTTCCATGGCCTCTCACAGTGCCAAGCCTCAGCTGCTCTTCGTGACTCCTTCATGCCTTCAAAACCAGTACCACCTGGGTGATTCACACATTACCAAGTACAGCTGTAGCAGGAGGTACAACCT
This sequence comes from Mus musculus, assembly GCF_000001635.26. Lineage (NCBI taxonomy): Eukaryota > Metazoa > Chordata > Mammalia > Rodentia > Muridae > Mus > Mus musculus. The sequence continues at coordinate 126,408,469 of NC_000074.6, read as the reverse complement.
TGGCTATCTCTGAAACACAGTTTCTCTGTGCTCTCAGAAAACACTTCCCAGGTTTCACCCCAGAGACGCTGGTCTTTTTTAATCACCACTAATTTCTTAGCTCCATCTAACTAGCATCAGCGGTCCCAGTAGTTCCTTTTATTCTGGATTCTAAAGCCAGAGCCAAATGACCAAAGCTGCTAAGTTCTACTGCTAGCAGGAGCTGGAACTTGGCTCCCTTTTTCTATTACATTATCACTAGCTTCCTGTTCCAACTCCCTCACTGCCTAAGCTTGGCTGTTCTGGAACTTGCTCTGTAGACTGACTTTGAACTTGGAGATCAGCATGTCTCGTGGGATTAAAGGTGAATACCACCATGCCTGGATCTAAATTTAGCTGGGTAGGATCTTGCCTCAAAGTCCCACTCCCTTAATCTGCTATCTCCTAGAACACAGGTTTGGGCTCCATTTTACTCCGTGGTGCCCCTTTAATACCATATATTTTATATTTTTCCCTTTTTATCTTGCTATGCTTGTTTAAAATGTTCTTCATAAGACTTAACCAGAGAACAAAGTCTATGATGGGCATTGACAATTAATCTGAGACTCTTTACCTTAGCCTCAGGCAGACTCTTCGGACAAGGACAAAAAGTAGCCACATTCTTCACCAAAATATTACAAAAACAGTCTCTAAGCCACATACTGAAATTCTCCACTGAAACCTCTTGGGCCAGGTCTGCACAATTCAAATCACTCTGAGTAAAGAAGTCTTCCATATTCCTACTAGGATAGCCCATCAAGACCCATTTAAAGCATTCAACTGCTTTCTAAGTCCAAACTCCCCAAATCTACATTCTTCCAAACAAAAACATGGTCAGGCCTATCACAGCAATACCCCAGTCCCTGGTACCAACTTCTGTCTTAGTTAGGGTTTTACTGCTGTGAACAGACACCATGACCAAAGCAAGTCTTATAAAAAATAACATTTAGTTGGGGCTGGTTTACAGGTTCAAAGATTCAGTCCATTATCATCCAGGTAGAAGCAGGGCAGCATCCAGGTACAGGAGAAGCTGAGAGTTCTACATCTTCATCTGAAGGCTGCTAGTGGAAGAGTGGCTTCCAGGCAGCTATGGTGAGGGTCTTAAGCCCATGCCCACAGTGACACACCCACTCTAACAAGGCCACACCTTCTAATCCTGCCACTCCCTGGGCCAAGCATATGCAAACCATCACAGACAGTTCAGCCAGATAGACTTGAGAGATCGGTAACTATTTTATGAAAAAAAAATAATAATAGCGTTTGTGTTGAGCCTTAGAAGATGAATAGAGTTTTCAGAAAAGACAAAAGACAAAGCAGTTGAGGTAAAAAGGAGATTCCCATCTCATCCTGATCAGAATAGCAATAATCAGAAAAATAACGTGCTGGTGAGGATGCAGACTGGAGGGAGCTTTTGCAGACACAACGGAAACCAGTATGGCAGGACTTAAAGAAGCTAAAAATGGAGCTTTCGGATGACCAAATCTACCCAGTATTCACCCCAAGACTCTCAAGTCAACATACCATAGAGATCTTGCACATCCGTGTTCACTGAACACTATTTACACTACTCACAAGAGCCAAGTATGGGCCAACCCATGTATCCAACCACCCAGGAATGGATAAGGACAGTGTGTGCACACGACAGAATCACTTTTATCCACGGAGAAGGAGGTTACACGGTTTGTAGGTGAATGGATGAAACTGGAGACAGTCCTACTAAGTGAATCGCATCAGTCTCAGGAAGGTCCATTCTTCACATGCCCTCATTTGTGCTCTAGACTTGACAGAGACATAAAATCATATGTACTGATGGATAGCATGCAAGTAGATGTGAAATCAGGGGGCAAAGGGGCTGAGGGGAGGCAGGGTGGAGATAGGCTCAAAGATACTTTGCACTTGCACAAAAGTGCCTTAACTAACTGTTCTTGTCAGCTTTCTGCTGCTGTGGTAAACACCATCCATTGTTGAGGGAAGTTCAGGAGGGAGCTCAAGGGGGCGGGGGCAGGGACGGGGGGGGGGGTGGGGGTGGGGACTGAAGCAGATACCACAGAGGGAAGCCGGGGAGGGCTGGTTGTCTCTGGTTTGCTCAGCTACATTTCTTAGTATCTCCAGTCCACCTAGCTAGAGGACACTGCCCACAGTGACCTGAGCCCTCCTATGTCAACTAGCAATCAAATTGCCCACAGATGTGACGATCTGAGCAGCTCTTCAGTGCAGTTACCTTTTCTAGGCATATGCCAAGTTGTCTAATGAAGCTGTAACAGTAATGCTTTATAATACCTTTTTTTTTTTTTAAATCAATGCAACAGTGGCATTTAGTCTTCTTGGACTGCAATAATAAAACTACCATAAATGACAGCTTATAAATATAATTTATTTCACAGTTCTCAAAGCTCAAATGTTAGAACTCAGATGAGTGACTGCTTAGGCCATGCCCTCCGAAGCTGTATTTCTCCCCCCACACATTACTGAATCTGCACCCAGGCTCCAAGGGTGCCAGAGAGGTTGGAATGTTACAAATCCAGAGCCTAACCAAAATTCATCTAGGGCTATCTTTAGACTCCTTGATAGCTACTTACTGCCCACCTCTGTGTCTGACCTAACATTCTTATGAATGTTCTGTAAGTCCTTTGGAAAGTACAGACAGATCCCCAGATTCCAGCAACCAGAAAGACCGTCATCAGGTAGAATCTGAGGCAAATAGCTGCAGTTTCCCTGATGCAAGTGACCTACTTGATGGTCCCACCAGTGGCTTTGAAAAGTGTCTTGATTTATGGCTTTCTTTATTCTGTTATGATCAAAACTTCATGAAAATATTAATACACTGGAACATGGAATTTAGGATAAATTGAATCCCTGTTCCTGGGCCATGGTCACTCATAATTGGCTCCAGAATAAAGTATCTCTTATCTCCTTTGAGGCAAGAGCTCCCTTGCTCTCTCTCTCTCTCTCTTTTTCTTTTTGCATTGACATGGATAAATGTAACCCTTTTAGTGGCACTGCTGTTGCTATAAGACCTGGAAAATTTACAAGATCAGAGATGTGTTTGCTTTAATTTATTGGAGTAAAAATAAAAAGTTTCTAATGTGGCATAGGGAAATAATGAAACCGTTTCAATGTGTCTAAGAAGTATGAATTTTTTTGTCTAAGCAGACCTGAGTGTTCTGGAAATTTTAAAATAATCATCTAAGCGTGCCAGCATGGGCCCTTAGTCGCCTAGGCAATAGAACAGGTTTCCATGGAAACACATGAGTTTGTATCAAAGAAATACCTTGATTTTTAATGGTAGGAATGAGCTTCATCTAAGAATTACCTAAACTCACTGCGGGCTGCTTAGTCTCCCCTGGTCATCAAGCTCATAGCTGTGAATGAAAGATGCATATTTCCTAGTTAACTTTTACTGTGCAGCAACCAAAGGGCAGCTAGTTTTTAAGGGGGTCCCACATGTTAGTGTACATCTTCTTCCAAGGCCCAAGATTCTCTGCATCATCATCTTCCACTATCTTGCCTGAGACACAGAAGCAGGGAGGGGATATGTGACTGATGCTAGCTTCATAGACCCAGAGCTGAAGAATGGGATGGGGGAAAGCAGGAAGCAGACAGGCAGATGTTCATGGAACCCCACTTGGTACCATCCAGTCTTTGACTAAGGCAACAAGTCAATATCCTAGGTCCAGCTCCTTCAAGTGAATTCACACTTTAACTCATTTCAAACCCATGGACAATGGCCTGCCCAGTGCTGTCCAAGGTGCTGAACCTTAGATTCTTTTGTGGGAAGCATCTCTCTCTCTCTCTCTCTCTCTCTCTCTCTCTCTCTCTCCCTCTCTCTCTCACACACACACACACACACACACACACACACACACACACACACACACACACACACACACACTGCATCCTAACTAATGAAGTTCACATAATTTAAACCGCATGGTACTAATTAAAGAATTACGTAGGATGGGTTTGTGGAGAGTGATAGAGAATGCCATTTTGTAGATGGGAGAAATCTTTGTGATGAATCTCAGAGGAGCTAAAAGAACAGGTATCAGGGACAGTGTCTTCTGTTTAGAGGGACAGCACAGCCTGCAGTGGTGGAATCTGAATGAGGATAGAACAGTATGTGCTGGGAAGGGTGTGGGACTCAGCATCACCTGGTGGATGGAATTCCACCATCTTCCCCGACCGTATCTCCAGCCCAAAGCTTCATCTATGGTCCTACATAACTCATTTGACACTCATAAGTGATCAATAACCTTTGAAGTGATCAGTGTCAGCTCAGGACACCCAAAGCCAAGTTCTCAGCACAAAGGAAATTGATTGATTTGCCCCAGAGGGACAAAGGACAGAGAATAAAAGACAAAGACAGAAGATAGAAGATGAGAGAAAAGGAGCATTTGTCTTGGACGGGGAAAGGGACATTTGTCCTGTAGAGGGTAGGACACAAAGGACTGCCTTTGGAAAGAGAGGAGACAGACTTGACCCACTGACAAATGGCAGTTTATAAAGGTAAAGGGGAAACCCTGTGTTAGGATGAGGTGTTTAATTGTAATTGGGCATGTTAATTATGTGATCCAAAGGGGGCTTTTGATTGCTGGACTTCAATACTTTGATAGCAAGATTTTGGCAGTCAGCCTCCAGATGAGGAGGTGGCCAAATAGGGAATACCTATTGGTAACTAGCTTTAGGAATATAATCTAATAGTTTTTAGCAAGGCAGAGGGAATAAGGGAGAATGGCAAAGCCGACCAGAGCCATGCTTGCCACATTCAGGCTGCCCAGAGTCCCTTCATCTGGTATGGGAGCGATTGGGTTAAAGGAGAGAGCTAATTCAAAGGAAAGGGGTCTGAGAAGCTTTTCATGCTGACTCACAACAACAACAACAACAACAACAACAACAACAATGACAAAGTGGAAGGGCTGGAGGGTTGGCTCAGCAGTTAAGAATACTTGCTGTTCTTACAGAGGACCTAAGCTCAGTTCCCAGCACTATAACTATGAACTATAGTTATAGTTCATAACTATCTCTACCTCCATGGGCACCAGGCGTGCAGGTGCTACACATATATACACACAGGCAAAACACACGCACACATATAAAATAAACAAACCTTAAAAATAAGCAAGGGAATGTAAGATCTGTGAACAGAAAGAAGAGGGGATACCGAGGACGAAAGGGTTAAGCAGGGATGGGTGCAGGGTGTGGCAAGGAAGGGATTAGTGGGTGGTTACCAAAGTGTGAAAAAGCCCATGGAAACCTAATACTTAAACTAATTTCAAAATACAAATTAAAAAAACAACCCAGAAGCTCCTTTCTCTCGGCAATCCCATCTCCTGCTGTGAAGACTCAGTGAGGCCAGTGACCTTGTGTTCCTGGGGCTTCGCAATCCCTTTGCTTCCCAGTAAACCCGCTCCCCAGAGCAGCCTTTTCTGCCGTGTTTCCAATTCATCCTCGGGCCCTGCTTCCCCTGATGGTGGGAGCTAGGATTCCCTGTTCACTGGGCACCCTCCACTCCTCTCCATTCTCAAGTTCCAGAAAGCATCCAGAGCTGCTTACCAGTAAGGACTTTCCTGATTTGCTTCAAGTGAAGAAGGATGACACTGGGCTTCCTTTAACTAAAGCGACCTGGTCAGACATCCCCATTTGTGGGGAACATGTTGAGAGCCAGTCCACCATACTTTGCCTCTTGGCTCTGTTGGGTTCCATTCTGGTGACTTTGAGTCACGGATCAATCTCTCTGGAACCTGTCTTTAAAGCCAGAATGAAGCAGCCAGAATGAAGCTAGTGTCCTGCAAGACTGTAGTATGGACTAATATGGTCAGCTGAGGGGAAATGTTCTCTGGAAACTGGAAACAAAGTATCCATAGAGTCTGAATAGACCACAAGCATCCTCCTCCTCTGCCTGGTCCCTAAGTGCTATTATTACATAGTGGCTTACTAACAGGGTATGTTGCCCAGGCATTAGACATTTTTTTGCTAATCTAGTCCTGTAGAAAAATGTTCTCATCTCTGCTCAGGCCTGAGACAAAAAGGACATGGAAGACTAGGTCATATGACCATTTCCAAAATGAAGTTGGGACATGCAGTCAGAACTCCTACTTAACGGCTATGCAGGCACTTAGGACCTGGCTTAATTGATAAAAGTTCCAGAAATACAAGCTTAATTGCCTGAGGTTTAGATGGTTTGTTAGTTTCATTCTCCCTATGAAGCATGCTTCTTGTCCTGTGTCCCCAACAGGAACCCCGTAAGGAAGGGTTCACATGGTAGTATCAGGGTCCTGAACCAGGGTTTGAGGAGACCAGTCTGGACCCAGCATTTTTCTGCCCATCCACTTCCCATCCATGCCAAAGGCTGTGGCACACTGAAGGATGCCTGTGTGTCTGTGGTTCCTTTTCCATTTCGACTTGCCTCTACCTGGTCCAAGTGCGAATTCTCTGCCGCAATCCTTCCCTCCTCCAGCCTCCTCTTCTTCATTAAGAAGTCTCCATTAAGAGGGAAGCCTGCCTGCCTCACTCAGGTTGTGCCCAGGAATGTCTGGCCATGCTCACTACCTTGATTTTCAAGAAACTAAAATTTCTGAAAATATTTTTACTACTGTTAAAGCTTTTGGGCTGGAAAGATAGATTTATGTTCTCTAAGACGTGGAAGATACAGGGATAAGAGATTTGAAGGAAATCGAGAACAACGTTGCACATATTAGTGTGATACACTTATTGGGGATGCTAGGGCATTTAATATGTGACTCGGGAATTTAGAAGAGGTAAAAGCTTAAGATGTGCCCCTGAGAATCTCCACTCCACCAAAACGGCCTTTAAAATAAAATGTGTTGGGAGCTTCATACGTGGCCCAGTTGGTAGAGTGCTTGCCTGGTGTGTATGAAGCCCTGGGTTCAATTTCCAGCATTATATAAACTAAACTAGCAAGGTTGCAGGCACCTATAATTCCAACATTCGGGAGATGGGAATGGGAGATTTAGGACTTCAGAGTTCTCCACTGCTACAAATCCTCTGAAGCCCAGGCTATTTGAGACTGTTATTTGTAAGGTGCTGCACATAGCTGTTTTCCCTAATAGCCTGGACTGTTCAAGGCAAATGACTACAAGAATAAGCCTAATTGCCTGCATCCCATCTTTCTGGAGCTGACTAGATGGCAGTTATTTAGTCTAGCTCTGGTTCAGTGCATTGATGAGTTAGACTAGCTTGATACATGGCCCTTCCCTGATACCAAATTTGAATGCCAAGAAGGGCTTTCTAGAGGTTGCCTCAAACGGATGACTCTAACAGTGTCTTAGTCAGGGTTTCTATTCCTGCACAAACATCATGACCAAGAAGCAAGTTGGGGAAGAAAGGGTTTATTCGGCTTACATTTCCATACTGCTGTTGATCACCAAAGGATGCAGGACTGGAACTCAAGCAGGTCAGGAAGCAGGAGCTGATGCAGAGGCCATGGAGGGATGTTCTTTACTGGCTTGCCTCACCTGGCTTGCTCAGCCTGCTTTCTTATAGAACCAAGACTACCAGCCCTGAGATGGTCCCACCCACAAGGGGCCTTTCCCCCTTGATCACTAATTGAGAAAATGCCTTACAATTGCATCTCATGGAGGCATTTCCTCAACTGAAGCTCCTTTCTCTGTGATAACTCCAGCTGTGTCAAGTTGACACAAAACTAGCCAGTACAATTGACCCCTTGTCAACTTGACACACAAAAACATCACTAGTAAGCCTCAACCCTTACAATCTTATTCATCCCCATTCTAAATAACTTTAAAAGTCCCACAGTCTTTACATATTCTTAAATTTTCAATCTCTTTAAAATATCCATCTCTTTTAAAATTCAAAGTCTTTTTACAATTAAAAGTCTCTTAACTGTGGGCTCCACTAAAACAGTTTCTTCCTTCAAGAGGGAAAATATCAGGGCACAGTCACAATCAAAAGCAAAAGTCAATCTCCAACTGTCCAATGTCTGGGATCCAACTCACAATCTTCTGGGCTCCTCCAAGGGCTTGGGTCACTTCTCCAGCCAGGCCCTTTGTAGCACACGCGTCATCCTCTAGGCTCCAGATGCCTGTACTCCACTGCTGCTGCTGTTCTTGGTGGTCATCTCATGGTACTGGCATCTCCAAAACACTGCATGACCCCTTCAGTCCTGGGCCATCAATTGCAAATGAGGCTGGACTTTCACCAATGGCCTTCCATGGCCTCTCACAGTGCCAAGCCTCAGCTGCTCTGCTCAACTCCTTCATGCCTTCAAAACCAGTACCACCTGGGTGACCCTTACATATTACCAAGTCCCGCTGCAGCAGGAGTGCAACCTTGGCTATCTCTGGAACACAGCCTCTTTGTGCTTTCAGAAAACACTTCCCAGAAGATGTCACCTCAATGATGCTGGTCTCTTCTTAATCACCGCTAATTTCTTAGCTCCAGCTAACCAGCATCAATAGTCCCAGTAATGCAAAGTTTTTGCTTTAGTAGTTCTGGTATCTTGTTAATCACAGCTGATTCTTCAGCCCCAGCTAACCAGAACTACAGAATCTTCACAATCAAAACAGCAATGGCCCTGAAAAGAGTCTTTAATTTTCCCTCTGAAATTTCACAAACCAGACCTCCATCTTCTACAGTGTTCTCAACATTATCTTCCAAGCTCCTGCACAACCTCCAACAGAGCTCTTAACAATGGATGGATCTTCAAGCCTAAGTTCCAAAGTCCTTCCACAGTCCTCCCCAAAACATGGTCAGGTTGTCACAGGAATACCCCACTCTGCTGGTACCAATTTGTCTTAGTCAGGGTTTCTATTCCTGCACAAACATCATGACCAAGAAGCAAGTTGGGGAAGAAAGGGTTTATTCGGCTTACATTTCCATACTGCTGTTGATCACCAAAGGATGCAGGACTGGAACTCAAGCAGGTCAGGAAGCAGGAGCTGATGCAGAGGCCATGGAGGGATGTTCTTTACTGGCTTGCCTCACCTGGCTTGCTCAGCCTGCTTTCTTATAGAACCAAGACTACCAGCCCTGAGATGGTCCCACCCACAAGGGGCCTTTCCCCCTTGATCACTAATTGAGAAAATGCCTTACAATTGCATCTCATGGAGGCATTTCCTCAACTGAAGCTCCTTTCTCTGTGATAACTCCAGCTGTGTCAAGTTGACACAAAACTAGCCAGTACAAACAGGGTTTTCCCAAAGGGGTAAGTTAGCAAGCAAAGCTTGATCCCACAGCAATGCTAGGGATTTGTTTTGGAATAGCAAATCAAAAACGAGAAAGAAATTGGGCCAGGGACATGGCTCTGTGGTACAGTGCTCATATCTGTTTGTTTGTCAATCTGTCCATTATCTCTCATCCCTCATGATCATTTATCTATTGACTGTGTCAGTTATTTAACAATCAATAATTATCTGTCCACCTATCAATCATTTATCTATGAAATTATTCTATCCTTAATCATCCTCTCTCCAAGCTCCTGCCTTGTGATTCTCTCTGAGTTGTAAGCTTAAAACAAGTCACTTTCTCCTTAAGTTGCTTTGGTCATGGTGTTTCAGCCCAGCAATAGAAACACTAAATCAATGCCAACACCCTCTTTGTTACTAACTCATTCCCCAGGCAACAGATCCCGGCCCAGGGATTATCTCTTCGCCCTAGTCTCACTCATAGCCTTTGTCTTTGTAAGGTGCTTGCCCCATGTGTGAAAGGAGGAGGAGGTTCCTGCAGAAAAGCTAGATTCTAATATTCCATTCTTACAGGTAGGTAGGGATTCCTGCAAGAACTGGAGCTCGCCAGGCAGTCTAATCAGTGAGGCCCAGCCAGCGAAAGACCCTGTTTCAAATATACAAGATCAGAATGATGGAGGACACCAAAGACCCACATGAAGCCAAAACAGAGCTGGTCTGCTGGTACTACCTCTGCTAGCCTATAGAGGGCAGGCCCTTCCCCAGTGGGGTGGCCTCTGTACCATCAGCTTCCTTAAATATTTTCCAGGTATACTATTTTTCTATTATAGTCTTTCCCCAGTATCCCCAGTGGCTAAAACCATGTGGTTATCTCCTTTCCAAAATTAAATCTCCCACCCTACCCTCACACTTCAGCTCAGGACTCCGGTATTCCAAAAAGAGCAGAGTTTTAACCTCTTCACGCCATACCTCCTGTATTTTGTAGTCGTCTTTAAAAATTCAGAACATATATCTATATAACCATCCTAATGCGTGAAGTCACGAGTGTTAAGCCTCGAAGCTGTCACCACCATCTGCCTCCAGAACCTTTTCACCTTCAAAGTGAAGCCCTGCACCATCAACCGCCAGTCCTCCCCAGTCCTTAGCAGACACTCTTCTTTCCACTTTCTGGCAGAAGACAGAGCCATGCAGACCTCTGGCCGATCTAAAGAGCAAGTTTCAGGACAGCCAAGCATATTGAAACCATCACGGGGCGGGGGGGGGGGGGGGCGGGGGGGCTACTGCTTTGTTTTTTGAGAGTGTCTCTAAGATACTCTAGCTGGCCCAGAGCTCACTACATAGAGCAGGCTGGCCTCCAATTTGCAGTGATCCTCCTGCCTCTGCCTCCTAACATTTGGGATTATAGGTGAGCCACACACCTGCTTCCGTTCTGGTTGAATCTGGCCATCCCGAGGATCTCAAAAGTAGAGTCACATGGCACCTGTCTGTTTGTGTCGGGTTTGCTTCATACCACTCAAATGCCTCCCGCTACAGAGGTATTGCAGCAGGCGTGAGCGCTTCCTTATGGAGTTCTAAGGCTGAATAGTTCTCCGCCACAGTATGAGCACACTGGATTTTGTTTATGCATACATACCTAAATCCACTCATTCAAACTTCTGCCTGTGAGCCACCCACCCGTTCCCTTCTACCCTTTGGTTATCATGAATAATGATGCTCTGAGTATAGGTGTGCAGACACCTTGTGGGGTGTTTGCTTCCAACTCTTTTTTTTTTTTTTTTTTGTAATTGAAAATTTTTTCATACAATATATTTTGGTTATGCTTTCCCCCTCCCCAACTGCTTCCAGATCCTCTCCTCACCCAACTTCATGTCCTCTGACTCTTTAAAAAAAAGCAATCAACCCCTCCACCCCCAGAAGAACACAAAATAAAACACCCCAGGAAAACACACACACACAAAATGAAGACTGATCAACTAGACAAAAAAAGGTTTCTAAACAAAAGCAAAATGAGACAAAAAGTTTACAAAATTACCACGGTCTTTGTGTTGGCCAGTTACTGGTGAGCATGGTGCCTGCCCTGAGGCTCAAGGGTATCAGATAGCATCTTAGTGGGGTTGAGAGCCTTTGTCTATGTTCCCCTCTCAACACTAGGACCCGGTCTGACTTTAACTTGGGCAGGCCTTGTACACGCTGCAGGTCTCTGGGTTCACATGTCTGTCAGTCCAGTTTCTTTGGAGACATCCATCATTCCTGGCTCTTAGAATCTTTTCGTCTCCCTTACAGATCCTTGAGTCATGAGGGGAAGGCTTTGATTTAGGACAGAGTGCTCCAGCGTCTCTCCTCTGCATCGGCCAGATGTAGGTCTATGTCAGTTCCCCTCTACTGCACAAAGAAGCTTCTCTGATGGTGGCCTGGGGTGGCCACTGGAGATCCCTGGGCTAGAAGGGAGGTCTGAGAGGGTCAGGAGGAAAGAGCTCCCAATCTTTTGTTATCTTTTTTAAAAAAATGTGTTTGTGGCTATCTTGTCTGTATGCATATATGTGTACCTCAAGTGCTTGGTAACTGTGGAAGCCAGAAAAGGGCATCAGATCCCCTGGAACTGGAGTTACAGACAGTCGTGGGCTGTCCTGTGGATGCTGGGAACCAAACTTGAGTTCTTTGAACGAACAGCCAGTGCTCTCACAGCTGAGCCACCTCTCTCTCTAGTTGTTGTTGTTTGGTTTTTGTTGTTGTTGTTGTTTTAAATCAGTGAGCTGATAGGACAAGATACATTTGCTATAGGGCAGGTATAGGGCTAACTTTATAGAGGGAAATGTTTGCCGGGCTGAGTTTTATGAAGTATTCAGTGGTGGAGGTGGCAGGACACAACCTTGCCACCTGTGTTGCCTTTTGGACTTTCTGGAACAGAGACATGGGTGATGTGACCCCATCTTTAGGAACCCTGCCTTCCAAAGCTCTGCCCAAGACACTTGGGTCTTACAGCTTGTGGCCACAGCTGCCTAGACACAGCTTCACGACCCTCCTGCCTCTTCCCCTTACTGTTACAGGGGTGTGTGTGTGTGTGTATGTGCACGCGTGTGCATTTAGCCATGCTCAGCTGTTTACACGAGTGCAGATGCTTGTACAGCAGGTGTTTTACCACTGACTCATCTCCTGCTGCACCATCCCTTCAGCCCCACAGACTTAGTTTCTATGTCTGTTGCCATAGCAACAACCATCTTCCCTCTGGCAGCTAGGCAGGCTGCACAAGGACCCTTAGTGGGAGGTCACCGGGAGGCACCAAAAGTACACTCAATGCTTTTTTTTTTGTTTGTTTCAAATGTTTTATTAATCTGTTTGGCCAAACAAGTTATGGAAACTGAGAATAATTGGCTAAAAAGTTCAGGTCATGAGTACCCCTTCCCCCCAGGAAACGAAAGACTCCATGGTTCCAGAATGCACCTTTAGGATATGATACCATTTCAAAATCAGGTTCCCATTTATATGTAACAATGTAAACTTCAAAAATAGTAAACTCTAAGCCCAGTCCCTCTGTACAGATCTATCACAGATAGAAGTCTCCGGCAGACCTAAATTGTGTAAGTAAACAGCCCGGCGCTTAAAAGTTTCTTTAAAAGGCTTACAGACTCAGTAAATAATGTTTCAGTCTTGGTCTGGAAGTGAAAGCCACCAGCCGTCCCTCCCACACAGTGCACCTGCTGTGCATGTCACACACCGCCAACCACCCTCCAAATACACTGGCCACTGGCTTTGTCACGTTTAAACACACATATACACATATAGTTTGTGTTTGTTTTTTTTTTTTAAAGATTTCTACATCTAAATTATAAGACGGCGCCAGTGACATATAATGTCACCTCGCTTCACATAGGACAGAGATGCTGTAGAAGGCACTGAGTTCTCCTCATGGTCTTGTGAGACCAGACCAGCTAGGTCGGAGTTCTGTTTTCTATCATGTGACCCAGCACAGGCCTGTCCTCCGTTTATCTTCATGTCATTATCCTTTTCTGCTTTGCCTCTCTTCCTTTCCTTTCCCATCCACCCATCTGTCCATCAACCGTCTATCCACCTATATGTTTATCTATCCATCGATCGATCCATCCATCCATCCATCCATCCATCCACCCACCCATCCATCCATTTATCCATCTATCCATCTACCCATCCAAATTAACTGACAATTATCTTTTGGTTCATTGAGATTCCTTAAAATTAAGTATACAGTTCTGGTATAAAACAAAATATGACCTACTATAGCTGAAAAATAATCACAGTGCACAATGTCACTTTCAATTGCTAAGAGGCAGAGCCTTTGCCCTGGCTTGTCCAGCTTGCCTGTCCTCTGAAGAGACCGACACAAGGCTCATTTTACCTCGCTTTACATTCATTTAAGAAGCGCTGAGAGGTTCTTTTCTCATCTGTTTTGAATCGGTACCCTTAGTGGAAGGTCTGACGTGGAAAAGTGCAAGCAAATTGGACATGCCAATAAATACCGTAGAACTTACTGCAGTTACCAAAACTGTACATGTATGTACACCTCACCCAACTGAGGTTCCTCCATCAGGAATAGACCTCAAAAACATTACCATGGGTGCATCCCAGAGTTCTAGAGGAGTTTTCTCAGCGAGCGAAGGATGGGCGGGCTCTTCTGCTCCTGCTCTGGGGACCCGTGCCCAAGTCCCCGCTGCTCTCTGCTGTCTCCTCCTTCTTCCTCACTTTGAGGCGGGTGAGCAACTTGATCAACCAGACATCCCACTCTTCTGGAAGGAGCAGGAGGAGGAAGCCCAGGCCGATAATGATGATGGCGATGACCCGGACCCCGTTGAAGACTATCTGACTGGTGTAGTGATCGACCACTGTGGGAGACAGAGCACCGGTTACTCAGTCTGTGGACGTGGAGATACGTCTGAGCATCCGACAGGGCAGGCCAGGGCCACCTGAACCTCTCAACACCTGTCTCCTCTGAGGCCTTGGGCTTGGGTGTCGCCATCTGAATCTAATCCAGCACTAAGTAAGTTGGTGACTTGAGTGTGAGAAAAATAAATCAAGGGTAACTGGGAGCACACACATAAAATTAGACATGGTGGGGGTTTAATTCTGGGTGATTTGGGCTTCAGGATGAAGAAAATACTATTTTTATTTATATTTTAGGTACTTTTCACAGTATCTGTGATGTCATACATGACATTTATTTTATAATTTAATCTCACTACATGTGTATGTGTTTTGATAAACAAACCTGACCCAGTTCTTTTAGGATACTATTTGTGAGTTTTCTTTTTAAAAGCTTCGTTTATGTATTTTAATTTGTTTGTTTGCTTGCTTAGCGTGTATGCATATGATCTTGTGAGTATCAGGGGCACAGTGTGGTCAAAGGACAACTTTTGGGAGTCATTTCTCTCCTTCCACCTTGCAGATCCCAGTAATTTAACCTGGGTTACCAGGCATGGTGGCAAGAGTCTTTACCCAGCCATCTCTCCCCCCACTTTGTTTTTGCTTCTTGAGTCTCACGTAGCGTAGCCCTGGCTATCCTTGAACTCACTAAGTAGCTGCGGATGGCTTTGAAGCCATTGCCTCCCAAGAGCTGAGGTTACCCGTGTGTGCCAGCATACTCAGCTGTAATGGAGAGTTCTTGTTATCCATGCCCATCGATTGCGGTGAGGCTCTAAGCCTCAGGTGATGCCCCTTTCCCAAGGGCTTCACTAAAGACACTTGACCTGTCCTGATGAACAGTCAGTCAGGTCACAGGAGTAACTGGGAGATGGATTGAGATCCATCTGTAAAAATCTAATCCTTCTAACAGCCACAACGGTTCTCGGAGCAACCCCACTGTTGAAGGCACCTTCTTTTCTATTTGGGGACACCTCCCTTCTCTCCTTGGCTAAGCCAGACTGAGCTCATTTGAAGCCTGCCTGACTCAGGAGACAGTATTGCTGTAGGGGGTCAGGGGTGGGGAGATGGGTCTCTTCTCTCTTCTATTGGAGGTTGCAAACTACTGACTAACCCTGCAACTGCCCACCGCTCACCCTGGTGGGGGTTGCTCTTCC
Organism: Mus musculus; assembly: GCF_000001635.26. Taxonomy (NCBI): domain Eukaryota; kingdom Metazoa; phylum Chordata; class Mammalia; order Rodentia; family Muridae; genus Mus; species Mus musculus. The sequence continues at coordinate 126,393,240 of NC_000074.6, read as the reverse complement.
TCTCTGTCATGGCTAGGCTCTGTTTTTCCCCTAACTTCCTGCCTCCTCCTAATTCTCTCCCCAACTCCCCACTTTGTCTAGCAGGGAGGCAGAGAAGGAATGAGAGGGTAACAGTGCACCCCCAAACCAGTTTCTCCCAGAGTCTTCCTGTGGACTCTCAGAAACATTTCAGTGTTTGACACTGGCAACTGTTTATTCATTGGCTGGGGATGGTTCACCCAGGGTCCTCTGAGCAGACACCAGGATGAGCCCTGCAGGCTGGTGACTGCTCTGCTCTGCCAAGTTCCAGAACACTGGTCCTCACCTTCTTCCTCTTGGTGGGAATTGGATTCCTGCCTTTGACATGGGATTAACCCTCTGTTCTGCAGTTAAGCCATGCATAATGTTCCTTACTAATCTTCGGCTGCAGGATGTGGCCAAAGTAACTCTCAGTGCCAAACTAGTGTGGGACATGCCTTTTACCATATCCCCATGTAACACCAAATTAAAAAGACAAGGCTGTAAGGGTGCTGTGTGAGAAGTGCCTTCCAGGAGCCTATCATGTTTAGACTGCTTTTTGACAGCTGTGTAGGAGCTCAGGTGCCTTCTGCACCTCGTAGTCAGTCTCTCTCTCTCTCTCTCTCTCTCTCTCTCTCTCTCTCTCTCTCTCTCTCTGTGTGTGTGTGTGTGTGTGTGTGTGTGTGTAATCATGCATATGTGTACATGTGTGCTGTTTACAAAGATGAGGGGCCACTTCAGCTACTGTTTCTTGGGTACCATCTCTTTTCTTTTTTTTTAAATAGGGTTTCTCTCTTGTTTAGAGCCCATTAAGTAGGCTAGCTGGTTCATGAGCTCAGGGAGTCTCCTGTCTGTGTTTCCTCAGTATTGCTATTACAATACTATTACAGGGGTGTGCCACCATGCCAGCCATCCCCCTTGCTCTGAAGTACCGTCTTATGGATTGTTTTCTCTCCTTCTGAATAGGAAGCTAAAGGGGCAGGCACAGCCTTCAATTGTGAGGAGATACATTGACCAAAGGGCTGGTGAATGGGGACCTCAGACATCTAGGATGGGGTGGGCAGTGCTGGCCTGTGCCTAGTGTTCTGAGGTCTCTTCACACTGTGGCCACGAGGCACCTGGGAGAGTCTGATCAAGGTAAGGCATAAAGAACTGTGGGACAGGATGGGGAATCGGGGAGGGGAGCCATACTTCAGGAGAGTCTCTAAAATCAAGAGTGGCTTTGTTTCCGAAAACTCTACTGTGGATAGGATATGGGGCTGGGTCCATGGAAGCCAGTTCTCTAATGGAGTCAGGGGTCCAGAGGCAATGTTACAAGGAGCCAGGGTATGAGGCAGAGGATTCTGGGGAGGAAATTGCAAGCTCAAGCCAGCATAAAGCAGCCAGGGAGAGGAGCCAACCACAAGGCCCCAGGACAAAGTGGGTTTCCATACCCAAAGGGTTCTGGCTCTCGTCCAGGAGGCAGAAGGAAATAACATTCCTGTCTCACTGGAGTGCCAACCTGTTTCCACATGACTGCCCGATGTGGCAAGTTCTCCTCATGAAAGTCACTTGCAAAAATTCACTCATTTCCTGCTCTAGGCTGCCCTAGGCTTGTTCTTTGTTAGGATGGAGAAAGCCTTGGACCTGCTGGGCTCAACTGGGCATTGAAGTTTCTCTGCTGAATCAGGCCTGATGGCACACACTGTAATCCTAGAGACTGGGCAGGAGGACTGCAGATTCAAAGACTGTCTGGGCTATGAAGTGAGTTCAAAGCTAGCCATACCCTGTCTCAAAATAGAATGTTGAAAATAGTTCAGTGGTAGGGAGCCTGCCTAGTATGCATGAGGCTCTTAGTTCCATCCCAAGTACAGCAAGATAGCTAGCACAACAACAGCACAAACCTGGCATGGAAAAAGACTGTGTATGCAACAAAGGGCTATATACTAAGTATGCTAAGTGCATCTTCTTTCTTTGCAGAGGTTGAACATGCATTATGCAGCAGCCACAGTAATAACAGATATAAGTGGCTATGTGAAAGTGTGTGTGTGTGCGTGTACGTGTGTGTAAGCCAAAGAGATGGTGTGTGTATGACACACAGAGAGGCAGAGATCCATGAAACAATGCTTACCTGCATTTACAGGTACACTGAGGACAATTCCAAGAGACATCAGCGTGGGATACGTGACAGCAATTCCAAAATTTAATACAATATTGAATGCTGAAATAGAGAATTTTGAAGACTGGAGTTACCCATAACTGTCCTATCCTTGACTTCTGGGCTGGCTCATTTGGCCTCAGTTCTCAGACAGTCAGGAGGTAGGCATTACAAGGAGTCCTGTCATTCCATGAACTTGAGCTTTTTTCTTGAAGGCGCAGGACTGGAATTAGGAGGAGCATTTTATCAAGTCTCAGGGGGCTAGGGAAATGGCTCAACGCTTAAGAGCACTGATTGCTCTTCCAGAGGTTCTGAGTTCAATTCCCAGCAACCACATGGTGGCTCACAACCATCTGTAATGGGATCAGATGCCCTCTTCTGGTTTGTCTGAAGACAGCTACAGTGTACTCGCATACATAAAATAAATAAATAAGAAAATAAAAATAAACCTTAAAAAAAAAACCGAGAAAACAAGTTTCAGAACCTGAGGGAATGGGTCTGAAAAAAAGTAACCAAAGAGCTTCTGCTGTTCTTCATTGTTGGTTCTGTTCCTGGGTGGCTGAATAAGGGACGTGAGGTGTCCTTAGCTTTAATTGTCAACCTGACAGCCTATTCTCAGGTCTCAGTTAAAGAATTGCCAAGATCAGAGTGACCCGTGGACGTGTCAGTGGGGGTCTGGGGGGTTGTTTCGACTGTTAGTTGATGTTAAGAAGACTCAGTCCACTGTGGGTGGCATCAATCCTTAAGCAGGTGGTCCTGGGCTTCAGAAGCTAGCTAAGTGTGACCCAGCGACTGAGCTATAAAGCCAGCAAGCTGTGTTCCTCCACGGTTTCTGCTTCAAGCTCCTGTGTGAGTTTCTGCTCTGATTCCCCTTAGTGTTAGACTGTGACCTGGAAGTGTAGCCAGATGAATCCCTTTCCTCCTCTAAGGTGCTTTTGGCTGCCACGGCCGTCTGTCCGGCCGTCTGTCACAGCAGCAAAATGAAACTAGAATGAACTCCTGAGGGTCTCTGTCACTTTTCTCCCCAGCAGCAGCCTTTACCTAGCAGTGAAATGCTAATGAGAATGGTAATTAATTACTGTGGAAGAACAGAGACATTACCTATCCCCAGCTGCCACTATGCTATTCAGAGCAGCAGTGACAGCTGATATGACAACTGCCACGACAATGACCACAGTTCTGCAAAGCCCCTCCTAAAGTCCAAGGAGATGGCTCAGCAGTTAAGAGTACCAGTTGTTCTCTCAGAGGACCAGGGTTCAATTCCCAGCACCTACATCAGACAGCTCACAGTCTGCTTAGTAACTCCAGCTCCAGGACATCTGACAGACACCCTGTTCTGGCCTCTGTGGACACCTGCGTGTACTCACTCCCTCACCCACATGCACATGTAAACAAAAATAAAAATAAGGGATAGAGAGATGGCTCGGGGCTTAAGAGCACTTGCTGTTCTCACAGAGGACACCAGGTCTGGTTTCCAGCACCCACACTGTGGCTCACAACCATCTGTCACTCCAGTCCTAGGGGATCTGAGATCTTTCTTCAGACCTCCACAGGCATCACATGGTGCGCATCCATGCAGGCAAAACTCGTAAGTGTAAGTATACACTCACACGCTTACAATGAAATGCATACATCTTTTTACATGCCCTACCTTCTAAGGCCACCCCCCAAGAAAATATATATTTAAAAAACCCCTTAAATATTGTTCTTTTAAGAAGTCGCAAGGACTTTGAAAAAGAGGGAGAACTGCAGGACAGCAAGGGAGCACAGGCTTTTCCTTCTGTGTCTGTTGTTATCTGCTGGGGCTTCTGCCCAGGAAGCTGCTACTTACTCAATAAGAGAATGGAAAACCCACAGAGGTTTCCCCATGGAATGTCGTCGAAGGAGTTCCAGTACTCCACCCTGGTGAAATAGAGGATGACGGGGATGCAGGTGATGAAGAGGATGTTGAACACACCCAAGATGGACAGGAATAAGGCCGCTTCTCCGAACTTGGCGCTGCCCAGCAGCAGCTTGAACAGAACCTGAGAGAGAGAGAGAGAGAGAGAGAGAGAGAGAGAGAGAGAGAGAGAGAGAAGGCCGTGAGGATAAACCCAGATCCATCTATGTGGAAATCTGGGGGCTGCCAGCACGGTGGGCACCATCGTTCCACCGGGTTTTACCTGCCTCGTCTGTCAGTGAAGCCTGATGAGGCTTGATGGAGTTTCACAGTCCACATGCTATGTAGCAGCAGTTCAGGCTGAACTATGTCTGTCCTCACAAACCTTGTCTTCAGGAGTCATAGACCTGCATACTGCACGCGGCTGTTATATGTTATGCGCACCATGCTTAGAATGCAGAGAACTGTCTGCCAGCCACAATTGCACAGCCTCTCTGGAGCCTCCAAATGGATCCTGACCCAGGACAATACTCTTACACTCTCTCACTCTCTCTCTCTCTCTCTCTCTCTCTCTCTCTCTCTCTCTCTCTGTGTGTGTGTGTGTGTGTGTGTGTGTGTGTGTGTGTGTCCCTGAGGGTCTGAGGCTTAGAGATTGACCTCTGGTGTCTTCCTGGATTAATTTCCTGGATTTATATATTGGGACAGGGTCTCTATTTGAACCCAGAGCTTGTCTATCTGGGTGGTTTAGTTAGACAGCTTCTTTGTAGGGTCTCTCATCGCTGTCTTCCATGTACTGGGATCATAGATGGGTTGCTATGCCCAGTTAGCACTTAAAGAGGACTGGGATTCTGAACTCCGGACCCCATGCTTGCAGGGCAAGCAGTTTTACCTGTGAGCAGCACATCAAACAGCCATCCCCTCCTCCCCCCACCCAAAAAAAAAAAAGAGGCCTTTATCTGCAAAGATGTTTTCTCTGAAACAAAATTGAGGGACTTTGCTAGTCTCTGCTCCATCTTACCTCCCTTTGTAGAAATGGCACAGGCCTTAATGAACTGCACTAGACTCAATCCTCCTGCAGTAGTCTTGTTTGCACATCATTTTTGATATTCAAAGGGCTGGAGACAGAGGACAGATGTGACTGTGTGGCCAGAAGCTGGACTCAGGCATCACAGTGGGCCCTATCCAACTTGTTTTGTGAATAAGGAGCCCAGTCAAGTGGCTGTCCGTCTAGTCTTCCTGGTTCCTTTGCCTGGTATGCTCCCCACATATATGCAGGCAATCGGGAAAATGACTGTCTAGGTAGTCCCTCTAGACAGGTGCTGTGGTTTAAAGGTGACGTGTCCCCCGCAGGCTTGTGTGTTTAAACTTGTGGTCCCCAGCTGGAAGCTTTACGAGGAGGAGCCTAGTTAGAGGCAGAGATCCCTGGGAATGGGTGGGGCCTAGCTGGAGGAAGTGCTACCCAGGGGTGGAGCCTAGTTAGAGGAAGTGATCCCTGGGGGTGGGTGGAGCCTAGCTAGAGGAAGTGATCATTGGCTGTGTGTGTGTGTGTGTGTGTGTGTGTGTGTGTGTGTGTGTGTGTGTGGACATTTTGTAGCCCTGGAAATGTCTCCATCTTCTATTCTCTATCTAAGGAGGAGAGAGAGGACCTAGAGAAGAGGAAAAGAGAGGAGAGGGAGAGACAGTAGCTAGGAAATGATGGCATGGAGCCTGACAGAATTGGTGTAAGGGCAGGGCACCCTGCTATGCAACAGTCATTTGTTGTCTTTAGACTGGCACTTAGGGAGTACTTTCCAACGACGTCTAATATTTGTCAAAACTTTGTTTTTTCTTTTCTGAGGCAAAGGCTCAAGACAAGCTTGTGGCAATGCTCCTGCCTCCGTGAGTGATGGCATGGAAGACATAAGCCACTCTGCCGAGCGCTTGCCAAAGATACTTTTGCGTGTTTATTTCACAAGTAGTGTTTGAACCGTCATGGACTCATAGTGCTTGGTGCTCCCCAAATCACACAGCCACGGAGTTATATGACAAAGACATACACATAATCCAGTCTCCATGTCCCATCAGGCACAAGCATGGATGGGTCCAGGGGTCCCGTCTTTCTCAGCTGCCTGCTTGGACCCTGCTCTGGTGCTGTCTGTCTCTTCATGCATACTGGAAATATATACTCTTTTTAGAAGCTCACACACCATCCTGAATGTCTGAAGTGACAGGCTGTGAGTCCCAGAGCTCTGCTATGCCCAAACCTGCGGGGAAGGTGCATTCATTGTGCCTACCTTGTAAAGGGCTGACATGGAAGCAGAGCCCACCACCAGGGCTATGCCAATGACTGAGTGACTGTGGAAGCCATCGGCATAGGTCATCATGACAATGCCAGCGATGGCAAGGATGGCGGCCACGATCTATGAGAGGGAGAAAAACATTGTCAGGTCATGGAGGGAGGAGACATTATAAGGACTTGGAAGGAGGTGTAAGTGCTTTAAGAGGTAGAATGTTCCATTCATGGGTTCTTCCAGATAGACTCATGGAGCGAGAAGGGCTGGAGCTTACAGGACACCTATCCGAGCAGAACCAAACTGCTGAGGCACGGGTAGCCAGGGTGGTGGTTTGGCTTTGTCTCAGGCTGCATCCAGGGCTGGCCACTGAGCCTTGACAGGTTGGTGATTATATTCTGAGGACAGGTTCTTCAGTCATGACAAGGCCTGAGGTTAAGTACCTAGTCAGCACCTGGGAACTACTGAGTTCTCTTCCCATCTTCCACAGGTACCTTACAGGGCCCAGACTTGGTGTTTTTAATTCACAACAGGGATCACACGGTGGTGGGAGCAGAAGTTGTCCTCACTTTGACACACTAGCCCTAGGGGCTGGCAACACCACTGTCCTTTGAGGACTGTAGATCACACCTTGACCCAGAAGTGTGGTCCCTCTCCCTTCTCCTTAGCCATTTCTTCCCTGGGTCTCTCCTCTATGCTGTTCTTAGCACTTGCAGGTTGTGGGGTGCAATCTCTAAGGGAAAGAGTTCTGGCATCCAGAACACATGCAGAGTCCAAGCAGAGGCAGCTGCAGTGCTCACAGAGCCCCCAGGGAGCTAGGAGAGGGGGAGACCCTTCAATATTGACCTTAGTGGCAGCATCTGACGACTAAGCTTCAGGAGCCAACATTGAGCATGTCCTATGCTTAAGCTCAAACCAGGGGGTTAGTGACACTCACCCTCTTTTATAGAAGCAAGACCCAGAGAGGTTAAGGAATCTGCCCCAGGGCCCACAGCTGGAGGCGGAAGAGTCTAAACAGAGGCTATTGGATAGCAAATCTGGTTTAACATTTAGATGGGTAACATCACCAGGGTGTGTGGCTAATCATCATTGCCAGCTTGAGGGGATTTAGACTCTCACCCTGGGAACACTAGACCTGTCTGTGAGGGACTTTGTACAGGGTTAGTGAAGGTAAGGTGAGTGGGTGGCACCACCCCATGGAGTGAGGAGAAGGTGAGCTGAGCACCAGCTTCCTGACTACAGGTGTAGTGTGGACAGCTGCCTTGTCATTCTGTCTTCCACTACCATGATGTACTGTGTCCCTCCAACCCTCTGAGAACCACAGCCAACTCTCCCTTCCTTAAACTGCCTTTGTCAGCAACAAGAGAAGCAACTAAAACACAGAGTGATCTAGGGCCTGCCGTGCTCTTAGGTGTGGATAGAGGTATGTCTGGGTCATCCTGGGTTACCCTGTGAATTTGATGGCATCCTGGTATGAAGGAAACCCAGAGGAAGGGAGAGAAGGAAGGTGGGGGGGGAGAGGGAGAGAGAGGGAGAAAGAGAGGGAGGGAGAGGGATGGAGAGGGAGAAATGGAGAGGGAGGGAGGGAGAAAGGGAGAGGGAGAGAAGAGAGAGAGAGAGAGAGAGAGGAGAGGAGAGGAGAGGAGAGGAGAGGAGAGGAGAGGAGAGGAGAGGAGAGGAGAGGAGAGGAGAGGAGAGGAGAGGAGAGGAGAGAAGAGAAGAGAAGAGAAGAGAAGAGAAGAGAAGAGAAGAGAAGAGAAGAGAAGAGAAGAAGAGACAGATTTATGATAATTCTGAAAGTATGTGGACTGACATCTGAAGTAACAAAGGAGACTGGGTTATTTTTTCCTGAAGACTTGCAAGGCAGATTCCAGCCTCTCCCATGTTCTTCATTACCAGTTAACAATCAACAGTTAAGAGCTTCCATCTCAACTGGGCTGTGCAGAGATTCAGGGATAGACTAGAGGAGCCAGACAAGAGCAGGCGAGGCTGCCCTCAGCTGTGGAGACAGACAGCTCAGCCCTGTGTGTTCACTCAGGCAGGAAGTACCAGAGACAGTGACTTCCTGGGGTCCTAGCACTGGTCTTGAGGTCTGTGGATCTGTGTGATCCCTGCTCTCTGAGGCTTTAGTAGGAGGCCCTTTGGAAGGTGAGGTTGCCTTCCAAAGTGTGTGGATGCTTTCCCATCTTGCTTTCAAGATCCTTCAGTCAGAAGATCAGAGCCCGGGTCCTCATCTAGCCTGAGAGTTCAAGGAGGCCAAGTGTGGTATGGAAGATATCCGCTGGCTTTATGTTCCATACACTGAGACACTGGAGGGTTCTGGATTCCGTGTGAAAGCATCCCCTGCCTATTTTCTGTGCGACACTGGATTCTCCTCACATCTGTCAAGTTTGTCCTGTGGATTCACAGGTTCTTGATACAACGTCCCAATCCAGGGCACCAGATGATAGCCTCTCTTCTCTGGCCACTTTAAAGTCTAGGCAAGCTACAGTTCCAACATTGGTTCTGCTCATGGATGCACAGCCTTGTCACTGGCTCCCAGTCTGAGCATTTGGCTACCATGTGAGAACCTTTGTCCCAGGACTCACAGAATTAATTGTAAGCAGAGTTGGGGACCGGCAGAGCTATGTTTAAACAGACACCTCAGCAGCAACCACCTGGTGACACCAGAAGTGACCAGGGTCTCCAGAGTATTAGAAGATATGTTTCCTTACATTTTGGACCTGTCCACCACCTAGGTCACTAGAACTGCGGATGCCCCTTCCCATCTTCAATAAGCTGTAACTGGGTGACTGAAGCAATTATTTTAACCACACAAGTCTTATTTGCTGCCCCTGCTGCCCCATAACCCCGCTTCTTGCAAGTCTTCTCCTCCACAAGGAGGAGCCTTGGTCCTATCCTTCACGTCTATGAAGCTGGCATTGATCACCCAACCCCCAGGCTGGAAGCTACAGTAACTAGTAAGACTTTGATAATTCCCTAGAAGCAGGAACTGCCCATCCCTGACAAGGACTTGAGTGGCCGCCAGCTGTCTCTCATTTTGCCTCATGGATTCCATGAGCTTTCTGAGCTTTGTATTGATCCTGTAGCCTACAGTGGGAAGTTCTTCAGTGACCGGCCATGCACTTCTAAAAGGAGAGCATGCCTGCCTGCACAGTGTATGCATATTACAACATCCTGTCATCCATGCGGCCCTGTAGCTTCTCCCTACAGCACCCACTGAGTACCGAAAGCCTAACACAAACCTGTAGTGTGCAGGGGTCAGTAGAGAGCACGTTAAACAGAGGCTAGCATTGCCAGGCTATATCCCAGTAGAAGGGTATAGGAAAGTCTCCTACCCACAAACAACAAACGAGCACAGATCTCAACCACACTGTGTTCTGCAAGTCGGCTGAATAGCTCAAGTTTACTCTCACCCACATCTCTTTCTGTTTCTGTGCCATTGACCTTGAAGCATCTCTTTCCCATAACAAAAAAAATTGCTCGGGACATCTGCATCATGCCCCAAAGCTCTATGGAGTCTCTTGATTCTTTGACCCCTAAGTAAAGCCTGCAAAGGCATAACCATGGATTAGTGACCCCGGCACACCCAAGTCTTTAGCTCTGAGTCTGTGTGAAGCACCTGCAGCCCCTCCAGACACATATTAGATCATTGATTTACTGAAGGCTTTTCTGGGTGGCAGCCTGGGGCGTGAGTTTTTATTCCAAAATTAACACTGAGCCTCAAAACAAACTCTCCCCCTGCTGTAAGCTAAAAATATGAACCAGCAGTTGACTCACGTCCCCACTGCTGTTTGTATAACTCAGGTGGGCGTAAGCCCACCCTAAAGGTGATGTCATTCGTCTCAGGACAGTGAAGCAAGGACAGAAGCAGAGGACCCGGAGTCTGCCTCTTGATGGTTGCCAGCAAGGTTAGCTCGAGTGAGGCTACCCAGCACCGGGCCCTGAGCTTCAGGAAGGAAGGAGGAGATGATCAGCTGTGCTCTAAGTGACCAGTGTTCTGGCCTACTCTGTGGCAAGGAGAAGAACAGCAGAGGCAGCCCCTCACCACCAGAGGGAGCAGGTAGAGAGCCACCAAGATTCTGTCCTTGACCAATGGCACCCATTTCCTCTCCTTGGGTTAGGCATTTCCATGTTCCTGCTGGGACTTTGCATTGCACTTACCATGCTGCACACAGCTGTCATGAAATCTGGCTAGCTCTCAATCAACTATGCAATTTTCTCTGGCAAAATTCTGGCCATTCATGGAATGCCATCGCATTTGCCCTTGATCAACAGTTTGAAGTGAAATCCCCACCCCACTGCCCTGCCCCAGCTCTCAGCTCTAATTTAGCACTGGCATTTCTGGCTACATGGTTCAGGCAAGGCCCCGAGCCTCTCCCAGACACATAAACCAGGTTGATTCCCTGCTTGGTACGAGCTTTAGGGGATGCTCGTGGAAATGTCGGGGATGAAAGTTGCTCTCACAAATGCTTCTCTAGCGTGGGTAGCAAGCAAGGAGGCCTGAAAGCCATAGCAAGAACCGCACCCTTCTGAGGATCAGGACCTCGGTCAGCAGCTGCTGCTTGCAGGGCGGGGTTTGGGCACGACAGAGAGGGGCAAGACAGTTAATGGAGAACTTACCCTCACTCCCATGAATCTGTCCCTGAGAACAATCCACGACAGCAAGAAAACAAATGATTTGTTGCAGCAGAACAGGACGGAGACGTCTGTGGCGTTTATCTTCTTTATTGCGTGTAAGTACAGGTAGTTTGTGAGAGTCCAAAGAACACCAAAAGGTGCTGCCTTGGTAAAGAACACTTTCAGAGTCAAGCCATTGTCTCCAAAGAACCGACAGCATTCCCTAAAATGAGGGGAGGGGAGGGGGAGGGGGAGGGGAGCAGAGGGGAGGGGAGAGAGAGAGAGAGAGAGAGAGTTAGTTAGTTATCATCTTGGGTTCATACAAACCATGACTTACCTTCTACTCAGCTAATAAGCAAAAGAAAAATTAACAGGGAGGGGAATGTGGTTCATTTGGTGGAACGTTTTTGCCTAGCATGCAAGAAGTCCTCGTTTCCATCCCCAGCCCTGCAGGCACAACCCTGTAATTCCAGCATTTGGGAGGTGGAGGGAGGGATTGGAGATTCAAAATCATCCTTAACATACAGCAAGTTTGAAGCCAACTTGGTATACGTGAGCTCCTGCCTCAAAGTGGGGGAAACAAAACAAAAAAGGACTAGGTCTCTTAGTTGCTATTATTTTTATTATCTATCGATGCATATTTGTGTTATTGGGCCCGCAGAGGCCAGAGGGGATGGTTGGTCCCCAGGAGCTGCAGTGAGAGGTGACGGTGAGCAGCCCCACACTGTGGCATGATGTCACCGGCTGTTGTTCCTTCTGCTTACTCCATGGAGTGGCAGCTTTCATGGCAGGTGTGCCAGGATTATCTGACCGGAAGACTCAAGTCCATAGGAGCTGACTGTGGGGTTCAGTAACTTTCAAGTGGAAGATGAAAGTCACTGGCTGGAGCATCTGACCCATGACTCATGGGTCGAAGGCTCAACAAGAGGGTTGTAAACTTACTTTGACACTGAGATCCATCCTGCAGCTTGACGGTGTGGTTTTCAAAGGCGAGCATTGTGGGTGAGGATATCAAGTCACAATGTGTAGAGGCTGGAGCACCCCTGTGTGGGCTAGAGCATTTTTTATTTGTCTTTTCTGATGGGGAAGGTGGTGAATAAGAATGGGTAGTTTTCCTTCGTGGTTAGGCAGAGATAAGCACTGTAGAAAGACTTATTTGACTCTGTGTGTGCATGTGCGCGTGCTTATGCATGCCTGTGTGGATTTTGTGCAAGTGCCCATGGAGGCCAGAAAAGGGTGTCAGATTCCCCAGAAGCTAGAATTATAGGCAGTTGCAAGCTGCTTTATATGGATGCTGGGAACTGAGCATGGGTCTTTTGCAAATGCAGCAAATGTTTATGACTACAGAGCCATCTTTCCAGCCATTGGATGAGCAGTTTTTGAGCACACGAATACATTCTGGCTATAATACAAATAGTTTGAACTACCTGCAAATCTTCTCCCTTCATTTGTTTGTTTTTTTTCAAGACAGGGTTTCTCTGTGTAGCCCTGGCTCTCCTGGAACTCACTTTGTAGACCAGGTTGGCCTTGAACTCAGCAATCTGCCTGCCTCTGCCTCCCAAGTGCTGGGATTAAAGGTGTGCGCCATCACCGCCTCACTCTCCCTTCTTTACACTATCATGTGAACATTCATGTCTCCCCTTCCCTAAGCCTGCCCAGAAGAGAAGCAGCTAGTGCATCCAGGAGATCAGGTTCTTACAAGATGGCACCAGGCAGAACACACTTCAGAAGAAACCTTTCAGACAATTCCAGATTTTCCAAGGAGAGTTCACTGGTATTTTAAAAATGTTTAAGCAAAGCAAAGCCTGCCTTTCTTTCACAGTCAGTGAAAGAGGCAGAGCAGGGGAGGCCTAAGGGATGATAAACATGGAGAGCCCGTGGAGAGAGGTGCTGAGCCATGGCTTTCTGGGAATGAAGACCCTGGTGAGGAGGATCCAGACTCGGCAAGTGCTGTCCCCAGAGGTCCCTGGTCCAGACTCACAGACATGGTGTAGCTCCATGGCAGCTGTCCAGAAAGGAAAGCAGCTGGCCTGTGACTTAGAAGTGGATTCAGGCCTTACTAATCCTTACAGAGTTTAAGAAAAGACATCACTAGCCAAATACCAAGTACACTAGAGTGGGGAGTAGTCTTCTTAGAGTCACATAATATTAAAATCCAGCAATGGAAGAAAATTAAAATCAGGAGCCAAAGGAGATTTGATAGTACTTTGAATTTAATTTAATTTTTCTAATAAGCAATCTAAAATGCAGGTTGTGTTGTTTACTGGTAAACTATGATGTAGGCATGGAAGAAACAGAAAAATTATTTGGGAGGGACCTGAAGTCCTGTGAGGAGGGAACAGGTAGAATTGCATTTCCGGTTCAAAGAACATGACAGCGTTTTGCCACCTATGCTGATCCTAGGAGTCCCGTGTGGCTTCTCAACAAGCCAGTACTGAGTAGAATGTCCCGGTTCCTAAACAGGCTACGAACTGATTGGTGGTGTTGCTGCTATTCTAGTTCCTCCTTCCTCAAAGGCTGGTGTCTGCTGTGAGATGTTATAGTGTTCCCACTTCACGCTCTGTGGTGTTGCTCAAGCCCCTGTGGGTCCCTGCAGGAAGGAGAACAACTTCCTTCATGTCTTGATAGCTGTTACACACTTCCATGACTACACCAGCAGGGTCACAGGTTCTGTCCTGGTGTGAATACAAACTCACTTTCTGTACTTCATAAGGGATCACCATCTGTTATGGCAAATCTCAAAGGTCCCTCGAAGGTCCTCACTCTTCGTTCCTTAGCCAGTGGTACTATTTGGGAGGCTGAGAAACCTTGAGGAGGTAGGACTGGCTGGTGTGAACAGGTCACAAGGGTGGGCCCTGAAAGCCATACCCAGCCCCTAGGTTGTTCCTGCCACACATTCTCTGCTTCCTGATCCATCAAGACATGAATCACCTTAAGCTCAGGTTCTGCCATGCCTGCTCCACCATGATGTATTGAAGCCTTCTGCAACAGTGAACTGAGCTGTGCCTATCAGAGACTGTGCTAAACACAACATGTGAAAGTAACTAGGACAGAGTGCTAGAAGTCCACAACCCACTGGTCAAGATCGGTGTGTGTGTGTGTGTGTGTGTGTGTGTGTGTTTGTGTTTGTGTTATAAAGCACGATTTGTGCTGTGTCATGGCCATCCAAAGGCAGCTAGACAGCTTACATCCTCTCTGCAAATCTATTTGACTTCTCCAAATCCTGACAGTGGTGGAAAAGTGGAGGAAGGGGAGACATAGACTGACTTCCCAAGCTGCTAAAAAGGTGGAGCTGAGTGGGCCCCTGACAGGAAGTAGAAATACAAGGGTTATGGATCCGTGGTCCTGGCAGAGTCATCATGGACTCAGGATTCATGTCCAGAAAGGGACAGTTCAGCTTGGCTGACCTTGGTTCTAATGAGACCGAGATGGCTAGCGAGCCTTGTGCTGGTTTAAGAGCAAGAACTGAGCACTAATCCATGCCCGCTGGCATGCTCACCTGTGTATGCCTCTGACTGCAGGGGGACCCAGATGAGCTGGGGGAGGGGGCAGAGATCCACTTCAGTCACAGACTCCTCTTGGTTCATACTGAGTGCTCTCCTGATGGCCATCCACATAACTGTGTAGAACATCCTTCATCCCATCTCTCATTGATGCTCCGGACCAGAGACAGGCGGAAGGGTGACTCTCCAGTGCACCCAGGTCCCTTCAGATCCTACCATCCAAGTCAGAGGATGGCCAACGGCAAGATGTGTTTGTTTATGGCTCTGGCTGTGGCCAACTGTTCTGGGTATGTCAACTACTGAATTCAGTTCAATGTCTCATGAGTCAATGAAATATAAGCAATACAAGAAGTGTGTGTGTGTGTGTGTGTGTGTGTGTGTGTGTGTGTGTGTGTGTGTGTGTGTGCACAGGTGGATGCACACAGAGGTCAGAAGAAGGCATTGGATCCTCTAGAGCTGGAGACACCTCATGTGGGTAGTGGGAGCTGAACTCAGGCCCTGTGCAAGAGCAGCAAGTGCTTCTAATCATTGCCCCATCTCTCCAACCCCCTCCCCCACCAGCCCCCAAAGTAAAACCCCTCAAATTAAACAAACATTTGTTTTAAATTAAGAAAACACTCTCTTCATTTCTTTTATAATTTTTTTCCTTCTTAGTTCCCCTGCCACTTTCAGGGGCTCCTTTTAATTTAACACTGGGATTACAGATTGGAGCTACTTGATCTGTTTTGTCTTCTGTCCTTTTCCTCTTCATCTTGGTTTTATTTTATGAGCGATTATCTTGAGTTCCAACTTTTCTATCAAAGATTTAAAATGTGTTATTGCATATTTAATTTTCAAGAGTAGTCCCAGATCCCTCGTATAGTACAGTTGGGAGGGTAAGACTGATCCCTCTATCGGGAAGCAGAACAAGTCTACATGTGACATCTCAGACAGCCCATGAACAGAATATAAAGATGCCATGGGAATCATGCCCAGGGTAGAGGTGCCACAAAAGATGCAGATTCTTAACTGAAACTTGAATGGTTCACCCAGGTAGGTGAGCAGATAAGGAAATACACTGTATTTATGAAACACGAAGAAGGGGTTGTGAAAGAGAAAGTAGTCTTGGAAACCAAGTGTGAGACAAACACATTTAAAAACCAACAGAACTGGAATATAAATGATCTTCCACAAAATGAGAGAAAGGAATGAAAATCGGGACATAAAGCAGGAAGCCCGGTGTTAAGCCAGAGATGCAGCTAGAAGAAGAAACAGTGAAATGAAGTAAAGGAAATAACAAGGAAGTGGGGTGAGAGCCCCAAGAACTGGAGGAGACAGAGCTCCACAGCATGGTGGCCCTCAGGGCATGGAGCAACAATGGAGAACTACACAAGATACACATTTCTGAAATCATAAAGATGTGATTTTTAAGCCTATAAGGGGAAGTTAGACATGGCAGGGCACACCTGGGTGATAGCACTGGAGGGCCATAAATGTGAGGTCTGTGTGGGCTACAAAGTGAGAACCCACCCCAAGAAAACAAAGGAAAGGAACAAAATACATCATGGGATAGGAAACCATAATAGGACCAGGCATCTTAACAACAAAAACAGAAGCTAGACAGCCACGGATGCCTTCAACATTGAGGAGACATTGCAGCAGCAGGCAGGGGCAGCAGTAGGCAGGTGCAGCAACAGGGCAGGCAGGTACAGCATCAGGCAGGGGTAGCAGCATCAGGCAGGGGCAACATCAGCAGCAGTCAGGTGCAGCAGCATCAGGTAGGGGCAGCATCAGCATCAGGCAGAGGCAGGAAAAGCAGTATCAGGCAGGGATAGCAGCATCAGCATCAGGCAGGAGCAGTATCTGGCAGGGGCAGCAGCAGAAGCAGCAGGCAGGGGCAGCAGCAGCAGCAGCAGCAGGCTGGGGCATCAGCATTAGGCAGGGGCATCAGCATCAGGCAGGGGCATCAGCATCAGACAGGGGCATCAGCATCAGGCAGGGGCATCAGCATCAGGCAGGGGCATCAGCATCAGGCAGGGGCATCAGCATCAGGCAGGGGCATCAGCATCAGGCAGGGGCAGTATCTGGTAGGGGCAGCAGCAGAAGCATCAGGCAGGGGCAGCATCAGGCTGGGGCAGCATCAGGCAGGGGCATCAGCATCAGGCAGGGGCATCAGTATCAGGCAGAGGCAGCAGCAGCATTAGGCAGGGGTAGCAGCAGCAGCAGCAAGCAGGGCCAGCAATGCAGACAGAAGAGTGGCTAGCTTGTGTCTGGGGAGACTCTGCTTCAAGGGCAGAGCTCAGGGCAGTCTTGCTAATCGAGATGGGGAAATAACCATATGTTTCTGAGATGCTGTTGGAAAAATAGCAAGACAAATTACAATTTTTTTTTAAAAAGACAAACATTTCTGCAGGAGAAATGCGGGGTTGTCTGTGAACGGAAGCAGTCAGCAGACAACCTCAGCATGCTCAAGATAATGAAGACACCTTCAACCCCATCTTGGGATATCATTATTTTGGAGGGAATGGAATTGGGGGAAGCAGGGTGTGGCAGCACAGAAGCCAGAATATTTAAGGAAGGCTCAAAGAAGAACTTCATTGAGCTAATTTAACCAAGCACCAGGGGAGAGTTAGGGTTAGGCCTCTGAAGCAGGGAGAGGCACCAGGCAGGAGGTCCTGTCTACTTAAGCACCTCCTTCACCACTCTTTCAGTTTATAAAATATGTCAGTGTGCTCATTGAAAATAAAAATTATTTAAAACCACATAAGGGGGGTGGTCAGGTCTCTGTGGTAGAAGCTGACAGAGTACTCTTAGGTAGCTCTAAGGAGTATGGTTGAAGTCAGGGGGGCAGCGGGGAGGGAGGGAGGAAGAGAGGGAGAGCCTGATCGGATACTGTGACCCAGGGAGAATGAAGGACCTGTTCTGATGTAAGAGATATGGAATGTGGAGCCCCACAGCCTGTGCTGCCCTTCAGTGATTTCCCTTCATCCTCTCCTTCTTAGCTTTCCCACCTCAGTGCATCCACATCTCTACCTCGGACACCCACAGAAAAGGAGCCATCAGCTTTAGTCTGCTCTCCCCTCTCTACTCATGCATCCGATCTCTCCTCTGTCATTCTCTGGCAGCCCTGACCAAGCACATCCCCCTCTTCTCACCAGACCTTGAAAGCATCCACTCCTAACCTCCACATTGCCTATTCCAAGGGGGCAGTTGGAAGCCTCTGATACCGTGGGCTGTTCCTCCCAGGGTGCCCTGCTGGCTTCCAACTCAGCTCACTTCCCAAGACTCCCCCTGCATTTCCAGTTCTAGCTTCATGTATTCCGTCATCTACATGGCCTCCTATGTCCCTCCACCTGGAAGTATTTCTCCAGGCTTCTCTCTATAGCCTCAGTTTACTCTCTGAATAAACAGTACAGTTTTGCTTATTCTGTAGGGGCCAGAGTCCAGCTGGTTTCTTCAGCCAGTTTGGAGTGTTTGGATACCCCAGTACCTTAAATCCAGCTTTCTGGAGAGCCCAACACTCCCTCCCACAAGCCTCGCTTAGATGGTGGAAGCATGGATCATGTTCTGACCTTGGATTCTCTCTTAGCTCCTCCTTTTCCTTCCTCACATCAAAGTTATCACTAAGTCCTGATGACTATTGTCCTTAAATAATTTATGCCCGAGGCCACGGTTTGGGTCCACACCACTGTCCTTCTCACTTGGGCCACCACCGGAGCCTAATCTAGTCTACCATCTGCAACCAAGCACCCTGCAGTCCAGACAGACTAAAGTACTTCAAAACAGATTGAGGGTTCCATCACTTTCTGCAAAAATTCCAGGCACATCACCAGGTCTGAGAGGGACAGGATTCCCACAGTGTGATTTACAAGGAAACATGACTGGTTTCTAACAGCAGCACTGTGTCTCTGTTACCACCACAAGTGAATGGCACTGTTTGGTTTCAGACCTGGGGCAAGGGACTGAGGTGCATATTTTACCTATCAAAGCAGACCTGGCTTCCGGCTCCTCTCAGGATCCCTCTGTCCCTACCTAGCACAACCAAACCTTGAACTTTCCAGCACAGGTCCTCCTCTAGAGGTTCCTCTCTATATAATCCAGACATGGTGCTCTCGTTCACCACCACCACCTCCTCCTCCTCCTCCTCCTCCTCCTCCTCCTCCTCCTCCTTCTCCTCCTCCTCTTCCTCTTTCCTCTGAGCCCCTTTTTCTCTCTTCCCCCTGCCCCCTCCCCTCCATGGTAACTCTCCTGGCCTCATCCTTTGGGCCAGAGAGCAGCTTCCCAATAAACCTCTCTTTAATATAATCTAATCTGTCCTGAATTGGCTCATTTCACTGGCAGAGAAACAACCTATCAGGCACCACCTGGCACTCATCAGTCCCAGGACCTATAAAGTGATTCTACTTAACTTTTGAGATCCTGAAGAGTAAGATCATTGGAAACTTTATCCAAAATATGAAATATGAGTCACAGTTATTAAACGTGTGTACAACTATAGGATATCCAATTTACTAAATGTGTATGAAACTGTAAATATACAACAGTAGGTTATTCAACTTACTAAACGTGTATACAACTGTAGGATATTTAGTTTTTCTATGCAGTTCTCATATGTTTGTAATCAGATGGACTCTCTACCTCTCTCCCCTCCTTTCTTAAAAATTTTTTATTTTGGTATAATATAGTGTGAATTTTACCCTCTGACTCAATCCTGTATGATATAGCTTAATAGTGTCAAGTGTGTTCATATGGCCGTGTAACTGACTCATAGAACCTTTTCATTTGTGGCCCTGAACTCTGAACTCGTGAAACAAGAATGTTCTTGCTCTCTCTCCTTGCCAAGAGGCTGCTGTGCTATACCTGAATTCAACAACCTTAGGACCTTATAGAAATGGAACACGTTTGTCACATACATCTTCAAGGTTCAGCCAAGCAACAGACAGTGCTGGAATGTCCCTGCTTTTTAAAGCTGAGCTGTAGTCTGCTGTAGAACATCTTATATGATGATTTTATCACTTGGGCAACTAAGCACCTCATAGCACCCCTACTCCATCGGATGCTTCCTTTTTAAATTTTGGTCCATTCACGGTACAGATGTTTATTCTATACATTCTTAAGCTTGAGACACACCATCATTGGTATCAGTACCAATATCTACATTTAGCCATGTGTTCCTGAGATATTGACACATTATCTGGGACCATACTTTCTTCCAGGAGAGTCTCTTTAAGCATCCCTCCTTGTTATGGTTTGAATATGCTCAGCCCAGGGAGTGGCACTATTAGAAGGTGTGGCCCTACTGGAGTGGGTGTGTCGTTGTGGGTGTGGGCTTTAAGAGCCCCATTCTAACTGCCTGGAAGTCAGCCTCCCACTAGTAAGTAGCCTTCAGATGAAGATGTAAAACTCTTAGCTCCTCCTACACCATGCCTGCCTGGATGCTGCCATGCTCCCTCTCTGAACCTGTATGCCAGCCCCAATTAAATGTTGTCCTTATAAGAGTTGCCTTGGTCATGGTGTCTGCTAACAGCAATAAAACCCTAACTAGTGTGGACCAATCTTCCTGAAAGCATCATTGTTTTGTCTTCTCCTTATTTGAACATTTATTTTATTTTATTTATTTTTTAGTTTGTGTGTTTGTGTGTGCATGTAAATACAGGTGCCTGTGGAGGCCAAAAGAGGGTGTTGAATCCTCTGGAGCTACAGACATGGGTGCTGGGAACTCAACTCTGGCCCTGGAAGAGCAGCAAGTGCTCTTGATCACTGAGCCATCTCTCCATCTTGTCTTCTTTTCTTAAAGGCCAACTCCACTGGGAATTCACATAGAATTCCAGGCTCACATATGCTTTCTTGCCCTTCAGACTTAACATTGTATCTTCTTCTAGTTTCCAGTCTCACTGTTGAAAGTCTGTTACAAATTCTCATTTGTTGCCCTTTTTGATGACTGTGTTGTGTTTTCCTTGGCTTATCGTTAACATTTTGTATGTCCTTTGCTTTGGTACATTGCTACAATATGCTCTTTACCCGCCCAGTGGGGATCTGTGAACCCAAGGTCTGGTGTCTTCCATCAGCTCTGGGCACTTCTCAGCCAGCATATTCTCTCTCCTCGTTACTCCTGGGATTCTGGTGTCTGCTTCTCTTTAGCATTTCCACCCTCATCTATGGCTCAGCCTGAATACTTCTAATGACTTTCCAGCTTATGAATCGTCAGTTTTGCTGTGTCTAACCTGCTGTTAAGCCCACCTACAGACCTTAAATCTGTGTCATTGTGCTTTTTCATTTCTAGCGCTTAACACTTTCCAAAGGTGCCAGTTCTCTGGTGAAAGTCTTCATGTTTGTGTGTGTTCACATGAGTAAATTAGTTAAAGTCACTCCCCAGTCTTCATGTAACAACTCCAAAACTGAAGGCATCTCTGGCTCTGCTTCTAAGTCCTATTTTATCTTGGCTTATTATTTGATCATCAGGTCCAGTGTTTCAAGATTTATGCCTAAAAAAAACCTGATGAAAGCTAATTATGAAAATCATACAGCTGTATGTAGCTGATGTTACTTTCTTAGATTTCAGATTGACTGATTCCTTTATTTATTATTTTGGCATGAAGGTGCCACTTCAGCTAGCTTATGTGCATCTCTTCCTTTCTGATATATTTTACTCTTAGCTCACAGCTCTATCAGTGAACAGTTGCTACTGAAAGCAACAGTTTCTTACCAATATCTCTCCTGCTGGATGGGTCTGAAGTCCAGTTTTTTCCCCAGGAGCATGAAACTACCAAAGTAAAGACTTGGCAGAGCCTTTCTGCTTGGTCTGACCCCAGCTCTCCGTGACTCAGGCATTAGGCAGTGACTGCCTGTGGGGTAACTTCAAGAAGAAGCTGGGTTCAGGTGGGCTCTTTCCTGCTGGGATCTTTAATGGGTCTGGACCCACGGTCATGCGGACATCAATAAGTTTCTGGATTTGTCTTCTGGTCTCAATGTGTGTCACATGGTCTTGGCTAATGCGTTCTGTTTGGCTCAGCAGATCCACTCTGTGAACAGGGAAAGTCTGCAAGAGGAAAGAGCAGCGGCAGATGTGAGACCCGCTCCGTGCTTCCCTCCACTCTGGGGTCTTGGTGTTCAAGTCCCTGTTGGATTTTTTTCTCTGGTGCCCTAAAATAACTTTCGTGTAAACATTTGCTTTCCAATGTATGTAATTCTTCTCAGAGGGGTGTTCATTTGACTGCCACAGACCTGCCCCTTCTGTTTAAGCAGCTAATATTTCAGGATTCTGAGGAGGTAGTGGCATAGTCTGGGTAGGAGAAAACTTACAGTTGGAATAGTAGGAAGAGTGTGGGTTCCTACCTAGAATACACACATATATACACACTCTCATGTAGATACATATGTAGATAGACATATTCCCATGTAGCTATCTAGTATACACACAACATAAGAGGATGTAATTTCTTAACAAAACAGTACTGCAGACTATACTGTACTGTGCATTGGATGGACTAGAGGCCTTGTACTTTTTGACTAACTTTTCTCCTTCTGTCCTTAGCTCCCACAACTGCCAGTTCTTGCAAACCACCATTCCTATAGTTTGCGTGTATTTGTCCATTTTAGTGTCTCTATATAATTAGGACTGTGTAGTATGTGTCCTCCTGGGGTGAGCTTATTTCACTGAGCACAATGCCCTTCTAGGATATGAGCTGCTTCTGTTTCTGGCCCGGTGAGGAGAACATTGCAGGAACACAGGAATGCAGCTGCATCTTCAACATATGGATTTCAATTCAATTCCTACCCTCAGGAGTGGGGTTGCTGGACCATAGAGTGGTTTCTATTTTTATGTCTTTGAGAAACCTCCTTACTGCTTTCCACAGTGGCTGTATGAATTTGTATACCCACCAACAATGTGAACTAACACCAACGTTTATTGTCTTGTGCTTTCTTTCAATAGCTGTCCTGATGGGTATAAAATTATAGATCCTTGTTATTGCTGGTTTTTTGTTTTGTTTTGTTTTATTTTTTGATTTTTCGTTTGTTTATTTCTTTACAGGGTCTCCCTGTGTAGCCCTGGCTGGCCTGGAACTCACTTTGTAGAACAGGCTCCAAACTCACAGAGATCCCCTGGGATTAAAGTGTGCAACACTACCCCTAGCATAAGCTACTTAAACATTTTATTTTATGTGTGTTCGTGTTCATATGCCTGTATGTCTGTGCACCATGTGCTCACAGTGCCCTTGGAGGTCAGAAGAAGGCATTGGATCTGGCATGGGAGTTACAGGTGGTTGTGAGCTGCCGAGTGCTGGGAACGGATCCCAGGTCCTCTGCAAGAGCAACAAGTGCTCTTAACTCTGAGCCATCCTGCCAATCCCCTCTTTGTGGTTTTAGTTTGTAACTCTGTGATGATTAGTCATATCTTGCCCCAGTTAAGGTTCGGTAGTGGAGCAGAGCTGATAGATAGGGTGAGGGTATATTACAAAGGGATTTAATAGACTGGCTTGCATGATATAGGCTAGGAGTTCAACAACGGCTGTCTCATGCTGAAGGCTAAGAAACTGGTATGGCTCAACACACAAGGCTGGATGCCTCAAAACTCAGATTTGGAACTTGAGACCCAGTGGGTTCCCAGAGAGCTATAGGTCTTCCAACCATGCTGAAAGATGGGAGAACTGGGTTCCAATGCCAGCAAAGGAGGCCACAGCAACAGGACAGATGCTCTCACAGGGGCAAATGCTGACAGGCAAGAGAAACACCTGCTTTTCACCTCACACACCTGGAGCCATCACTCACTCTGCAAGGGGCCTCTCTCCAGTTAATCCTTCTAGGACCCTGCAGTCTAGTCCAGAGGCATTCCTCTTAGTTGATCCCAGATCCTGTCAGGTTGTCAGTCAAGAGCAACTGTGGCTGGGAAGGTAGCTCAGTGGTTAAAGCACATGTTCAAATCCCCAGTGCTCATGTGAAATGTCAGGTGTATATTGTTGCCCACCTGTGGGGACAGAGGATTCCCCAGAGAGAGCTGGCTAGCAAGACTAGCCATATGCGTGAGCCCTGGACTTGATTGAAAGACCCTGCCTCAGTGAATAAGGTGGAAGACCCATTACTAACATCAACCCAGGACCTCCACGTGCATGAACATACTGGTGTACCCACATATACGTGAACACACACACACACACACACACACACACAAAGTACACACCCACAAGCATGGAAAAAAGGTGGAGGAGAGAAGCTATCACAAGTGGAAACCCTTTCATGGATCTACTGATTTTCTGTATGTTTTCTTTAAAGAAGGTCTGTTCAAGTTCCTTCCAAATACATTCTGTTTATAGTCTGCTAGCCCACTGAAACACAAGCAAGCAAACACTTTAACAAATAAAGGCACAAGCTCAGGACATTTGCAGCCCACAAGGAGTCCATTCTAATAAAACTGAGGTTGTTCTAGCCTTAACTCTAAGGCTGTTGAGATGAACGGTGGGAGACTCAACCAGACAGCAAGAGAGTCTGGGAGGGCCCGGGGATGCCCTGCTCTTGAGCATCATTGGCACAGGCTTTAGGTTATTTTTCTAGGTCTAGGTGGAATGATGTTCTACATCAGGAGAGAAGACTAATGCATCAAATATAAAAGTTGCCCATAAAACTTCCATTTGCATAAATATGGTCACCCATGTGGTATCTGAAGGGGTCCACATGCAGTGTTAGACCACAGACCCTCTAGCTGACATGTATGCTTGTCCCCTCCCCACTTCAGGCTCCGCACCTTATTGCATCTGGAATTGATCTCTCTTATTCTTTCACTTGAATCCCCCCCCACCGCCGACTTTAACAGGAGGTCTATCATTTCATGCCCCACTGTGTCTCTGACATGATGACATTCATTCCATCCCCCACAGCGTTCTCTTACATCAAGGCCGAGTCATGGATTCCCACAGCTGCAAGGCAGTAGCTAGCTAGCTTCCATTAAAGCTCCTTTCTGAAGGGTGATTGCTCTTGGCTTCCTTTCCCATGAACTAATTGAACCTGCACATGATTTCTGGCAGCCAAACCTTCAGAGCCTGACCAGAAGGAGCTGCGCTATGGTGGAGAACCAGCCTCTCCATGCCTGGTGTCACTTTGTCCATTCTGGGGACCAATACCAGCATCTGGGATAGACTCCTTCCAAGGAGCCTTGCCTGTGATAGCCCCTCTGATCCAGTGATATCAGGCACAGGGGCCCTTATAAATCAGAAAGACCATCAGAGCCTTTCCTGCAAGGCGGGTTTTGTCTCCTGCTGAGGCTGGCGGTGAGCCGTAGTGACAGCTGTTAGTTCTGATACAAAACAGGTGGCTTGGGAGAGCGTCCCCATCTGCTTTCACAAAGCCCATCTCTGCCACACAGAGTGACACTCACCCTAGTCTCGATCGCACGGGATGGGAGCCACTGGGTTGTCACTGTATTTTGCTGCCTTTTCCACCTCTGAATTCACTGTAGTCTCTGGAGCTGGCAAGGGCTGATGCAGTCTCATAGCACACCAGCCACAGCATCTTCATCCCAGACTTGGCTCCTCTGGAAGATGTTGGAGCTTGGACTTCATAGGAATAGTGGGCTTGTAACTAGACTGGCAGAGATGAAGATATTCTGAAGAGACTCTTGAAGCAACAGACCCGAAGACATGAGAATTTCCCCAGGGATATCATGCTGAAGAAAGAAACAGTGCCAGCCAGAAGGAAACTTATCTCTCAAGAAATACATTTCACACAGGTCTAGCAACTTGTCAGACCACCTCCCAGGAGGAGATTGAAGCCTACGAAGTAGGTCAATGGTGGGCGGGGCCAACCTCAACTGACACTGCTTAGATGTGCAGGTCCTTGGCTCTCTATTTAAACCTTGATCTCACTTCAGAACTCCAAAGACAGACTTGGGTCTGCTGGCTCTCTGTTGTCTTCTCAATGTGGCCGTGTTGAATCAAACTATTTTCTGCTTTCCATTATTAATTTGGCTCATTCTTACTGGCTCGTTGAGGATGGGCGGCCAGACTTGACTTGGGGCATAGGCAGTGGCCCCTAAGTGCAATAACAGGTGAGCCAGGATCTACTGTGGTATGCAGAAGTCGGACGCTCCTGCTTGGTCGCCACCTATGTTCATTGGCAGGTGGCTGTTTATAGCTTTTGCTGTAGTTCAAATGGCATCTTCTCCATTGTGTATTAAATGTTTACTTCATCCAGAGGTCAGAGTAGAGGTCATGTTGGCCAGGTTGTAGTAATGGCGACAGACCTGTTACCCTCATCTGGGCATCCAACACTTACTCTACCTTGCCCCCCACCAACTGCAAAAGCCCTTGGGAGACACCAGGCAGTGGAAGATTAAGAAGGAGGTTTTATAATGCAGCTTCCATGAGATTGCCATGCACAATCCACAATGTGGTGGGGGCACGGCATTTTGGGGTCTCTCACGCACCTGTAACCCTCTCATTCTCACTGTGTAAGTCAGTCCACTAAATCTGCTACTTCGGTCTGCCAACACAGCCCTGTGTGGTGTGCGTAGAAATTTATTCACGGGAGTGTTACGGGAAAGCTTTGCTGTGTGTCATAGTTACCTCCAGCTCTCAATACAAACCTAGAGTCACCTGGGAGGAGAAAACCACAGCTGAAGAACTTCCTTCAGCACATTGGCCTGTGGCTAGAGCTATCTGCAAGACATTTTCTTTTTTTTTTTTTTTTTAACAGATCTTGCCTGAGTTTATTTGTAAGAACAGCATAGGACACTGGTCATCTGCAAATAGTGTGTGGGGAGGTGTGTCACAGCAGTCCGGCAAGACATTTTCTTAATTGCTACTTGGTAAAAAAAGGGCTCAGTTCACTATGGGCAGAGCCATCCCCAGATAGGTGGGCTCAGGCTATATAAAGAGCAAGCTAAACAAGCCGGTAAGATTTCCTTCCCAGTTTCTGTCTTAGGGTCCTGCTTTGTGTTCTTGTCTTGGCTTCCTTGGAGATCGCCCTGAATGTGTGAGATCTAATTAAGCCCTTTCCTACCCAAGTTGCTTTTGGCTGTAGTGTTTATCAGAGCAGCAGAGAACAAGCTAGGAGACTGTGGCAGAAAGAGGCTGTGCTGCTTAGATTCTGTTGACCTGACACAAGCCAGGGTCATCTGGGAAAAGGATCCCAATATTGAGAACATGCCTACATCAGACTGGCTTGCAGGTGCATTTATGGAGTATTTTATTGATTAACAATTGATGTGTGAATGTCCAGGCCACTGTGTGTGGTGCCACACGTGGTCAGGTGGTCCTAGGTTGTACAAGATAAGCCAGCTGAGCAAGCCATGGGGAACAAGCCAGTAAGCAGCATTCCTCTATGGCTTTAGCTTCAGTTCGCTCCTTCTTGCTTGAATACCTGCCCAGTCTTCCTTGTATGATGGACTCTGAGCTGAAAGTATAAACCAAATAAACACTTTCTTCCCCAAGCTGTTTTGGGTCATTGTGTTTATCACAGCAACAGGAAGCAGACTAGGACCAGAGTTCATTTAGCTCATTAGAGAAAATGCTTTCCCGATAATTCTGCAACTGGAGGCTATCTTTGATTTCAAAGCTGAGTGTGTCCTTTTCCCAAGGCTACTTTTCAGACACCAGGGATAATACCAGCAGGAGAGCACTGAAGAAGCTGTGTGAGATTCCCCTCCCCCCCAGCAGCTTGTCTCCTAGCAATGGGTAGGCTGATGCTTGAGGGAGACCTGGGCAGTGCACTCACTGGATGTGTCTCAGTGGAAGGCTGTGGCATTCTCTAAAGCCCAGGGCTCAAAGGGGAGCTTTGCCCAATGAGGTGTCATGGATCCTCCCCACAGCCACTGATGAACTGAGCAGCGGCGCGCTGGACTTACCCATTATGAGTTCTCTGATGGTTAGTGTCATTGTCAGCTTGACAAGATCTAGAAAAGCTTAAAAGACAGGTGTCCCAGCACACCTGGGAGGGGTTTGCTCGTGGGAATTGTATTGAATCAGTTAACTTAGGTGAGTGGCACCATTCCCTGGGCTGTATGAACAGGAGAAAGCAAAGTAGGCCAGGCAAACACTTCACTTACTCACTTACACACACACACACACACACACACACACACACACACACACTCTCTCTCTCTCTCTCTCTCTCTCTTTCTTTCTCCTTTTCCTCCTCCTCCTCGTCCTCCTCCTCCTCCTTCTTCTTCTAGGCCATGGATGTAACTCAAGCTCCCGCCACTGTGGCTTTCCCATCATGAAGGACTATAGCCTTGAACTGTGAGCCAAGACAAGCCCTTTCTCCCTTAAGCTGCTTTCGGCAGAGTATTTCATCACAGTGACAGAAGTAACTAAGACAAGTCCCCCAGGCTTAGTCTGACTTTAATTATTTTGTTACTCAGGTGACTATTTCTTGCTGTCTGGCTTTTCTCAGTGGAGCCTGTGCAATATCTTGTCCTTGTGATCTGTCTGTTACGACCGGCTACAGGAGCCCAGTATGACAGTGCTGGGGCCGGCTGGGACAGTAAGACATGGAAAAGGGCACCCTGTCTCATTAGGAGTCGAGGTGTTTCTCAGCACTGAGCCCAGTTTGCTGAAGCTGTGCATCTGTGGGCATCAGGGGTGAAGGGGCAACCTTCCTTTCCTGCCCACTTCATGAAGCTGCCAGCTGTCTCCTGCAGGGCTCATAGACCCAGGCTGCTCCCAAGCACTTGTAGATTTTCCCTTTGGCACTCTGACAGAACAAGGGCCACATCCCACAATCCCAAGCAGCTGCATCTTCCTGAGGCTCCTTCAGGGACAAGTTAAGGAGCAGTCTGTGTTGTGCTTGACAGCTCTCAATTCATAACTCAGCTCTCTCTCCCATGTTCTTTGTCACACAGATGCTGTACTGAACCAAATCACAGCATCAAAACTTTCCACTACTGTTCCTCTCCCCCAAACTTACAATCTTCCTTGTAGAGATTGGCCCAGAGGATGTCCCTCAGGGCATTTTGCTTGGGGATGGGGGATGGGGGGGGGGTGTTCCCTGAAGGGAGCTCTTAGAAGAGGCTCCTCGTCTCCCTGTACCATCCCTCTCATGTTGGCAATCTCTCCTACACCCTCATATTCTGACTCTTAACAAAGTCCATCTCCATATTCTAAGTGGAAGCTCCTCCTTCTGACACCTTGGTATCTTTAGGTCGCCAAGTATTTATTGTATTGTTTCCATCTAATACCCACCCTCCCACCCGAGGCCCCATCAAGGCCTTCAGACTCTTTCTCCCGATACACTGTATCTTCTGAAGGGGACTGCGGTCAGCCTCCTGGACCGACTGATGCTGCTCTCCCTTAATTTTTAACATCCCGTGCCTAATTCCCCACACCTCCCTGAAGCTTGATAGTGATTTACGTGGTTACCCCTTCCTAATGATCTAATCTTTCTTAGAAGCAGGGTCTTATATCCTGGCCCACCGAGCATCCAGGAAAGCACTTGACTCAGGTCTCTAGTATGTGGGGAGCTGTGAGCAATTGCCATCATGAGCCTCCGCTGTGCCTAACTGGTAAACAAGTAATGTGCGCAGGTGCAAGAGTAAATTCGTGCCAAGTCACTACCCATCCCGGGGCGTAGTAGTGGGGTGATGAGTGAGCAGCTAATCAGGAGCTGACATGTCACATGGAGGGGTATATAAGCAGCATCATTTTCCTTGTTCGTTGTTCTTCTTTCGCAATCAATGCTCTCCCAATAAACGTGTGCAGAAGGATCCTGTTGCAGCGTCATTCTTCCTGGCCAGTTGAGCACGTGCAAGACTAGTAAACGGAACCAAGTGGAGGAGCCGAGCCCAGGGCTGATGTGAGGCTGGTTTTACTCTGCTGGGAGCGCTGGCATTGGTGTAAAGGTTTGTACACACATATCCTAAACTGGAACACTGGTGTAGACAGGGACGTTGAAGATCTGGTTTCATTTCCTGGATTAGTAGTTCTCAACCTTCCTAAAGCTGTGACCCTTCAATAAATGTTCCCCATGTTGTGGTGCCCCCCCCAACCATAAAATAATTATCGTTGCCACCTCATGACTGTCATTTTGCTACTTTTATGAATTGCAGTGTAAATATATAATATGCAGAATATCTGATATGTGACCCCCCAGGCTGAGAACCACTGATCTGGCTGCAGAAAAGATCAGGCTCACAATAGTCATGCTCTGCCCAGGATCTTTGAGATAGTTAGCAGTAGGCTCCTCTGCTATGTAGTAAAGTGTTATTGAAGAGCCCTGTGGACTACAGAGGCCAGGAAGCTTCTCTCTGGGCTTGAGGGTTAGAGGCATACAGATCCATCTCACCAGTCCCCCAGAGAGAGTTTGTAGCATCTGAAGGAAATACTGCCGTCCTCAAGGAGAGAAGTGCCTATGGAATGGAAGGTCCTATGAAGTGACCTTTGGAATAGAAGTGGTTGAACTGTAACTCTCCAAGGTCGACCCTGAAAGACAGATGTGCATCTGTGTGCTTTGACTGTGTACCTGTGTGCGCACATGTATGTGTGTGCCACAGTGCCCACTTTTCTCTGTGTGCTGTGACTGTATATGTGTGCGACAGTGTCTACTTCTGTGTGTGTATGTGTAAAACAGTGCCCACCTCTTCTGTGTGCTATGCCTCTGTGTGCAATAGTGTCCATCTTTTTATATGCTGTGATTGTGTGCCTGTGTGTGTGCAACAGTGTCTACCTCCTGTGTGTGCTGTGCCTCTGTGTGTGTGCAACAGTGTCCACCTCCTGTGTGTGCTGTGCCTCTGTGTGTGTGTGTGTGTAACAGTGTCCATCTCCTCTGTGTATTGTGCCTGTGTGTGTGTAACAGTGTCCACCTCCTCTGGGTGTTGTGCCTCTGTGTGTGTGCAACAGTGTCTACCTCCTCTTTGTGCTGTGCCTCTGTGTGTGTGCAACAGTGTCTACCTTGTCTGTGTGTTGTTACTGTGTGCCTGTGTGTGTGCTGTAGTGTCTACCCTTTCTTCCACCTAGTTTGACACAGGACCACTTGTTCTTTGTTGAGTGAAACACAATAGCCAGCCAGTGACCCTCTGGTAATTTTCCTCTCTGTCATATTGGAATAATGAAATTCCAAACACAGGCTCTTGTATCTGGCTCTACATGAGTTCCAGGGATCTGAATTCAAGTCCTCATGCTTGCATGGCAAATGCTTTACCCACTGAGCTGTCTCTGCAGCCCCTGTGCTGTAGGTTGGAACCCCAGCACTCAGAAGGCAGAGGGAGGAAGAGAGTTTAAGGCCAGCTTGGGCTACCAAGAGTGATTCCTCAAAGAGACAAAGGGTTGTAGATATCCCTCAGAGGTAGAGAGCTTGCCAAGCACGCACGGGGCCCTGGGATTGATTGCTCTGCTGCACTTGAAAAGAGGAAGGGAAGAGAAGAACGAACAAACAAGGAAGGGATGCACATGCTATGGATCCTGCTTCAGGGCGAGCTTTCCTGGCTAGAATTTATGGCCCTGAGTTCTCCCCCTTCTTTCAAATTTTCATTGGAGATGAATGACAATAAAACACATTCTGCCATCTTTCTGGGATCTTCCAACCTTCTTTAAGCCAGGGAAACAAAACTGGGCACACGATGAGAAATCCACTGGCTTCTGCTGATATCCGACTAAGGCTCCCATGGAGAAGGAAGAGTCTGAGAGGATGAGCAGGGTGTGCCTGAGGCAGATGAGCCCTAGCTGTTCTCTGCAACAGACTGTGTGCTCTTGTGCGTAGACTCAAATGCAAGGCCTTTGGGGGTGTGTGTGTATGTGTGTGCTGGACTGTGCATATGTGGTATATGTGCTGGACTCTGTGTGTGTGCTGGACTATGTATGTGTGTGTAAGTGTGTGTATGCACGTGTGCTGGACTCTCTCTCACTCACTCTGTGTGTGTGCTGGACTGTGTGTGTGTTCTGAACTGTGCATGTGTGTGTGTGTGTGTGTGTGCATGTGTGCTGGAATGTGTGTGTTTGTATGTGTGTATATATGTGTGTGTGTGTGTGTGTGTGTGTGTGTGTGTGTGTGTGTGAATTCTCCGCTTCTCATTTCCTAATTGTGTGATCTTGGGAAAATGAATTTTCTTGTATGGACCTCCATTTTGTCATCTTTAAAACAGAAATCCTAAAACTACTTTAAAAAGTTATTATTGTGGTTGAGGAGACGGCAGGGGAGTAAGAGTTCACTGCTAGCATGAGAACCTGAGTTTCGATCTCAGCACCCAGGTAAAACATTGATCATGGCTACACAGCTATAAGCCCAGCCCTAAGAGGGAAGAGTGGAGACAGGGGTATAGCTGCCTTGCTGACTATCAGCTTTGTTTCAGGTTTAGTGAGAGAGACTTGTCTTAAGAGAGTAAGGCAGAGAGTGATCAAATAGGGCATTAATGTCCTCTTTGGCCTCTGTGTTTGCACACACATACACATCTACGCATACACCACACACTATCCTCAGTGTTCACTTAGACATCATTACCAAGGTTCCTGATATGCAGTGAATTAGCTCAAAGCAGGATTTGTAGCTGCTGAGACTACAAATCCTGCTTTGATAGCTATGAAGAAGTCCTTGGTGCTGAGGCAGACCCAGCCATCACAGTGTTTATCACAGACAGCATTTTCTATTGCAGAACACCTAACTCAAGCCAGCTGTGAACAGCAGCTTTGAGGCCTGGGCACCCAGGCCTGCAGTCTTAAGCAGGCTTGAACCTGCTTTTTTAAAAAGTTTTTTTTTTTCTTTTTTGTCCTTTATAGGTCTCTGGAAGTCAGCTGTCTTTCATGGGTAGCACCAACATTGCAGAATCCACACATCTCACTGAAATGAGAAATCCCGCCCAGTGCTCTTTAGTTTTGTGGCGCTATTTGCACTCATACACAGCACCTTCCACAGAGCATCAAGACCACTTAAACCCACAGCTCTTAGTCAGCAGTGGCTTACACAATGCTATGTAATTTGTAGAGCAGCAACATGAAGTATAGATCTATTTTGTATTGAGAGTGTTTGCTTAAGGGGAGTGAATATCCACAGTTCTTGCAAAATCAAGAGTGTGGCTCCCGTTCCAACCCATGCTCTGTCTCAATCCAGCCTGAGGCTACTGGTCACAGAACTGTTTATCCCTAAGTGCCCTAGAGGGACACAGTCGAGCTGTCCTCATCTGCTGACTGAGGTGGGGTATTTTTGGCATTCACAGGCTAACGGCCCCATGAACATTCAAAGTCCCAATCTAGGCAGCAGGAATCCCTTTTATATTAACAAAAGAGCAACAGGATTTGGAAGAGACCGAGAGAGGAGATTGCAAGCTCAGGGCCTTTCTGAGCTAAAGAAAGAGTTCAAGGCCAGCCTGGGCAGCTTAGTGAGACCTTGTCTCAAAATGAAAAGTCAAAAGAGGGCTGGGGAGGTAGCTCTGTGGTAGTGTTTACCCCAAATGTGTGAGACGCTGAGTTTTACTCCCGGCGCCACGATTTGCCCAGGAAGTCACAAATCTCTTTCTGTCTCTGCATTGAGCAGTGCTCCAAAGAACCTTCCACGTGGTCTGTAGAACCGTCCCTCAGAGCTCCCCTCCCCCACATCTGGTTTTCAGCATTGAGGCTGTGCATTAGAAATGACAGTAGATAATGATTTACATGGTTTAAACCGAAGACAGCCCAAGCTACTCAGGCCCAAGGAGGACAGCGTGCACCAGGCCAAAGGCGCGAATGGGACTTCCAGAGTCACAAAGGTTTGTAAATGATTCAAGTAGCTCAATTTTGGAATTAAATCTGCCCACTCTCATTTCCTCCAGAGCTGGTTGCAGGAGACACGCAAGGTTCTAGGAGATCCCTGTGTACAGAGGGCCCTGCCCACCAAGGCGTGTGGGTGAACATTTGGGCTCTGGAAAAGCAGGCTGGGAAGCAGATGGAATGGCCATCCCTGCTCTGTGCTGTGAGATGCATCCACAGTTTGAAGTGGTAGAGGTCAAGGGCAGAGTGGGAGACCACAGGGATAGGTTATTTTCTGGCAGCAGCGGTGGCGGAAGCAGCAGAGGCTGAGGCAGTGGCTGAGACTGTTCTCCATCTGCTGGCTTGGAGGAATTTTTCCTGATGCTCTTCCTCACAGCACGGGAAGAGTTGTCTGGGGAAACACGCAGGGCTCTTCCTCTGATGCACAGCGACTGATAGGAGAATGTGCATCTGGGCACCAGGGCATCCAAGGGGTACCCCAAAGCCTTTACTCTGCCAGGCAGCCTGCTCCACAGGGCTGTGAAGCAGATCCTACTCCGTGGGCTTTGGGAATAATAAAAACAACAGTAAGCAAAGGCTGAGCTTCAGCGGCACTGTCAAGGCCCGCTTCCCGCACCCTGGCTGGGGCTGGAGCTCTGATGCATGGCAGATGAGCCAGGGGTTGGCTGGTTCTGCACAATGCACTGTAATCCTGAGACAAAGTCCACAGGCGTCTTCACACCCAAAGCTCCACAGGGTTGATTCATGGGATCTGACAACATAGGCTCTTTCCCAGCAAGTGGCACTGTCTGTCTGAAGGTCATCCCCATTGTCCTGAGATATTTGCCACTTGGACTGCATCCCAGTTCAAGAGAAAAGCCTGAGTGGCTGACTTTGAATGTGCACATCCCATAACGCAGGTGTATAGATGTCTTACAGGGCCAGCAACTGTCCTAGTGCTTCTTAAACTTCATGTGGTCTGTGTGTGTGTGTGTGTGTGTGTGTGTGTGAGAGAGAGAGAGAGACTCTGTATATGTGTGTGAGCACTCATGTGTGTGCATGAGCGAGTGTGTGTATGAGCAAGTGTGTGTATGAGCAAGTGTGTGCATGAGTGTGTGCGTGTGTGCATGTGCGTGGTGTGTACAGGAATGTGTGTGAGCCTGTGTGCATGAGTATGTTTGTGTGTATGCATGTGTGTGCATATATGCGTGCGTG
This sequence comes from Mus musculus, assembly GCF_000001635.26. NCBI lineage: Eukaryota > Metazoa > Chordata > Mammalia > Rodentia > Muridae > Mus > Mus musculus. The sequence continues at coordinate 126,358,999 of NC_000074.6, read as the reverse complement.
CGTGCGTGTGTGTGTGTGTGTAGAGGCCAGAATTGATGCTGGCTGTTTTTCTTGCTCAGTCTCCACCTTATCTTTGAGGTATGGTCTCTCATTGAACTTGGAGCTAACCAATTGGCTAGGCTTGTTGACCAGTGAAGGGCAGCAATCTGCATGTCTATACTTCCCCACTACTGGGAGTACAGATCTGAGCAGCTGGAAATTATACTCAGGTCCTTGTTCCTGTATAGAAAACACTTTACTGAGAAATCTACTTAGCTCCCACTACTTTATGAACTCAATATCAGCACCTCCCTAAATCCCTGCCTTCCAATGGAGTATCCCACTAGACACATAGGAGTAATATCCCAGTTGTCCTGGTCAGTTAAAATCCTTGCTGAACAAGTCTGATGATCCAAGTTCTATCCTTGGAACCCAGAGTGGAACCCCAAAACCAGCTCCTAAATGTTGTTTTCTGTCCTCTACATATGTGCTGTAGTGTGTGTGTTACACATATGCCCGTACATACTCACATACACACACACACACGATAAATACATTAATTTTTAAATAATTTAAAAATAGAATTGAGAGGAATCAATTCTGGAGTTGTGGGAGAGCAGAGACAATAGATCACAACCAACAGATCAAAATGACTTCCCTGTGAACAGCCTCGATCTGACCATCTTACTCCATGCACCCCTCAGAAAGCTGTAGAGCTCAGTTAATACCGGTAGCCTCCAGCAGCTCACCAGGGTAACCCTGCTAGTCTCTCTTCCTTGCTCTCCAATAGACCGCCAAAGCCATATTCAGGGAGGGATTCCCAGTAGGACGGCTAAACCACCAGCCACCCCAGTCTCTGAGCTTCCTTTGTTTTGCTAATGTGCTTCCTGACTTGGAGAAAACCTGTAGGCTGAGAACAGCACCTTAATGGGCCCTTCTGTGGCTGAAGCCAGAGAGGGCAGCAGGAGGAGACTCCTTTAGTGATGAGTGAAGCAGACTTAGGAATGGAATGCTGGAGTCTAGCCCTGCCTTGTCCCTCCCATCACAGGTAGGTGCTGACAAGTATTCTGCTGGGATACTGCAAACAGGATTCTCACCTGACAGATGAGTTAACATCAAAGGATGTTGGTGTTAGGAAACCGCACAGTGCCCATCCTGTTCCCCACCGGCTTCTCTGACTCCTGTTGAGCCTTCAAAGATGTTCTAGAAGCTTCTCAGCCTATCTGACTATAGCGGTTGAAGTCTCTCCACTCTAGGATACAGGAGTCCTTGTGTTCTTTCTGTTTCCCCCCCCTTCAGTATAAAGCTTCATTGGAGGATTTACTGCTGTGAGCAGATACCATGACCAACACAACTCTTCGAAGGACAACATTTAATCAGGGCTGGTTTATAGGTTCAGAGGTTCAGTCTCTTATCATCAAGGTGGGAACACGGCAATATCCAGGCAGGCATGACGCAGGAGGAGCTGTGAGTTCTACCTCTTCATCTGAAGGCTGCTAGTGGAAGACTGACTTCCAGGCAGTTAGGATGAGGGTCTTAAAGTCCACACCCACAATGACACACCTATTGCAACAAGACTAAACCTAATAGTGCCACTCGCTGGCCCAAGCATATACAAACCATCACAGAGGTAAACTCACTTTTGCTTTTTTTTCCCTTTGTATTCTGGCAGTACATACAACTCTAGAATATTCTATTAGGATGAACAGCCAATAAATTTTAAACATGAACAGATTTTTTTCAATCAACTTCTATGTGCTACCTCCACACATTTTAAAAAATATATTCACACATTCAGGTATGGGGTAAACGTGTGTGTGGAGGCCAGAGGTCAATGCTGGGTGCCTTCCTCAGTCTTATTTATTTTGGGGGGATGAGGTTTGCTCTGAACTTGAAGCTCACTGATTGGCAAGCATAGATGTTCCCAAGATCCAGGGATCCACCTGTCTCTGCTTCTCTGGATCTGGGATTACTAGTGCAAGCCACCATACCTGGCTTTTTATGTGGACTCTGGGAATTGAACTTGGGCCTTCATGCTTGTTCAGCAGGCACTTTACCCACTGGGCTGGCTCCTGATCTCCACCACCCATCCCTACCTACATTAATTAATGGGTGCATCACTGGGTTATTTAAAAGTCAAGGAATTCTCACTACTCACTGGAATACGGTAATGGGTTGATACAGGGACAATATTTTAGATTTGTGTGTGTGTGTGTGTGTGTGTGTGTGTGTGTGTGTAAGTTTTTAATAACACTGTGGTGGTTTGAAGGAGAATGCTGCCTCCCCGTTGGCTCACAGACTTGCATGGTTGGCTCCCCAGCTGAAGCACTGTTTGGAAGGTTTACAAAGTGTGGCCTTGATGGAGGAGGGATGTTATTGGGAGTGGACAATGAGGTTCCAGAAATCTACACCAGACCCAGTGTCTCTCTGCCTGCTGACTTTGGGTCAGGATGTAAAGCTCTCAGCTACTGTGACACTGTGACAGTGCCTTGCTTCATGCTTCCACCATGATGATAACAGGCTAACCTTCTGAAACTGTAAGCGAGCCTCCAATTAAATGCTTTTTTTTTTTTTTTTTTTTTTTTTTGGTATGGGTTGCCTTGGTTATAGAGTCAGATACTTATGGAACCTGAGGCCTACATCCTGGATGAATGAGGCATTGGGTTTAGCGTAGCTTTTTTTTATTGTTAAATATGACCATGGTCAGGATCACTTTCAATGTACATCACATTTTCTATTTCCATTATGGGTCTCCGAATAGCTGGACAACGGAGCTTCCTTTGGAAGCAAGAGGACATCGTTCAGTGTAGATCCCGGGGACCCCTGTGAATGTTGGTTGGTGGGTGTGACCACTTCCCTGTATTTCTGGCCTCAGAAGGTAGAGACTTGAGAATCTGGAGAGTCTCCAGAGCAAGCTAGCTTTGTTGGGGGAGCTCTGAGTTTGAATGGAAGACGCTGCTTCAAAGATTAAGATGGAAGAGTGGTCAGGGAAGGATCCTGAAGTTAATGTCAAGTTTAGGCCTCCACACCCATGCACAATTGGTTACACGCGTGTCATCACACACGGGTACACATAAACACACTCATGCACAGCACAGACATACACAGGTAGAGAAGAAGACACCTCAATACTAGCAGACACCCAGGGAAACCCTTCCATTTATTTTGCAAAACGAAGCAAGCTTGAGCTGCAGAAGATCAGATGTTCACTAATGTCACCTCCAATGCAACCATGACTGAATTATTAGCATCCTCTTCAGGATCTCAGTAAAAAGTACTTTAGAGACATTCTAACTATCTGCAAATAATAAGGGCCCATGGGTCTGAAGAAATGCTGACATGCTGACAGCCTCTCCTTTTGCTTCCTGCATCTGACAAGACACCCTTCCTCAGAGCAGACATGGCTTCCACAGAGAGTCCCCCCACAGGAGGGGCCACTGGATGTCCTAAGGGAACTCTGTTCTCCCCACACCTTGAAATTTACAGCTAGCCGCCAGCAACTATTTTAGGAAGTCTATAATTTGAACTCCATCCAATTTTTAAGTCTGCAACAAAATTCCAAGGCTGGCTGGCTCAGGCTGTTGCCACAGGAACTCTTGTGCTCAGGGACTATGTGGCTGAGGTGTCTCTTCTTCCTATGGGAGAAGTCACGTGCCACAGGGACCTGGCACCAGTCAGCTGAGTTCTGCGTTAGGTCAGTGTCTCAGTCCTGTTTTCATGGGCTGTGTGACACCTGACTCCCACCTCAAAAGTTCCAGCAGGCGAGCATCGTCTCCACTTGGAATGGAGAGGTACCACGTGGAACGCTCTCCAAGGGTGAGACAGAGGGTTACTTCTCCTTTGCTATCCTTCAGAAGCCATTTGACCTTTGCTCAGAATCTAGATGGGCGGGGCTGGCCAGCACGGGGGTCCTGAGTGGGCCATGAGCCATATGGGCAAGCAATGGCTTCTGTAAGCACCCAGAAGAGGGGTGTAAAGGGGAAACTGGACAGCAGTCGCTCTGTCTAGAGTGTATCATGCTGCCACATAGAACCCCAGTGGAGCAGACCACTTGTCACACACTAGTCCTTTCTTTGCCCCACTGTACCTATAACTTGTAGCATACCTACCTTGTAAATGGCTTGCTGGATCGTAGCTTTTAGCCGAGAGACTCTAGGCCTATAGGATTATAGTTTCTACAAATCCTTAGTATCTTACTTGACTTTTGAAAACAGCATGTGACAATTAAAATAAGAGCATTTAAGTGTCTGTGTCTGACAGACAGATTTAACAGAACATGTTGTCATTTGTTGTAGCTGCATCAGGCTTCTGTCTGACTTTGTGACTTTAATATGCTCTGATGGTCCTTCTGTCTCTGTGTCTACACTTTTACGGACTGGCTGCCTTCCTTTATGTATTTATATTTTTTTAAAGCAGCTATCTTTAACATTTAAACAATTTTTTCCTTATGTTTTTCTTAAGCCTAGATCTGACTGGTACTGCTGACTTATACTCTTTATCTTTTTTTAATTAATTAATTTATTAGATATTTTCTTTATTTACATTTCAAATGTTATCCCCTTTCCTCATTTACCCCCCGAAAACCTCCCTATCCCATCCCTCCTCCCCTTGCTCATTAACCCACCTACTCCTGCTTCCCTGTCCTGGCATTCCCCTACACTGGGGCATCCATCCTTCAGAGGACCAAGGGCCTCTCCTCTCATTGATGTCCCATAAGGCCATCCTCTGCTACATATGCAGCTGGAGCCATGAGTCCCTCCATGTGTACTCTTTGGTTGGTGGTTTAATCCCTGGGAATGCTGGGAGTACTGGTTGTTCATATTGTTGTTCCTCCTATGGGGCTGCAAACCCCTTCAGCTCCTTGGATCCTTTCTCCAGCTCCTCCATTGGGGTCCCTGTGCTCAGTCCAATGGATGGCTGTGAGCATCCACTTCTGTATTTGTCAGGCATTGGCAGAGCCTCTCAGGAGACAGCTATATCAGGCTCCGGTCAGCAAGCTCTTGTTGGCATCCACAATAGTGTCTGAGTTTGGTAACTGTATATGGGATGGATCCCAAGTGGGATAGTCACACTCTTTATCTTTTTAAAAAGATTTTTATTTCTAATCATGAGGATGTGTGCATATGCCTACATGAGTGCAATGTCTGCAAAGGCCAGAAGAGGTAGACGTGGAGTTGGAATTGGTTGGAATTGTGCTGCCTGGATCCGGGGGCTGATTAATTCAGGTTCTTAGTAGGACACACTCTTAAAACACTAAGCATTTCTCCAGATCCTATGACTTACTTTAGAACAGCAAAACAAAAACAGAGCATTTAATTTTCCCCTGAAATCTCAACTTTTGGCTTTTGGGTAAACTCTTCACATTGGTTCCACTGTATTTCCCACCCCTGTGGTGGTGTGAATGAGAATGGCCCTTACAGACTCACATATTTGAATTTTTGGTGGCCAGTTAGTGGAACTGTTTGGAAGGCATTGGGTGGTGGGTACCGTTAGACTGTTGCCTTTTTTGAAGAGGTTATGGCCTTGTTGGAGGAGGTGTGGCCTAGTGGGAGGAGGTGTGGCCTAGTGGGAGGAGGTGTGGCCTAGTGGGAGGAGGTGTGGCCTTGTTGGAGGAGGTGTGTCACTGGGGGTAGCCTTTGAGGTTTCATAAGCCCTTGCCAGCCCCAGCCCCCACCCCTTTCTAGCTACAACTTACTGATCAGAAGTGAGTTCTTTAGCTTCAGCTCTAGGCCATGCCTACCTGTCTGCCTGCCACACTCTCTGTCATGGTGGCTATGGAGTAACACTCTGAAACTGTAAGCAAGCCCCTGATTACATGTTTTCTTTTAAAAGTTGCATTAGTCATGATGTTTCCTCACAGCAATAGAACAGGAACTAAGACAACCTTCCACTATTTATTTTTATATACATACATGTACATACATGTTCACATGGACCTGTGTGTAGGTGTGCACAACAAAGTCAGAGGACACCTCGGGGGACTTGATTCTGTCCTTCAACGCTGTGGATCTCAGGGACTGAACCCAGGTTATCAGGCTTGGTGGCAAGTGTCTTTATCTGCTGAACCAGATCTGACCCTCTTGTTCATTCTTCCGCAATGAAGGATCTTGGCCAGTTTGTTTGCTCAATGTGTCTTGTTTCATACTGCCTTTCTGAGCTGCATTTAGGCAAATCTTTCAGCATCCCCTAGAATTTATGAACTTTCTTTCCAGGTAAGTACAGTTTTTTTTTTAATACTAAATTTACATATGAATGTGCTCAGTGGATCTTAGGTGTCAATCATTGTAATTTCCATTTATAGGTTTGGTTGGTACCAGTCCAAGTCTGTCTCTTTAGATATCTTGTTAGTTGTCTGTTGCTGCTGTAACATCTGAGCATCAGTGCTGCCTGGAAATCGGCACACATTTCTTCTTTGGTTCTGTGGTTGGTTCTGGAGTCCCACACAGATCCGTGTGCACCATCATCAGGATGTGGGCAGGCTCCTCCCGTTTGAGGATGCTCTGAGGAGCAATGTATTTTCCACTCATTCAGGCTCTTGGCAGAACGCAAATCTTTGGTGTTTGTAGGACTGAGGTCCCCACATTCTTCCTGGGTCTGCTCCCAGATTTCAAAGATGGTATGCACCCTTGAATGTGTTCCTTTCTCCATCCTCTCTGCCTTACAGACGCTTGAGAAAGTGCACCCTTTCTCACGGGTGGTCTCTCCTGCCATCCTTCTCTGCTTTTTTCTCTTCTGGATCTTTCCTTGACTACCTCCTTCTATTTTAAAGATAATTAAGCTGGATCCACCTGGATTCTCCAGTCTTACTCACCCCACCTCAAGTTCCCAAATGTTAGCGATAGCTGGCAAGTGCCCTCACTATGGATTCAGTCCTGTGCACTGTGAATCGTGATGTGCCTCCTCTGAGGAAGAAGCCGCAGCTCCATTCACCTCACTGTTGCTCGGAGTCCAGAATCCTGCCTTATCCTTGATCTCCTAGAGAATGGGACCAGTTGATGTTAAGGTCACTCTGCACTAGACAACAATTTTAAAAAGACTTAAAAGGTTCATTAGACATTTTTGTCCTTTAGAGTTCTTTCATTTCTCTCTGAAAAACTTTTTTTTCTTTTTGAAATTGTGTGTGTGTGTGTGTGTGTGTGTGTGTGTGTTGGAGGTGGGGGGGCTTTGTTTATAGAGGCCAAAGGTCAACCTCAGGTGTCCTGCCTCAGTCTTTACCCACCTTGTCTTTTGAGACAGGGATTCTCACTGGCCTGGAGCTCAGTCAGCTCTTCCTGTCTTCTCTTACCAGTGCTGTGATTATAAGCATTTTCTACCATGATGAACTTTTTATGTGGACTCTGGGGGACTTCAGTGAAGTCCTCACGCTTGCTCAGAAAACACTTCACAGGCGGAGCTCTCTGTCCAGCCTGAAATTCTGCTCTTTTTACATTCCCCATCTTCAGCAAAACATTAATTTGTTGAACGTCTAGATCCAAGCTCCTTCTCCTGTGATCAGAGACCCAGTCAGCACCCAGGAGCCTCAGGGACCACTGATTTTCCTGGTTGGAGGCCATACAGAATTCTCTCTTGGACAGAAATCATTGTGTGTGCGTGCATGTGTGTGTTTGTGTGAATGTGTGTATATGTGTGCATGCATGTATATGTGTGCATTCATGTGTTCATGTGCATGCGTGTGTATGTGTGCATGAATGTGTGTGTTTGTGTGCATGTGTGCATGCATGCATTTGTGTGCATGCATGTATATGTGTGCATGTGTGTAAATGTGTGCATGCATGTGTGTTCATGTGCATGCATGTGTACTACTCAAATGCAAAGCTTCACGATTCCTGCTGCACTTGCTCTGTATACAGTGTGGTTCAGAACTATGGCAGCCTAGGCTAGTTCAGAGTAAGTTCCTGCCTCAAGGCAAAAGTCCTTAGGTAAAGGGTTGTTAGCTCACTACAAACCCAGCTGCCTGTTAGGAGACACTGTCCCTGGCTCCTTACTGCAGAGGAAGTTCCAACCTCCCACCTTAGGGCTGGGGAGTGAGATGGGGAACTTAAGGAGGAGGGGCTGGTAGCTCAGCAGTGCAGACATACCAAGAGGTCATAACAGAAATGGCTTCTGGAGGCCACACTGAAAGCTGTGGCAAGGACTGATGGGTGAGGCACAGAGAGACCTCACTGCACATTTAGGTGTGACTTTCATCAAAATCAAAGGCCAAGGCCCTCCCAAGGGTGAAGAGGCAGAATAATGACAGATTGTCTTTTCTTTCTAGAAGGACCAGGCCTTGCCTGAGGATTCAGTGCAACCAACTCTTCCAGGACAGCCATCCCATGTGCCAACATGTGCCAGGAACTGGCTGGAACTTTTACACTTTTTCTTTATTTATGCATTTATTCCCAACGTTTCTTATACTCCTGTCAAACAAACCTGCAAGGGCAATTTGTTAATGGGTGAGAAAACCAGAGGCCAGATGGCTCAACGTCTTGCCCAGGTGCAGAGCCAGCAAATCAGTGTCCAACAGGACTAGCCTTTCCTATCCCACAACCACACCTCTCATGATATAGTTCTCTCTCCCTCGTCCTCCCTCACCCTCTTACCCCTCTTGTTTCTAAACAACCTTCACCTGTTCCAGGCCATGACGGAATGAATGCCTTGGAAATGGACCGCATGCATTGCCACCATTTAACCAGGAGCTTGACAGACAGGAAGTGCAAAGTCAATATTGATCGAAACGAACACCGAAAGCCTTCTCTTTACCCAGCTGGGTAGCAGTCTTGGTCGAACCACAGAGGCTTCAGAGATGCCAATCTTGTGCAGACAGATGGATAGGAAGAGGTTTCTTGTCTGAAACACAGGCTTAAGTCCTTGCCCATGGCCACCTGACACTGGTTAAGTCCCTTTGTTCTTTCCAGTGTCCTTATCTATGCTAATACACAGGGATGTGAGGGCACCTCACATATCCTATCTTCCTCAGATGCTGGGAAAACTGGATGCCCACATACATGAGAATGAAGCAGCTAGCCAAACTCCCATTTCTAGCTGCTTGGTGAGGCAGGATCACTACCAGAATGCCAAGACTGGCCACGTCCCTTTCCCTGGCTCAGAAGAGCACCAAGCAAGTGACCTGCAGAGCTTGATGGCAGTAGATACCCTTTGGAACTGTGTTAGCTAAGATGGTACTTAAAATAATTTTTAGTTTTAAGGCTAGATAATTTCAGTTAAAAAAAATTGTGCTGGTTAGCTCTGTTGGCTCAACACAGGCTAGAGTTGCCTGAGAAGGGAATCTCAGTTGAACCCAGATCAGGGTGGCCTGTGGACACATCTCTGGTGGATTGTCTTGATTGTTAATTGATGTAGGAGCATCCAGACCACTGTGGGTGGCAACATTTCGTGAGCAGGTGGTCCTGGGCTGTAGAAGAAAGCTAGATGATCATTACGCATCTTTTCCCCAGGCCTGCCCTTGGCTGTGAGGGGCTTTCAAGGTTAGAGGTAATGCTGCCTTGAAGTTCCTGCCCTGACTTCTCTCAACAGTGCAAGGTGACATTTAAGGCAAATAAGCTCTTTTGTCACCTAAGCTGGCTTTTGTCAGGGTATCTTACAGGAGGGATCCTAGAGCACCCATACTGATGCTCTATTTTCAACCATTCCCCTCAAGCATGCATCTTGTTGTGTGGATTTGAAGGATAGGAGTGAGGAAAGCCAGAGTGGAAAGCCCGAGTATTGTTCCAGAGGCACTGGGGACTCAAGCCTGGCTTCCCCAGTGAGCTATGTGCTCACTCACAAAATGGCTAGTCTAGTTTCTATACTGCTTATTTGTAAATCTTTACAGAACTGGAGGAAAAAAACTCTTTTAATATTTATATGGAACCACAGCAGATGCTCAGTAGCCAAAGCAACCTTGAGCACATGAGCCAAGCTGGAGGCACCGCAGTACTTGAGTTTGTAATCATTATAAAGCCGTATAGCAGCTAAAACCTCATATTTCTGGCTTAAAAACAGACATTCAAGCCAACAGAGCGGAGAGATTGGAAAGGAACCACACGCATTTACAGCCACCTGAAGGTTTAAAAAAAAAAAACCACCACCAACAACAGCCGGGTGGTGGTGGTACATGCCTTTAATCCCAGCACTTGGGAGGCAGAGGCAGGCAGATTTCTGAGTTCGAGGCCAGACTGGTCTGCAGAGTGAGTTCCAGGCCAGCCAGAGCTACACAGAGAAATCCTGTCTTGAAAACAACAACAACAACGGTTCCAAGAATGCCCAATGGAGAAAGGACAACCTCTTCAATAAATGATGCTGGGAAACTGGATGTCCTCACACTGGAGAAAGGAAATGGGTTCTGATTGCCAGTGCTGAGCAAGGCAGGTAGATTTGGGGGGCAAACTCCTACATCAACCGACCTTTCAACTTTCCTCTTTTGTTTCTATCTGAAAGTTTCTGGAGAAAACTAGGCAGGACAAGGTGTGCTCTTACCCACTGATGGAAGCTGAGTTAGGCCAGAGGCAGACCTGTCAGCCATCTTTATGAAGGGTGAGCAGACGCCACAGTGTTCTTGACCGCCATTTTGTTTTCTTGAGACAGGGCTTCTCACCGGTCTCTAGCCCTCAGACTCCGTGAAGCTGTCTGTCCAGGGAACCTGTCTCCTCCCCAGCACTGGGGTTATATGTGTGTATCACCATGCCTGACTTTTTAAGGAGGGTTTTAGGGACTGAGCAGGAGTGGGAGGGTTCTGAAGTGTATACGACAAGCACTTTACTGACTGAGCTATGCCCCTCTCTCTGCAGCTTAAAAATATTTTTTTTTTGAGAAGACTTCTGTCATAGAGTGAAAAGAATGAAGCTCTAAAAATTCAAGCAAATCACTCTTGATTCTCAGCTCCCATACTTGGACACCTTATCCCTCAGCTAGAGTTTAGTCTAATCTTCCAAAACTCAATAAATGGGGAACGCTGGTACTCTAGTCTAATGTCTGTTGCTGTGACAAAGCTCTCTCGTTAAAGTCAATTAAACCAAAGGAAACGCTATTCACTTGTACAGGTCACCATCTACCTCAAGGGTGAATAAACTGGAGACATGTCTGTTCGACGGTCTGGTTAAGGGGAAGGGTTTTGTTGTAGATATGAGGGGGAGAGCAGCCAGAGGTACCTGGAAGAGTCCAGAGCAGGGAAGGACTCAGAGCAGACTGGACCTGGACAAGAGACAAGCAAGAGCAGAGTAGAAAGAGAGAAGGGAAGAGGGGCAAGGGAGAGCGAGAGATGAAGACAAAATGTGAGCAAAAGAGAAGACCCAGAAAGAGCAAAAAGGAAGACTACAGGAATAGCAGAATTATAAGGAAGCCAGGGAGGGGACTCCTGAGCTGGAGGAATAGCCAGGATGTCAGCATAGGCTCTGAAATGTGTGCAACAGGTACTGTGATGCTGAGGAGCCAGCACATGCTCTGATATCCTGAAAGGCACCATGGATCGATGTGTGTCCCTTCTGCCAGTGATAAAGGGCATGGCTCCTTTTAAAGAAGGAAGCCAGCATCACAGGCTCCTGAGGAATGCTGGCTTTTGCCCAACTGCTATGGTTTGAGAGTATGTGTTTTCCTTTGGATCTGGCAGAGGGGAGTCAAGCAGGAACTCAGTTAGGAATTTGGAAGCAAGGCTGCCTCTTTAATGAAGGAACTCACTCACAGCTGAGAAAGTATCCTCACAACTATGAGAAAGCTGCCTGATGGCTTGCTCAGAGGCCATAAGGTTGACTAGCTCTCTCATACATCCAAGTATTGCCTGCAGAGGGAATTGTGCTGCCCATAGTGGACAAAGACCTTGCACATCAATTCATGAAGATAGGCAACCTGATCTAAGTAATTCCTCAATGGACTTCTCTTTAAAGACTACTTTGTTAAAATGACACTAAAGCTGAGCAGGACAGGAGAGGGTTTAACCTCTTCCCAGCAGGCAGGCTCTGGAATCCGCATACAGGGTAAGTCACAATTGCTCTGAGTACCTTTGGGCTACAACAAAATTCTTTCTTGAACTTCAGTGTAAAATCCCACCTCTTTAGTCTACACTCTTTATTTTCCCTCAGTGAGACCTAATGGGTTCCTTTCTCAATTCACTGTAGTATTTCACAGTGTCGGAATGCCCATGGAGCAGGAAATCTAAGTGTAGAGGAATCAAGGCTACCCCAGGGCAGAAGGAATCAAGCTTTAGGGGCAGATGGAGCCTTGGAATCAGGCTTCAGCCAGGTCTGTAGAGGAGTCACCCCACATTCAACTCTAAGAGTTGTTCTGATCCCCAGAACCTGTGCTAAGGACCCCAGCGGTTGTTAGAAAACAATGTTCTATTAAAATACCAACTAATTTCTGCTGGGTGAATGCTTCCAAATGATTTGAACTTTTTTTTTTTTAAATAGAAGTTAAACACCCACTACAAACCTTTCTCACACTGTTTCTTTCTTTTCTTTTTTCTTTTTTTAGAAGACTTAATTCTTTTATTTTTCTTGTACAAAATCCTTATGTAGTAGCCACAGCTGGAGCCTGGGTTCTCTGAACAGAGACTCTGGTGTGGGTTTTCACAAAATGATCAGTGAATTCCTGATAAGGAGACTTGGTGAAGACAGTCTCTTTCCAGAGGTCGGGGGTCAGGTAGTTGTAAGTCTTGGAGATCGCATCAAAGGTGGCCTTAGCAAAGTTGCCCAGGGTGGCAGTGCAGCCTCTGGCTGAAGTGTAGCAGCCATCTATACCGGCCATCATCAGGAGTTTCTTGGGCACAGGAGCAGAGACAATGCCAGTGCCTCTGGGGGCAGGGATGAGACGCACCAGCACAGAGCCACAGCGGCCTGTCACCTTGCATGGAACAGTGTGGGGCTTGCCAGTCTTGTTCCCCCAGTAGCCTCTCCGCACAGGGACGATGGAAAGCTTGGCCAAGATGATGGCCCCTCGGATGGCAGTGGCAACCTCCTTGGAGCACTTAACACCAAGACCAACGTGACCATTGTAGTCCCCAATAGCGACAAAAGCCTTGAACCTGGTCCGCTGGCCAGCTGGTCTGCTTCTGCACTGGCATGATTTTCAGAACCTCATCTTTTAGGGACGCACCCAGGAAGAAGTCAATGATCTCAGACTCCTTAATGGGCAGGGAGAACAGGTAGATCTCCTCCAAGGACTTGATCTTCATGTCCTTAACCAGGCGTCCCAGCTTGGTGACAGGGAACCACTCCTTGTCTTCAGCTTTACTTCCATGAGCCCCTCGGCCCCTAAGACCGCTGCCGAATCCTCAGCGGAAGCCGCCAAGGCCTCCTAATCCTGGACCCCCGGGGTCTTCCGGGTCCTCCCGCTGCACCGGCGTTATCTGCCATTTGGTGTTTTCCCGAAGAAGAAGAAGCACACTATCCATTTCTTTAGTCACTGTTTCCTTCAGGAGTAGCTCAGGGAAACTGCAAATCAATGTCAAAAACCAACTCTGAACACAAGAAGCCTGAACAAAGCGGATGCTGCGGTACCAGATCTGTGACTCTGTCTTTAGACTCGTCAGTATCCAAACAAAGAGATTAACTACTATAACACTCTAACAGGGATGAGTTCCCAGCCTGTCCTAGACAATGGCATCCCAGCTACTTCACTGTGTAGCTCCCAGACCCCCAGCTTGGCCAGCCCACACCCGCAGGGGTTTCCTGGATCGCTCTGTAGCTCAGTTACTATGTTACAGATTGGATTGCATAAAAGCCAGCTTCACTCTTACTTCTTATTGTGGGTTTCAATTAACTAATGGGATGTGGGAAGCCATTACACTGCGGGCTGAAAGTCAGCAGTAGGCTTTGTTGAAGTCTCAGGAGGTATCTATCTCAGTAGAAGCAGAAAGCTCTGTCTCGAATGCCTTTTGAAGTGGAGATTTAACAGAACAGGAAGTGAAGTCTTCAGGGGAAGGGCACTTAGAAGGTCATCTTGTCTAGTAGGAAAAGTTAGAATTTCCCTTTTGGAGTTGAAGACTTGAAAAGCGGGTGTCAGACTTGTCTGGTTTAAGAACATCCGGGGCATTAGGAAGCCACACCTTTTGGGTGAGGGGTTGAGGGCATTTTCAGAGGCGATTAAATGAGGGGGAAGACCTTCCTGAATGTGGGAGAGGGTCTTGCTCTAGAAAGAGAAAGGTGAGGACCAGCACTCTGAATTCTCTCTTTCCTGCTCTGAGATGTGAGCAAACACCCAGGCAACTGCAGCCGCCCCTACCCCTGCCACAATGCATTCTCTGAATGTGAGCAGAAATAAGTCCCTCCTCTCTCAGTTGTTCCTTGTCAGAGGTTTAGTCAGTTACAGGAAAAGCAGCAATACAAGCTTCTTTAGAATCTTCTTTGCTTTGTTATATTGTAAGACGAGGTCTCATGTAGCCTGGGCTGGCTTTGAACTTACTATGTAGTCAAGGACAACTTTGAACTGACCCTCCTGTCCTTCTTCTTGTCTATCTGCCTCATTGGTGCTTAATTACAGCTGCACAACACCATACCTCAATGCTCAGTCCTGGGGGACTGAACCCAGGATCTCCTGTGTGCTAGGCAGTCAAGCTTATAACTGAGCCACATTGCCTGCTCTTCTGGAGTCTTGCTTCCACCGTGACTGACAGCTCCAAGGCTTCATACCATTGTCAACACACAGGCTACATAGTAGCTTTGACTCTCTGTCTCCCTGACTGTTCCACACACCTTCCTCTGGACACATGGTTAACCCAGTGAGAGTTCTGACAGGGCCTCTTATTCCACACAATCCAGCAAGGTGGAACAGGTTTCACTGATCAGTACGGTGTCCCTTAATTAATCCAGTCAACAGTCACTCCCCTGTCTTAGCCGGCTGGATAATTTGGCTCCCTCATCTTGATCCAGACACCTACTAAGTCCCAGGCTTCTCTCTGCCCCAAAGATGAGCCAGAGGCTAAGCTGCCCTGTGCATCAATGACTGACACTGTAAGCTTAAGCAGACACTGCATATGCCAGTTCTGCCCAATAGCCTGTGAACGAAAGGCTTGCTAAAGCTTCCTCCCCTAATACAGACCTTTTGAAGAAAGCCTTTTAAAATCTTTACTATCAGCACCCGTTGGCTTCCTCTACAATTTACATTTATTTATGTATTGCTTATGTGTGCATGCCACAGCTCACATATGGAGGGCAAGAGTTCAGCTGGTGGGAAATGGTTCTCTCCTTCCAACATGTGAAGTATGGGAATTGAACCCAGGTTGTAAGACTTGGCAGCAAGCACCTTTATCTGCTGAGTTACCTCACCGTGACCAGCCTAACAGTTTTTACCTTTAAAATGCATCCTCGGTAGTTAGAGACATGGCTCAGTGGTTAAGAGAGCTTACTACTCTTGCGGAAGACAGGTCAGTTTCAAGCGCCCACATAGGGCAGCTTATAACCTCTTACAACCACATCTCCACAGGCTCTCACGCCCCCTTCTGGCCACTGTGGTTACTGCACTCACATGCACATACCCTCCCCATATATATCCACAACTAAAAATAATAAAAGTAAGTCTTAAAATTTGTATTGAAGGGAATTCTTTGGATGTTAAAAAAAAAAACTTGGCTAATCTTGGTTGTCAACATGACTATATCTATAATTAACTAAAACCCAAGTAGCTGGGCAGATATGTGATTTTCTTAATTGGATCATTTGAGGTGGGAAATACCAACCCTAAAACTAGGTCCTAGCTTCTACTGGCACCCCACATAAAATAACATGGAAGCATGAAGCCTGTGCTTTCTGCTGGCTTGCCCCCACCCTCACTGGAAAGCTCATCTATCCTGATAAATTCTCCTTCACTGGTACAGAAACCCACTTCTTCATGATTCCAATGTAAACTGACAGCTTGCGGCTCTCTAAGACATCTCTGGGACTCCAGGAGCCAGGCTGGGGCTGCGGAGATGTCCAGTCTTGCAGCCTGAGAAACTACTGGATCCTTGTCCTTTCCTTTGGGAGACAGCCAAAGGACTGTCTTCTTGGACCAGAACCTGTGAGCCACTGTAAAGTCTCCATGTGTATATCCTGTAAGTTCTGTTCCTTTGGAGAATCCTGACTAATACAACTTGTAATTTTTCTTTGTGATCATGAAGTAGACATTAAATATGGAATGAAAGATAATGAAGTATGGAAAGCATAATCTTGGTATCAACGTGACACCACCCCATAGTTATAACCTCTTACAACCACAAGTTACCCCAAGTTTTAAAAGGTTTATTTTTTACGCATATGTATGTGTATCCATGTGTGGGTATGTGCATGTGAGTGAAGGTACCCTTGGAGACCAGAAGGGGGTTCAGGGACCCTGGAGCTGGAGTTACCAGCCTCTGTAAGCAGGCTGATATGGGTGCTGGGGTCCTCTGTATTTAGCAAGTGGTTAGGAGTGCTTGCATCATCTCTCCTCCATTAGTGTCTATGCCCTTGTCTTCCATGGCAATGAAGGAGACACTACTTAGCATCTTCACAGCATGTTTGTGCTTTGACTTTTTGTTGGCTTTTTGCCCTTTAACTTACATCTCCCTGACGCCGCTGGATGGTATGTATCCTCTCAGTGGCCATGTCACCTCTACGGGGAGGCCACTTTTCAGATCCCTCACCCCCATACATCAGGCTTGCTTGAACTTGACCTTTATGTATTCTTTGTGCATTCTGAATGTCAGACATCTATCCTATTTTCTGAGATTGGTTTTCATTCTCTTCCCCAGGTCTTCCACGGAGCAGACGTTTTTAAATTAGTAATGACATTCTAGGATACGCTGTCTGCGCGTCTAAGTTACTCATGGAAGGGGACAGGGCGGAGTCAAAGGACAAGCTCAGTGGTGAAGGATGGATGCTGCCCTCTGCGTCGGCAGAGCTGCATGCTTCCCTCCACATCGGCAGTGTGCTTAACCACTGAGCCATTTCTGCAGCCTACTTAAAGAAGTATAAAAAATTTAACTCTAATTTATTTTTAAAAATCAATTAATTTTAGTTAATATTATATGTGTGTCTATGTGTTTGAGTGTGTATGTCTACATGAGTGTGTATGTATGTCTATGTGAGTGTGTATGTCTATGTGTCTGTGTGCCTGTTTCTGTGTGTATCTATGTGTGTGTGTATTTCTATGTGTGTCTATGTGAGTATATATGTCTATGTGTGTCTGTGGGTTTTTCAGTGTGAGTGTGTGTGTCTGAGTGTGTGTCTGTGAGTATATCAGTGTGAGTGTGTGTGTCTATGTGAGTGTATGTCTGTGTCTATGTGAGTTTGGGCACATGTGTACTATATCATGTCTGTGGCGGAGGTCAGACAATTTTCGGGAACTGGTTTCCCTCCCGAGCACTTTACCCATAGAGACTTCACACAGACTCTAATTTCCATCTAGCCTTTTCTATGAGGATGTCTAGGTTTGTTCCACATAGGAAGGTAATGACATAATCACTCTCATATTTTTCTCTAGTATTCAGGTATAACATTTACATTCTACTTGGAATTTTTCTAGGCTTCCCTAGGCAGGAGGTATGGCTAACATTAACTTTTCCCTCTGGTATTTTCCTGTTGCTGCCTGTGTCTCAAAACAGACCTTTTGGTATTTTAATTTGGACAGAGTTACATTTATAAGTGAACCCAGGGAGGAGTCATGCTTTTACATAGCTAAATCTTAGGAGCTTTACAGCTTTCTTTCAGACAGTTCTATAAACTTGGACCATGCTTGCATGGGGATTTAAAGTGTTTCCTTGAGCTTATAAATGTGTTCTTTCTCCCACACATATTTCCCACCTCTCTGGGGCCCCAGTCTCATCTACAGATGCCAGAGGGCCCCAGGAAGGATCTGACTGACATGTCTCTATTAGTGCTGGAACACCGTGTTCCTGGCCAGTGGTAAGTTTGGGGAAGATGTGTAAATTCTGGGAGGTGGCTTCTAATCAAAGGAAGTGGGTCTCTGTGCAGGGTTTGGGAGGTCTGAAGGCAATAAACCAGCCTGGCTTCCTCGCTAGTCTCTGCTTGTCTGAACCATCCAGATGTGAGTGAACCTTCCCTGCAGTGGTGGACAGTGTTTCCTGAGACCACAAGCCAAATAAAAGAAAATAATGAACACAGTGAGTGCCTTAAAGTCTTCCAAGTCCGCTGACCATGCACTTCCTGCCACGTGCTTCCGGCCTCCACATTTGTCACGTCGGACCCAGTCACAGTTTTCCTCATCCAAACAACATCACTTCTCATCGCTCCATTCATCTGAGAACAGTGAAACCATCCTCAAGAAGGTCAGAGATTTATCGCAGAGCCAAAGCTTAGTGGGCCGAGGCGTTCAGCAAGCAATCGGCAAGCTGTTGCAGCTCTCTCCAGCACTGTGGGCTCACGCTCGCTCGCACTGGGGTCTCTACAGAGTGAGGGATGAAGGGACTTCCACTTCTCATGTGAAAGAGTGACAATGGGAGAGAGGAAGAACCAAGAAAAAGGTAGGCGCATCGGGAGGAGGGGCATGGGTCATTGGGTGGTGGCGATGGACCCAAGACAGTCGGAGCAAGGTGAAGTGAGACCTTCTGAAGAGAAGTGGCAGAGGGTGGAGAAAACCTGGCACCCATTTACCTGTTATACAAGTTTTGCTCTCTTTTTCCTCCCTTTTCTTCCCCTCCCTTCCCCTCTCTAATCCCCCTTTTGTTCTTTCTTTCCTGCTTTGTTTTATGCCTTTAGTACACAGTCTACCTATTTCCTCTTGCCCTGAACCTTTATAGAAGCTATTGCCAGTAGCCCTGTTGTTTCATACCTGGACTTCCAGCCCTGGGACCTCAGTAGGTCAGGCCCTGGCTGTATTTTAGCTGCTATGATGGATG
Organism: Mus musculus; assembly: GCF_000001635.26. Lineage (NCBI taxonomy): Eukaryota > Metazoa > Chordata > Mammalia > Rodentia > Muridae > Mus > Mus musculus. The sequence goes on along the minus strand of NC_000074.6, from coordinate 126,340,233 downwards.
TGGTCTCCTTTGTGACCTATGCTCGAGCTGCAGCCTGGCCTTCACGTGGCTCTGAACCTCCAGGCAGAGGCCCCCAGTCACCCATGGAGCCCAGAGTGCTGTGCTCTATGAGTCTTGCCACCTGTAGTGACTTCCTGTTCATTCTGACGTTCATCTGCGGGCTGTTGTGTCTTCCGTGAACATTTTATCAATGCCTGGTGGCCTGGCAGCTCAGTGTGCATTTGGCCTGAGTCAGGTTATAACGGGCTGCAGCTCAGTGGCCTTTAATCCTGTGGTTCTCATGCACTGCATACATAAGGAGTCACCTGGAAGCGGGGGTGGGGGGGTGGGGGGGCAAATCAGCATGGGGCAAGCACACCTGCTCTCTCCTGTCTGTCATCCACCAGTTGTAATGTGTCTCCATCCTCTGAATAATAATTTATCAACCCTTTTATCTGCTGGCCTCCAAGAAGTGTGTGTGTGCATTGCATGCATGAATGCATGCACATGCATGAGTATGTGTATGATAACTCCAAGCTGGTCAGCCTCTAAGAAGATCCCCGGGGGAACCATGCCTCCCCAGTAGAGTCTACCTTGCAGCAATTCTGACAGAGGTAGGCCCACCCTGCCCACACTCAGGCATGCTCCAGATATATCATGGCAGCTGGTGTTTTAGTTTGGGTTTACTGCTGTGAACAGACATCATGCCCAAGGCTACTCTTATAAAGGATAATATTTAACTGGGTCTGGCTTACAGGTTCAGAGGTTCAGTCCATTATCAAGGCAGGAGCATGGCAGCATCCAGGCAGGCAGAGTGCAGAAGGAGCTGAGAGGCAAACAGAAGACTGGCTCCCAAGTGGCTAAGAGGAAGGTCTCCAAGCCCACGTCCACGGTGACAGGCTTCCTCCAACAAGGCCACACTGACTCTAACAAGGCAACACCTCCTAATAGTGTCACTTCTTACACCAAACTTATGCAAACCACAATAGATGGCTTGTTCCAAGACAACAGCAACAATGTCCTCACTCCACAGCTCCTCACGCTGTCCTTCCAGTGATAGGTGAGATTCATGTCTTCTCTTTCAATCCAGGCAAACTCCTGTCTGTCCTGACACAGAGCAGGGGAGAAATGACCTCAAGCAGTAACAGAGCCTTTGCTGACCCCACTGGGACCCATGTGTGTAGTGAACCATGGTCATAGTCTGACTGGCTGGGCCACCACACAGAGCAGAAGTATGCCGCTAGGCCAGTCATATGCAAGTATTCAGTGGATAGTTCAGAGAGAGGGGCGGGGGGAGGGAGGGAGGGAGGGAGGGAGAGAGAGAGAGAGAGAGAGAGAGAGAGAGAGAGAGAGAGAGAGAGAGAGAGGCAGAGAGGCAGACACTGAAAGAGCATCCCCTGATGACAGACTCTCGTCCCTGTCTGTCCGTCATCCTAACCTGCCAGCCCGAGCCAGACTAGAGCCATTACCCACTCACTCCCCACACAGTCAAAAGGGCTATGTATTCTGTGGGGTTCCAGGTAGCTTGTTAAACAGCAATAGTGACACAAGCCAGTATTCGGTCTCAGACCTCACAGCAGGTGGAAATTTGAGCAAGATTTTAAGACCACAAATGGACAAAAACCTCAGCACACACACACTGGTCTTTGTGAAGGTGTAGTTTGAGAAACCATGAAAATCTAGCTGCTGTAAATGTAAAGTTGAAACTTTCCTTTTTTAAGATTTATTTCATTAACATATGTTAAATATTCTTAGTAATGGGTTTGATTGTAGTGTTTTGTATTTACATACATTTTTATCTCATTCATCCCACCACCCTGTCCTGCACCTGATGTTCCTCTTCTGGCTTAGTTGGTCTTTCCTTCCCTCTCCCTTCCTTTCTCCCTCCATTCTGTCGCCTCTGCCTCTGCCTCTCTGCCTCTCTGCCTCTCTGCCTCTCTGCCTCTCTGCCTCTCTGCCTCTCTGCCTCTCTGCCTCTCTGCCTCTCTGCCTCTCTGCCTCTCTGCCTCTCTGCCTCTCTGCCTCTCTGCCTCTCTGCCTCTCTGCCTCTCTGCCTCTCTGCCTCTCTGCCTCTGCCTCTGCCTCTCTCTTTCTCTCTCATTAGGGTTGCTTTTGGAAGCATGGGCTTCTTACCCATAGTTACAATCACTGGGGAGTAAAAGTCCCTCCCTTTTCAGCAACCCCACTTGCCTACAAATGCTTAGGAAGGGCTGCAGCTGTGTGAGCCCCTCCTCCATACCATTTACCTACAGGTCTCTCGTCCTGACAGGATGCTGATAAGTTTGATCCTGTGCGATCAATATTTGCAATGGCTATGTCATGCTCTGAACATGGTGTTATGGAAATGAAACTTTCTAATGACTGATCCTAGTTCTCACAGGGCACAGAGGGACGTTTCTGTCCTGGACTCTACTAATTTCAGACCACACAAATTCCTAAAAGGTATGTAGCAATCAAAAACATCTAAACCGCTTTATCCTGGAGGAGCTGTAGGTGTTGCCTCAGTGGACCGAACTGAACCCTGCTGGACTACAAAGGACACAAGCTTGCTGCACACTGCCCTGGAGAGTGCCCATCAGCACACTCTAAGTGTGTCCTCTCCAACTGTGGTGTGGCAACTGCAAAACTGTCTAGCCCACAGGCTGAGCGTGGTGCTAGGTGCAAGGGAGGGTGAGAAATGCCATGTCCCTAGCTTCATGATACTTAAAGGTAGCCATTTTCTGTCGAGATGCTCTTAAAATATTATATGTATTCAGAATAAGGCCTTATGGCAGCTGTAGCACAGTGTATGTGTGTGTGTGCATGAGTGTATGTGTGTGCATGTATGTGTGCATGAGTGTATGTGCATATGTGCTTGTGTGTATGTGTGAACAAACAGTGCACATGGAGGCCAGGTGTCATCCTTCCATCTTTTGTTTGAGATGGAGTCAGTCTCTTACTGGCCTGGAACTTCACCAACAAGGCCAGGCCAGCAGCTTCCAGGGTCACATGTCTCTACTTCCCAACTCACACGGCTGGGATCACAGGTGCTCACCACTGTGCCCCATTTTTTACATAAGTTCTGAGGATGTGAACTCCTCAGGCCCGCACCATTACAAGGCAAACCATTTTATCCCTACCCAGGATCTCAAGGATGTCTGACTGCATACTTGAGGGTGAGGGTTTCCAGGTTGACTTCAGTTCCAGGCACAGAGATCATGTTCCCGAGTGTGATGCTGGCTGCCTGTCAGATTCCCTCATTCAGAACTTTACTTCTGACTCAGGCTGCCGATCAACAGATACATTATAACTCTGCCAATTCTTCTGTCACTGCTCCTGGAAGCCCCAGATCCTGAGTGAGCAGCTGGTGCAGTGGGGATACTTCTTATCTACCCTGCTGGGGGGGATCGGCAACTTTCTCATCACTGACAGATACAACTTAACAGAGAAGATCGATAGGGTTGTGGTTTCAGAAGGACTTTGGTCTATCAGGGAGAAGTTTACCATGCAGAGGCTCACACATCTTTAGAGTTCAGGGAGCATGGTACTCAGAAAAGAACCTGAAACCTGTATAATCTACAAGCCCACAACCTTAGTGATCCCCTTCCTCCAGCCAGGTCCCACTCTCCCAAAGGATCCACAGATGTCAAGAACAGCGTCACCACCTGGAGACCAAGTGTCCAACACAATAGCCAATGGGATTTAACATTCAAACTATGGCCTTTGACACAAGTCATCCTGGGAAGAATTGCTTGGTCTAAGTTAGATCCAGAGGAAGGATGGAGTCCCAGGGTATGCAACCCCTCCCTGGAGCAAGCTCTCGGGATAGCTATGCAACCCCTCCCTGGAGCAAGCTCTCGGGATAGCTATGCAACCCCTCCCTGGAGCAAGCTCTCGGGATAGCTATGCAACCCCTCCCTGGAGCAAGCTCTCGGGATAGCTGGGGCTCAGGGATCTTGGCAGCTGACTCTCCTAATCCACTCCATCCCCCAACCTCAGGAGGGTTTGCTTCAAATGACAGTGCTATCTTGCTTAGGATTCCCAGGGTTTGACCAGGAAACCTAGATGGGGCTAGCCCTTTCTCCTCATTAGGGAAGGTAATATTATCATGCACTGCACACCACCAAAAAGGAGTGTTTATGATGCATGTGGGTATGGCTTCTTCAGTTTACCTCAACAATTCCCTTTGCTCAAGACATGCCAGGAAACACTCACCACAACACATAGCCCGAAAGTGGAGTTAAACATTCCATGTTCCAGGAAACACATTCACCACATCACAGTCCTACAGTGATTTAAACACCTACAGTGCCTAAATGCCTAAACAATGTCTGGTCAGTCTGGGGAGATGGCTCAATGGGTAAAGCTCTGGCTTCCCAGGCATGAAGATTTGGTTCCAAATTCCAGACAGAAAAAGTCAGGCATGGCCACGTGTGCCTATAATCCCACACACGAGGGGAGTCTCTGAAGTTCAACAGCCAGATGGCCCAACTTACTCCATAAGCCCTAGGTTCAGTGAGGGATCCTGCCTCAATAAGTAATATGGAAAGCAACCCAAGAAGACATCCAGTGTCAACCTCTGGCAGACTGAGGCATGAGCATGTGTGTAGCTATACACACACACACACACACACACACACACACACACACACACACACACACACACTGGTCAGAACAGTTAGCCAGCATTTGACAGACCTCTTGTGCTCATCCAGAATTTCCATTTTGTTGGTGAAATACTTAAACCATTTTAAAAATTCTCTTCTTCTGTCCTCCCCTGGAGAAATGAGTGGTGAAAGAAAGGCTGGTACATAAAGGGTCTAACAATACATCCCTGAAACAAGGGATCTTTACTTTTTCTAGTTCTTTTAATTTCCTTTATGTTATAAATTAATAATGCATGCACGATCGAGAGTAACTCATTAAATGTAAGCATCATAAAATCAGGCAGGAAAGAAATACACAAAACTAACAACCCCGCTCCACAATGTTGCATTAAGCCCATAAGTTGCCTTTGCTGTCTCAGGGTTCAGTAGGAAGCAGCTGAGGAGGTAAATGTAATTACTGAAAGTCTATTTTAAAAGGTCCAGGAAGCCCAAGAATAGATTGTACACAGGCATCAGCAAAGGCAGTCTGCACTGGCTGGTCACAGTGCTTACGTTCCATGACGATTCAACTAGACAGTGTGGGGGCAGGGCCACAAAGGCAATGTGCACCAGAAGGGTGCGCAGCTCTGACTTGGGAACTGTTCAGAGAGGGTCTCGTAGAACACAACGGGAAATGCTTTATGATAAGAAGGATATAGAGAGAGCAGGAGGCTCATACCCCTCCCTTTAGGACTAGGTGGGAAAGCAGCTCGAAAGAGGGCTATCTCAAGAGAGCTAGGCATGTGCCTAGCCTGCTGTGGCTCATGCTTGAGGAAGATACAATGTGTTTGGGGCAAGGGGTCAATCACTGAGTACCTAGTCAAGACACATGTGCCTCACCTGCTCTGGGTGATGCTCGAGGAAGATACAATATATTTACAATGTGTTTTGGTCAAGAGGTCAATTACTGAGTACCTAGCCAAGGCACAGTCTACATAGAGGGAATTGCTTTGATTTTGCTTAGAAGATCAGGCAGGCATAGTAATTTGTAGTAATTCAAGGAGTCTTTTCCATAGACTCCCAGTTCCTTTGCTATATGGAAAGTGATATAATAAAGCAGCCAGCAAAAAGAGACAAGTGCTCTTGCCCTGTGGCTCAATAACCCAAGTAAATACACCATGTGGGCAGAGGTGATGGCTCACACAGTAAAGCTTGCAAGCATGGGAGCCTTAGTTAGATTCTGCAGAACCGTGCCAAGAAAACAGAACAAAACCTAGTCATGTGACATAAGCTTTAACCCAGTGCTGCGAGGCACAGACACATGAATCCCTGTGTCTCAGGGGCCACTCAGTCTGCTTTACAAGTGCTACAGTGGTGAGAGACCCTGATACAAAACATAGTGTGGAGAGCAACTGAAGAAATACCTGATGCCAATCTCTAGCCTCCATTGACACACACACACACACACACACACACACACACACACACACATACTTGCACATGCACACAATGCACATGTATACACACAAGCACACATACATTCAAGCATGTGTGTACACACATGCATGCACATACATACATATTCACACATGCATTCAAGCACATGTGCACACACACACTCACATGCACACATGCATAAACACTCCTACACTCCCATGTGCACACGTGTGCACATGCATACACACTCATACATTCACACATGCATTCAAACACGCATGCGCGCACACGCGTACACACACACACCCACACACCCACACACACACACACCTTAACGTGCAATACTGGCACTGATTATATCCCCCACCAAAGGACCCACTGTCCAGCAACAGTAGCCACCATCAAAGCTCAGGCTCTCGGGGAGGTGATTCACACCCTAAACCTGGAATCTGCATTCATGCCATTTTTGATATGTGCTCATTCAGTTTCAGGAATGCTCACGGCCATCCTACCCATACACAATACGTGAGTTGCAGGCTGAAAACCTGAACCAGTCTTGTGCCATGCTTGTGGTCACTTCTTTCCAAGCAAGACCTCCATGACCTTCTGTATCCAAGGGGCAGGTGAGTCACAGGTAATGCTCAAATGCTGAGTGAGGTAGCAAGAGGGACACCTCGTGTGACACCCCTGTAATGTCTTCTCCCAAGAGGCCTAGGTTAGCCAATGCCACCAGCCTAGCCAGGGCTGCATAGCATAAAGGCAGGCTGAGGCAGTGGCCATACTGAAGGACAATATGACGAGGGTCATATCCACTCTGGCACTATGCGCGGCAACAGCCCATTTTGTCTTGACTGTTTTAGGCATGTCAAGAGCTTGACAGGACCTTGTTTTCTAGACAAATGGATCACCTCACGCTTTCATCTGTCTCTCAGTGATGTTCTTGGATGACTTGACAGGGGATGGACACAATGCTTCTTCCACATCAGAGCTTGTCCATCCCAAAGCTCATTTCTGTTACGAATGCTTTCCCATGATAGTAGTATGAAATGACACCATACAATATGGGTCTTCCTGCCGGGTGCTCCACGCCAGCAGCATGGACCCTGCCATGTACTACACACCAGTAGCATGGCTTTTCTGAACCGAATGACTGAGTTTCACATAAACATCAACACTACCACCATCATCATCTCCACCATCACCATCATTTTACTACCTGGAAAGAACAAGGATTAATTTGCTTGACTTTTGGGATTGATATATCATGTCCTGGAGAGGAGTAAGAAACCCCTAGATCAAGCACAGTTCAGGTTTTACACATGTATACTTTTCAGTTCTAGCACGTGGTGCACAAGAACTGTGGCACCTAGGGAGCAGGCAATGCCAAGAGCAACCCTTCATAGTGGGCAGTAAGAGGCTCTGTATTTCAGGAAAGAGTTGAGGTGTGGAGTGTAGAGAGACTCTCTTGTGCACCGTGTAAAAGCATTCACCTGTCAATAAAACAGCCTATGGCCAATCAGCTGAGGCAGGAAGTAGGAGGTGGGAGTTCCTACAGTGGGTTGGGGGAGGGCAAGGAATTCTGGGAAAGAGTCAGGCACATGGGAGATTTGTCCTGAACGCTGGAGGAGATGGACCCATGAACCTGAGAAGAAGGTAACCAGCCATGTGGAACTCATAGAATAAATGGAGAGATTCGCATGCACTCTGGAGCAGACAGTAATATAAAGCTGAGGAGAGGTAACCAGCCACATGTCAGGACACAGAGTAAAATAAGTGGTAATTAAATTATGAGCTAGTCAGGGAACAAGCTGAAGCTACTGGACTAAGCATTTGTCTCAGAGTTGATTTGACTGTTGTCTTAGGGTTTTACTGTTGTGAACAGACATGATGACCAAGGCAACTCTTATAAGGACAACATTTAATTGGGGCTGACTTACAGGGTCTGAGGTTCAGTCTTTTATCATCAAGATGGGAGCATGGTAGCATCTAGGCATGGAGGAACTGAGAGTTCTACTTCTTGTTCTGAAGGCAGGCAGGAGAGAAGACTGACTTCCAGTCAGCTAGGATGAGGGTATAAAAGCTCATGCCCACAGTGACACACCTACTTCGACAAGGCCACACCTCCTAATAGAGCCACTCCCTGGGCCAAGCACATACAAACCATCACAACTGTGCTTCCATAGCAAATGAAAGCAGCTGATTTCCATTCTGACCTATCCTATGGCAAGCCTATGTTCTTGCTCCTTAATACACAGTGTTCAGAACATGCCCCATGTGTGTTGTTCTGCACTGCCCAGGCACTGTCCCCAGGTTCCTGCCTATGAGGAAAGACTGCTTTTGACCACCTCTTTCTTAGATGTATTTATGGAGAAGACTAGGGCTGTTGGGGAACAAGGGGCCCTGGCACTTTCTCTTTGAACACATTGATGATATTTTTGATAACAGGAACAAACTGGATCAGAGGTTTCTGCAAGTCCCTTTCTGATTGTTCTAAGTCTCTGGGTAGACTCTTTTATGCTAAATTGAGACTTTAAGTTTCAGTTTGCCTATCAGTTGGTTCACCATCTTGACTAAACATAACAGAATGTTGAAAAATTCTTCAACATTAGCAGGTAACGTTGGGCAGGACCTCGGCCTCTCGGTTATGGACTATGAGTCTTTGTATCTTTTATATGCCATACACAGGAATCTTCCTCATTATTTGGTATATGGTGCTGATAAGTCATCAAAACCCATGGGAGTAAGGGTTCCCTCCTCTTGGGACCTAGCTGTGTGTGTGTACATGTAGGTGTGTGGTGTGCTGTGTGTGTATGTACATTTGTGGTGTGTGTGTGTATGTGCGCTTATGGTGTATATATGTGTGTGTATGTGCCCATGTGTGTAAGTATGGTGTGTGTATGTATGTTTGTGACATATATATATATATATATATATATATACATATATATATATATATGTGTGTGTGTGTGTGTGTGTGTGTGTGTGTGTGAGAGAGAGAGAGAGAGAGAGAGAGTGAGAGTGTGTACGTGTGCCTGTGGTGTGTTTTGTTCTGTGACAGACTTCCTCACTGACCTGGACCAACTCAACAGGAAAGCTAGGCTGGCTGGTTAGTGCCCCAGGTACCTGCTGCCTGTCTCTGCCTTCCCAGCACTGGGATTGAGAGTGCCCACAACACTCAGCTTTCTACATGCATGCTGGGGATTTTACTCCCATCCCCCAAAGCTAGTTTTCCTTGCTTCAAACCTGCTAGACTGACCTTGAAAATGTTCAGAGATCTTAATACTTATGCTAAAACATTAATAAGGCTCTACTTTAGCCAGGGATATCTTGGCATACTCCCTGCCTCCAGATGTAACTCCTCTAGTGCAGCATAGCAGTCACATAAACACTTTCATTCTTCCAAGCACACACCTTCACACAGACAGAGGTTCTAGGGCTGACCTGGGGCTGACCTTTTGACAAAACTCAAGCAACTGAGGCAACAGCTCAGTGGACAATACATATAGGATTTGAAAGCACAATGTTAAAAACTGTTGAAGTATAAGCCAATCCCTGTTACCTGTTCAAGGATTAACTGAGATGCTAGAAAACAGATCAGCTGGTTGAGGGAGAGCAGGAGAGACCAGGAGCTGGTTCCTCAGCTCTGATTTGTCCCAGTGAAGCTAAGAAATGCTTCAGGAACTCACAGCCAGAAACTGTCTGGAGTACTTCCCTATGCCATATTGCAGTGTGAACTCAGAGCTGTTTACAGAGAGGTGTGGATGGGGGCAGATGCTGGACGGCACTCAGGGTGCTAAAACAGTAGTGTGATGTTGTATCTGCCTGGGGGTTGACAGGGCATGTGGACCATCTCTCACCTTTTGTTTTGAAGGTTTTCTATTTTTATTTTATGTGTGTAAGTGTCCTTCTTATATTTATGTCTGCATACTAGGTGTGTGGAGTGTCCACAGAGGCCAGAAGAGGGCATTGGATTCCTTGAAACAAGAGTTACAGATAGTTGTTAGCTGACATGAGGGTGCTTGGAACTGGACCCAGGTCTTCTGGAAAATCAGTGTTCTTGACCTCTGAGCCATCTCTCCAGTCCTTCTGTCTTGTTTTTATAAAATAAATCCTTGAACAGTTTAAGCACCACCCTAAAACAGATACCCATGCAGCCACTCTGGGTCACTTCCTTCTTTTCTGACACAGGGAACCCGCTGCACAGCTTTGTTTCCAGACACAGAGCCACTGATCCTCAGTTGGCTATGTGCACATGTGTGTATACATTAATAGGAGTGGCATTTTGCTTCGGTTAAAATGGTCTCTGGATTTGAGAATGCTCCTTTGTAATTTTCATTGTCAACTACAAGGCTACAGAAAGGACCCAGATCACAAATTGCGGTTTCCAAATCGTGTCCAAACCAGTTATGAAAACAAGCAACACCAACACACTGAAGTTTGTGACTTGATTCACCAAACCTTGAAGAGTTCATTTTGTCTCCACTCAGGTACTAGGCCATTGACTGTTTGCTATCTATCCTGGTATAAAGTACTCTGCTTCTGCAGCTGATCTGCTGCTGAGTTGCTCTGGAGCAGGAGGCTGCATTCTCTGGTTTAGCACCTTATGGTGAGAACAGTAGGAGTCGAGGTAAAGAAGTCTTTTGTTCTGCTTCTGCAAGATTTGTGTGGCTCTGGGTTAAAGTCTTGGGGAGGAAAAGGGGAGGGAAGCCTGCCTCTGCCCTTTGTTCCCAGCACTTTCAGAGTGTGTATTCACAGGGTAAAAAGCTCACTATGAGTTTGCACCTAAATTCAGGTTATACATTGAATAAGAGTTTTATCACAGAGAGCGTCTACATGCATATCCACTAGGAGTAATTATCTGGTTAAACATTCATCATTTGTTACTAGCTTACAGGTTCATGGAAAGTTAAAGACCTCTTCTTGAAGTTTTTTATAGATAAACCCAGTCAATATCTATCTCCTGTTTTTGCACCTGTGGTTATGACCTTTGGTTAATGGTTTTTGTAACCTCTTGGAATGCGCCCTAAGTTTTAGAAGTCTTTTGCTATCTCAGAAGCAATTAAGTAGTTCTGTTACAAAGGGGCTCGAATGTCTTTGTCTTCATTGCCATTCTGAAAAGATGGTGACCTTAGCATGCTATATGTTTCTGCAGAATAAATACTGTTTGTTTTGGCATGATATCTGAGTCTGGGGTTTCCTTCAGCAATTTTCAACCCTTACACTCTCGTGGAGTTTGCCTTCCTGAAGGAAATAAATGAGCATTGAGATTTGGTCTATTGCTATCTATTGTAATGCTAAGTGTGTTATCTGGTTATCTCACAGACAGAGTCCACATGTAGCATGCTAAGTGACCCTGCCCCCAAGTTATTTCTGATTGGTAAATAAAGATGCCAACAGCCAATAGCTAGGCAGAAGGGACATAGGTAGGGTGGGTTGGAGAGGAACCATGAAGAGGAAGAAGGTGAGGAGAGGGGGAAGGAGACGCCTCCATGGGTTGGGAGTCAAGAGAACATGGCCCTGAGGTTTGCTCGATTGGAGTTAAGAGCAGCACAGTTAAAACACAGTAAGTAATAGCTCGGGGTTATCAATAAGAAGTAGATTCTAACAGCATAGAGGGTCGGTAGCTGACTAGCTTTTGTACTGTTTAAGGCTTATTATAAATATAAAGGTTGTGTGTGTCTTTCATCTGGGAACTTAAATAGCTAAGGTGGGGTAGAAACCTCAGGCCTGGCTTTAAGTAATTTCTACAACAAAAGAGTAAGGGAAGCACTCTCTCACTCCCTCACTTGGCGCCTAGTGCTACAGAGAAAGATGGAGCCAGGAGGAGGTGGGAGCTCCCCTCAGGTGTGTGCTCCCCTCAGACTGGGAGCTTGCAGATCCTCCTGGTATGGAGTGCCTTGCTCCTCTGTTTCTAGGAGCAGTTGATAATGAACTGCTTTTGGGAATGATGGACTGTGTGGGCCTGGGGCTCAGAGTGAGCAAGGGGAGGGGAGGGAAGCCATCGCTCAGCATGGGTACAGCACAGGACACAGGAGGTGAAGGGCAGTGCTGACTCCTGCTGTCCTGCTACACCTTAGTATTCACCACAGTGCCTGGAAACCCTGCTCTGAGACTACCTGGGAAGAACACTTATCTTCACCACGCTGCAGCTCAGCATCAGCAAACCCGGATATAGAAATGATTTTCACCAACACAAGGGATTTTTTTTTTTCCTTCTGAGTCTGAAAAGGAAGCTGAGCATTCCAACATTCCCAGCAGGAGCCCTGGCTCTAGGTTTACATCCCTCTCATTTGCTGTCATTCAGGAATTGAGCACACGCCCCTCCCCCACCAGAGAGACACCGGACACTCATCCCACCTCCAGTGTGAAACTCCAGCATATGCAGCTAATGGTTACATAAGTGGCTCCAGGAATCCTCCTTCCAACAATGGCTCCGATGCTATCAGTCTTCTTCTCAAAACCTTGAAGTTCCTGTTCTGAAGACTTAAGCCCTGGGGCAGGGTGTGAGGTGGGGGTGGGGGTGGGGGAGTGTGCTGGGGAGATGGCTCAGTGGTTAAGAGCACTGACTGCTCTTCCAGAGGTCCTGAGTTCAATTCCCAACAATCACATGGTGGCTCACAACCACCTGTAATGGGATTTGATGTGCTCTTCTGGTGTGTCTGAAGACAGCAACAGTGTGTTTGTATATATAAAACAAATAAGTAAGTGCTTAAGCATGGGGACCTACAAGAACCCACAAGAATGATAGTAGAGACAGACAGATTCCCTGGGGCTTCTGGATAGCAGCCTAACCTAATCAATGAGTCCCAGGCCCATGAAGAACTCCATCCCAAAGCGCAAAGGCAAAGTTGATGCATCTGAGGCCTGAGGCCTGAGGTTGACCTCTAGCCTCCACACATGTGTCCACATGCACCCTCACACACACAGACACGCTCATGCATACATGCAAAGGACAGAGCCCCAGTCTGCCCTTGCTCTAAGACCCACTCTGCCTGTCCTAGCAGCCACAATACAAGCCCTTGTCTGCCTCAGGTGACATCTGCCCCCACCCCCCTCATGCTCCATTCTGGTTCTCTGTGGGCTTTGTTCCCCCTCTATGAGGTCTTTAGAGGGAGGGAAACATCTGTTTCATCCACATCTGCCCACATGTCCCGGAGAGGCAGACATTAAGGAGGTGTTTGCTGAGCTAACCTGGCCTGCAGCCCGCCTCCATCACACTCTCCAGGAGTGGTTTTAAAACCTGCAACCTGGTTGTCACTGCGGTAGCTCTGGGAGTCACGCCAGCTCTGAACCTCTTCTGCACAGAGCAGGGGCTCCCTGGGATCTGCTCTCACCCACACACCTCTGCTTCCCAGGATCCGGGCTCTCCATCTGTTTACAACGTTCCATACCTCCCTCAGCATCCAGAAACCATCTGTCCAGCCTCACTGCCTCTTGGCTTCTCCCCTGTGCGCCGGGCCATGCACCCCTGAGCCTCTTCTTCCTGCTCCCCACCCCCATGCACCTCCTCTCTTGCTCCCTCCATAGACTTTGAGCTCTGAGAAGAGAGTCTCTCTGATCACAGCTTCTCAGTGTCTCTCCTTGATACACAAGAACCATTTCCAGACTGGACCACCTAATATCTAGTTGCAGACCGGAAATTTGCCTCTGCAAGTTTGACAACACTCCTACAACAATCTGTGTAGGGAGGTGAATCTCAGCCCTTGCAGGTTGAAGACACAGGATCTGAGATGGCCCTTGTCTCTGAGTGCTGTTCTATGCCCGAGGAAGACAAACAGTCAGCATTTGGAAATCCAGGACTACAAAAGCTAAGGGGAGCTGCTACCACCTCTCTATCTCTTCCCTCTTTCCCCATAAGGAGGCCTTGGCTGTGTTTGCTTTTGAAAGCAGGTCACTATGGCTAGGAGTTTCTGGAACACCCCCTGACAGGGCTGCAAAGGCTCCATCTGTTCCATTTTGGATTCTGCTGATACTCCTGGGTCTGAGATACCATCTTCCTGTTCCAGGGTCAGAGGGGCTGGTAGGGCATCTCCTCACATTCCCCTCAGCAATGTCTCAGCCTTCCATCCCACAGTGGCACCTACCCAGGGCACAGCTGCCTGGGATTGTGGTCACCAGCACCTTTCAGTTGCCCATTGACTGAAGACTTGTAGTGGGTTTGGTCTAATGCTGCTTATATTATGGTAATTTGGGACCCCAAAACTGTTTGCATGTCTGCATGTTTTACAACATTGAGAGACCCTGCCCCCAGTTGGCTCTGATTGGCAAATTAAGATGCCCACAGCCAACGGCTGGGCAGGGCAGACAGAGCCAGGACTTTTAGGATTCCTGGGCTGGGGACAGAGAGAAAGGAGAGGACAAAGATCCGCCATGCTGGGAGGAGAGGAGAGCCACCATTTAGGACAGAGAGTGGTCCTGAAGAGGGCTGCCTGACCAGGTTCAGGGCAGCAATGATGATATATAGAATTTAATAAGTAATAACTCAGGGATATTGGAGAGAGGTGGATTAGCCAGGTGGAGGTTAGGAAGTGGCCCAATCATTGAGCTATTTTAGGCACGTCAAAATATAAAGTCTCCTGCCCCTGTGTGTGTGTGTGTTTCATTTAGGAACCCAGAACACTGGGGGCATGGGTAGCAAGAAACACTGCCAGTGCCAGGATCAATCTGAGTATTTAATTGGGTATGGCTACAAAGTCTTCCCTGAGTTCTGGCCATGCTGCTTCCTCCATGCAGCCTGTGACTATCTGTTGGGACATCCCAGCTGTCAGTGAGAAGCAGAGAACCCTCAGCTGGAGCACATGTCACCTGGGGATAGAGAGGGTTCACTGGGAAACCCAAGGCAAGAGCAGAAATCCCAAGTCAGTGGGGCTGAGACTTGCCCACTTCTATTTCCTGATGCCTATCGCTGAGTGTGAGATACCTGGCCAATGCTCTAGCATAATAATGTCTGAAACCTCTAGGGCTGGGAACTCATTTCTCCAAAATGAACACCCTCATGGTGCTATGGTGTCCTGCTCTCCCATAGTACACAAGGCACAGGCTACCTCATTTGCTGGAGCCCTCAGTAGAATCTCTTTCCTTAAGTCCATGCACTGAGCTGCAGACAGCAGGGCTCTGGCATGTGTAAGCATCCGTTTATTAACAGCCAAGCTCTGAGAGTGTAACACATCCAGGGAGCCTTCCCTTGCACGTGGAGCAGAATCAGAGCTCAGATATTGAAGTACTCATCTGTTCCATGTGGCCAAGTAACTCCTGAACCCTCTATTTAAGTCAGGCCCAGTAGCATTTACATGGGGGTATACATGAGTCTGAGTGTGTATATGGAAACCAGAGGTAAACACTGGGGTGTCTTCCTCTGTCTTATAATTTCACATGCTCAGGCATGGTCTCTCACTGAGGCCCGTGCTTGCCAACTTGCTCTAGGGATTCCCCATGTCTGCCTCTAGAATACTGGGGTTGCATGTGGGTTTCCATAGCTACCTTGCTTTTACATGGGCCCAGTTACCGGCTGAGCCACCTCCCAGCCCTGGATCAGGAGCATTTTAGAAAGCTGGAAGCTGAGACTAGGCAACCCCAGGGCTTTGACACTCACCATGCAGCCACAGGCTAGCAGCAGATGGCTTCCTAAACACGGCTTAGGACAGCAACTTTCAGTCCACCCAGACCCACTGTCACAAGGACCCAGTGACTTAGCTCTCTGCTCAACGCTAGGTGCTACATACCTGCTTCTCTTTAGTGGCTCCCCATCCCCCCAGCTTTTGCTCAGGAGTGAGCAGTTTTGTGTTCCCTGGAATCCCCAGAGGAGCTGCTTCACTATCCAGCTTTTTTCTCGAGGCCACAGGTCTCTGCTTGGCTACTGTTCCCTTGGTTCTCTGCTAATGCTCTCTGCCAAGACACCCATCTCGGTGTCAGCTAAAGCTTCCTCTAGCATCAATTTTGATTAAAGCACAAAGATGAAAGATGTGACTTTAGTTCTTTTCCACTTTGTGCATCCTAGACTGTTTAAAATCCTCCCCCATCTGTGCGTGACAGCGGTGACTTCCTCAGACTCTTCTGGCTATGGAGGGAGAGCCCTTCTTCACCCCTGCAGTGCGTTCATGCTTCTCTGGATGCCTTGAGCATCTCCATCTAGCCACAGAACTTCTACAACCCATGCTAAGAAAAGACCACATTTAGAAGTAGGGATAATCTTCAAACTAGAAATTGGGCAAGGCATAAATTGGCTTTGTCTTCCAGTCTCCCCCTCTTCCCCATTGTTCTCAGACAACTTGGCAGTGAGCTGAATTCTTTTTTTTTTAAATAACTTTTAAGTTATATATATATATATATATATATATATGTTTGTATCTATGTGTGTGTGTTTGTGTGCACATGTGTGTGCTGGTACCCACAGAGGTCAAAAGAGGACTCTCTGCATTCACTGGATCTGAAGTTACAGGCAGTTGTGAGCTGCCCAGAGCAGGGGCTGGGAACCAAACTCCAGTCCTCTGTAAGAGCAGCAAGCACCTTTAGCCACTTACCCACTGTGGTGGTTTGCATATGATTGGCCCAGGGAGTGGCACTATTAGGGGGTATGGCCTTGTTGGAGTAGGCCTGTCACTGTGACCCTACCCCTAGCTGCCTGGAAGGCAGTATTCTGCTAGCAGCCTTCAAATGAAGGCATAGAACTCTCAGCTCCTCCTGCACCATGCCTGCCTGGATGCTGCCATGCTCCCACCTGATGATAATGGACTGAACCTCTGAACCTGTAAGCCAGTCCCAATTAAATGTTGTCCTTTATAAGACTTGCTTTGGTCATGGTGTCTGTTCACAGCAGTAAAACCCTAACAAAGACACCCATGTCTCCATTTTCTTTATTGTGTGTGAAGGCCGCATAGGGTGAGGTGGGGCTTGTGCGTGCATATCATGCCATACAGGTGGAGATCAGAGGACAACTCCTAGGGGGTCAGTGCCTCTCTCCACCACATGAGTCCTGGAAATAGAACTCTGGTTGTCAGGCTTAGGGCAAATAAATGCCTTTGCCTGCTGAGCCATCTCTCCAGCCCTTCTAGACCTTCCCTGGATGTTTGTACAGGAAGCCAGTAGACTGGAACCCAGGCATTGGTGCTTTTCTCTATATGACTAATCTTTCCATGTAGTCTTTCATCTTGCTTACTCTGACCTTGCCACCACCTTAAGTTGGACACCACGTGTGTGTTTTTCAGCCCAACAGTTTAAGGTGTGCTAGGCTGTCCCTGTCAGCAGTCATCCTTGTCCCCAGGTGGACTGTCCCCACTGCCTGTGTTTAGGACAGTGCTGTGCTACCTTTGAGGCTCAGGGACTCTCTGTGTGTGTGCATGGTTGATGGGAACCGGAGGGAACATTTGTCTTGTCTCCTAATTACAGGCTGATACACTCAGGACCACTTAACTATCAAATGCATCCTTTCCTGGGTGTCTGCTTTTCTCCATGACTCAGGACATTATTTCCTTCTTGCCTGTGGGGATTTCTTGGGCCCCACTCACAGTTCCTAAATCTATTTGCTTCCTGTCTTGGCTGCTGTTCAGAAGTACTTGCTGCATTAAGTATCTCCCCAGCCATTTCTGGCTGGCTCAGGAGCTGTTGCCTTAAGTCAGCATGGAAGAAGACTCTATGGCCTCTGGGTTCTTGTCCCTACAGGAGGCTGGCCATGGAGCTCTGTGCAAATACCATCAGATCCCCCTCCTCTCAAATTTGTGTCCTGTGTTACAGGTAGATTTTTAAAGGATCCCAGCTCTAACTGTGTGAGGACACAAAGGCATATTCCTCAGATAAAATCTGGTTCCTGTAAGGCTGCCATCATTGTCCAACTTCTTTTCTCCCTGGTCCCAGTGATGTTCTTTATCTGTGGCAACTTCAGACAGTAGGCTGTGCTATCCCATGGGCTGGTGGTCCTGGGTGCTGTAAGAAAGCAAGCTGAGCAAGCCATGAAGAGCAAGCCAGTAAGCAGCACCCTCCATGGCCTCTGCAACAGCTCCTGCCTCCAGGTTCCTGCCTTGAGCTTCTGCCCGGATTTTAGCAAGAACGGAGTGTGCTAAAGACACTTAAGACAAATACATTGTTTCCTTTCTCTCGCTAGGTTGTTTTCGGTCAGTGTTTTATCACAGCAACAGAGGCACCACCTAGGACAACAACCTTAAGGGGGATGTGTAATGGATGGGTGGGTATGGTTGGAGGAAGGTGGTGAGAACGCAAAGGAATAGCTATGACGTGTAGCTTTTGTTCAACCTCAGGGACTGATGACAAGCAGTTTTCTGTGGTCAATGGTGTCATCCCAGCCAACAGTCTTTCTTGGGTGTTTCAGGCAAGACAGATTAACTCGGTCCTTGGACACAGCCTATGTTGGACACAGAGCAACTAAGGACGTGATATTATGAAACCCTGTGGGTCACACCAGTGGCTCTCGGGAAGGTCTCAGGGAAGGTGCTGCACGGTGAGGTTTGGGTCATCATTTCGTGGGAGATGATATGATTCATTAAGTATGCACCCTGCCTTGTTGTCATTCTGTCATTCACACAAGGGAGGACACCGTGAACACCTGGTTCCCAGCACTTCTGCCCTTGACCTCAGCATGACTCCACTCCCCTTGCCAGAGTGAGGGTTCTGCTTCCATTTCTATGCCTCTGAGACCTACAGTGGCCATTTCTAGAAGATGTTGCCTGTTCCCTATTGCATAGAAATGGGCTGCTGTGGGGAGGGGTGGAGGTGAAGACTGGAGGCTTTATCATCAAAGGCAGAGAGAATTCTGACCTTGACTTCAGGACAGAGCAGGTGCATTTTTGTGCATATTGTGGTGTCTCACCCTTGATCCCTCCCACAGCCCACCAGCGCTGACCTCCAGGGTCAACTCAGCTGCCTGGCACTTGGGGAACGGCCCCCAGGTGAGTGATCGGCGGTCTAGGAGTCCCTACCTGTATCTCTGTTTCATAGACTGCTTCTCTGTGGATTTGCACACATGTCCTGCGTAGTACAATGGGAAGAACAGAAAGTTCCAGTTGGTGGCAAACCACGTCAGGGTGAACGGTGCGTCGAAGGTCTTGAAAGTCAGCCTGGCGAGCTGCGTGGAGCCGGCCCAGGAGGCGCACACGCAGAACACGACAGCCACACCCCAGAAGACCTTCTTGAGCCGCTCCTGAGAACATGTCCAGTTGTGCCGGCTTGTCCTCCCACCAGCCTCTGTCCCAGCTGGCGCCTGGGCCTCTGCAGGGCCCGGGGGCTCCCGGGGGCGCTCCTCCCCTGAAGAAGAGAAGGGGTGTTAGCTGGGTCTTCCACAGTTGGATCCCTGGCAACCATTCGGGGGCAGGCAGGTGGGATGCTGGGTAATGCTCTGGACTACAGCTGGAAGATGTGTGCTAGGTTTCCTAACCGAAGGCCACTGGACCACAAGGAGTGATTCTCCAGGTCAGGCTCTGTCTGTATCCTTTAACACTGCCCTGGGGAACTTTATGAATGGCAAACTTTTGGGCTCCAGATTCAGATCCTTGGACTGCACCTGATCCGCATGGAGAGTTTGAGGAACATATTTCCATAACAGATGGAGAAGCAGAAACAACAGGTCTCATATGTCCCAGGATGCCACCAAACTTGCTATGAAGTTGAAGATGACCTTGAACTTCTGATGTCTCTACTTGTTCCTCCCTGGGTCTAGGATGACAGCTGTGTGCCACCACATCCAGTTTATGAAATAGCAGGGGTAGAACCCAGGGCTTCACGCATGCTAGGCAAGTGCTCACTAACTGAGCTACATCCCCAGCCTGACATATTTATTTGTGGTGTCAGGAATGCAAACCCAAGGCCTTGTAATGCTAGGCAAGTTCCTAATCCTTAGCCATAACCCCAGCACTTGCCACCACTTTGAATGTTGAAGCAGCCTCTCACTAACTTATCCAGGCTGGCCATGGATTTACCATAGCTCAGGCTGGTCTTGACCTCAAGATCCTCCTGCCTCAGCTTTCTCAGTATTAGGATAACATGTGCCAACCACCAGGTCTGGCTTTTCACTTCACCTTTGTCAGCTCACATGTGTTTATATGTTACTGGGTTACTATAGGGCCTAGGGATTCATCATGGAGGGGGTAAAGAACTTTGATGTCTAGATGGTCCTTGTTGGATGTTCCTTTCTGCCTGGCTCTGAAAAGCAGATGATTCTCCTCTTATCTGCATATCACACCCAAAGAGCCATTCTTTCTCCTTCCATCCCCTCTACCCAGCTTCCTGCAGATGGCCTCCAGCCTCACCTTCAAGCTTTCCCTCAAAGCCCCAAGCTCTGGACAGCTACTGTGTCAGAGGCCATAGACACAGCAAGCCATGTCACTTGAAGATGTCAGGCTGTAGCCCACAACTGGGCAGCACCAGCCCATGTCCTCCAAGACCCTGAGAAGGCAAGAGAGCTGCTGTCCTGTGTGAGCGACATGTAGAGCTTTCCTTTCATAGTGTCTCCCCAGTACTTGGCTGAATGGAGAAACATATTTGCCTGGAGGCCCTTGTCACAACAGGGATGCAGGATATGGGCACCAAACATACTGGGCTTAACATACTCTCTGTATTTTGATAAACCCCGAACAGTCATTTAAACAGTTTAAACTGAATGAAAGTTTGCATGCTTCCTGAAACATACTTCTATGGGGCAAATCCCAACTCAAGGTGGTAACTAAGTGAGACCATGGCTAGCCAAAGCCAATCTCTCTTGTGTTGTAATGATACACAGCTTGGACTGGGATGCAGCTCAGTTGGAATACAGGCATGCACAAGGCTCTGGGTACCATCTTCAACACTGCATAAACTGAACCGTGGTGGCGCACACCTCTGATACCAGCACTTGGGGGCACTTGGGAGCACTTGGGAGCACTTGGGAGCACTTGGGAGGCAGGAGGAGCAGAAGCTCATTCTTGGCTGCACAGTGAATCTGAAACCAATCCGGAATGGATATATATCCTCAGGTTTCTGACATGTCCATTTCCAAGTGAGAAGACCCCCGGGAAACCACAGCCATGACTCCCTAGTCAAGCTTCCATGTGGCCCTGCAAGTGCTCTAGGGTCTAGAGAGAGACAAGAAGAACAGGCCTGGCTTCTTGCTTTAGGCCCTCCTACCAGTGTTTCCTGACTTGAATTACAGTGAATTTTCAAAACTCAGAGTGAATTCACTTCCAGCAGGAGTGTGACAGATTTAATTTCCACCGGCTACCTACCTGTCAGACTTGCCCAGCCTCTGCAGCCCTGCGCTGTCTGGGTGCTCAGAGTATCTCTATCTCTGCTATGAGCTCATATTTTAAAAAGTAATAGAAATAAAAACAACACCTGTTTAGGAATAAAACACAGGTTCACGGTGAGACTCTGGGGATTCACTGAGGATCCTAGGGTCCTTCTTCAGCTAGGGTTTTTTTATTAATGAAAGTGCAGAGGTCATGTTTGATTGGATCCGGATAAACCCAGGGCACAGCAGAGGCACACCATGGGTGTCCTCTGTGAGGAAGTTTTCATGGAGGGTTAAGTGAAGAAGGAAACCCACCCTGAGTGGGTGGCACCGCTTCATAGGTTAGGGTCTTGGGCTGAGTGAAAGAGGTAACAAAGGAAAGCTGGTTGCAAGCTGTGTCATACCTCTGCCACCATACCTTTCCTACTGTGGTGGCCTGTGTCCCCAAACTGAGAGCTAAAATAGATCCTCCTTCCTTAAGTTGCTTCCTGACAGTGTCCAGCAACAATGAGAAAGGTAGTCAATATGGTATGGTGAGCTTGCCAAGGGGACTAGACAGTGACACTGAGAAGCTCTGTGAACAGACAGAATGACACCAAATCACACGACTTTGTGTGTGTGTGTGTGAGCATGTGTGTACATGTGCATATGCACATGTGTGAGCACTGTGGATGTGCATGTGTGTGAACGCATATGTGTATGTGTACGTGTATGCATATGTGTATGTGTGTGTGTGTACATGTGTGTGTGTGAGCATGTGTGTGTGAGTGCATATGTGTATATGAGTGCATATGGTATGTGTGTGTGTGTGCGCATACCTGTGTGTATGTGTGTGAACATGTGTGCAGAAGCCAGAGGTTGACATCAGTATCTTCCTCAATTATTCTCCACCTTAGTTTTCAGACCGAGTCTCTTACTGAACTTGGAGCTCACTGACTCAGTGAGGCTGGCTGACATGCAAGGCCTAGGAATCCTCCTGTCTCTGTCTCTTCAACACTGGGCTGGCAGGTATAGGAGACTGTGTCTGCCTTTGTTTTAGCTCCTCATCCTTCCACCTGGTGCCACCCCCCATGTTCTATGCTGCTAACTCTGGACGGAACTATTCTCTAGCTCTGCAATCTCTCCAAATCCTGCTCACCAAGGGAGCATTACCAATAACAAATGAAATGAAGACACTCAACAACAACCTAGTGCGAAATACTCTAAAAACAATAACACTAAGTTAGGAATGTGTTCTCCCAAAGGTAACATAGGCATCGGCATGCTAGCTAAATGGCTCTGCCGCTGAGCAAGTCTAGAGGATGCTGAAGAGACACGTTGTGGGGATATTCAAGGTTCATGGGCAATGTGAGTCACCATGCTGGTCAGAGATGTGACAATTGTGTTGAGGACCAGGGTGCCCTGGAATACACTTTGGGCAATACAGACCTACACCCATAAAGAGCGATAGACAAGGTAGCACCTCATCTCATTGGCTTGAGCCTTGATATCCTGATTATGTTAATTCCCTCACTTTGCATGTGTATGTGTGTATGTGTGTATGCTATGTGCACATGTGTGTATGAGAGTTCTGTGTGTGTGTGCCTGTGTGCTCCTGTGTATTGAGGCTGGAAGTCAACTTTGAGTGACATTTCTCAGACGTGACTTATCTTGTTTCTGAGACAGAGTCTCTCAGTGGCCTGGAGCTCACCAATTATGTTAGGCTGACTGGTCAGTGAGGCCCAGGGATCTGCGTGACTCTGACTGTTGGCATTACAAGTGTGTGTTATCATGCCTATTTACTTATTCTCATTTTAGTTTTTTACATACATATTTGAGTGTGCTATGTGCACATGTGTATATGAGAGTTCTCCTGTGTATGTGCATGTGTATATGTATGTTTGTATGTATATGTGTGTATGTGTGCATGCTCTGTGCACATGTGTGTATGAGAGTTTTGTGTGTGTGTATGTATGTGTGCATGTGAGCATGTGAGCATGTGTGCAGAGGCTCAACAATGGCTCTGTGTGTCTTTCTTGACTGTACTCCACCTGGTATATTGGGTGGGATCTCTCACTGAGCCTGGAGCTCACTCATTCTGCTGGTCTGTCTAGCCAGCTTGCTCTGACAATTTCCTGTCTCTGTTTCCTGTTAAGGGAATGCCATACCCACCCAACTTTTATGTGGGTCCTGGGGATCTAAACTCTGGTCCATATATTTGCATGGCAAGTACTTCACCCACTGAACCATCTCCCCAGGCCCCACTTTTTTAAACACAGGGATTAAACTCAGGTCCTCATGCTTGTGTGACAAGTGCCTTGCCAACTGATATGTCTTCCCAGCTCCTACACAACTTACTCCTAACACTTTCTACCACAGTGAATAAAAAATAAATTGTCTATTATTATGTGTCAAAATGCCAAGAAGTGGAAGGGAAAGCAATCTGTGGTCACCACAGCACCAGAACTGCCACTGCCCACACATGGCTGCATTTCCTGCAGACTTTGTCTGAGCAGTACACTGGGGTCTCTTGAGGCCTGTGCCTCTACTGCCCACGGACACATCCACAGGCAGACATGAGACTGCATCATGTTTCTATCCTGTACTTAAGCAAACATACCACAGCATGGACTTTCTCCCTGTTCACAGGGTTATGTCTCACATCCCTATGAGCAGGTCAATCAATCATCAGGGAGCCAGTGAGAAGCACTGAGGCTCAGTCCAGAGCACTGGGGGGTCTGTGACCAGGTACAAAGCACCATCCCTGTATCCAAGGAACTCAGAGTGACAATTACAGAACACACATGTGCACAATGGATTACAGAACACACATGTGTACAGTGGATTACAGAACACACATGTGCACAATAGATTATAGAACACACATGTGCACAATGGATTATAGAACACACATGTGCACAATGGATTGCAGGATACACATGTGCACAATGGATTGCAGAACACACATGTGCACAATGGATTACAGAACATACATGTGCACAATGGATTATAGAACACACATGTGCACAATGGATTGCAGGATACACATGTGCACAATGGATTGCAAAACACACATGTGCACAATGGATTAATAACATGTATGTGCAAAATGGCACTTCTGAAGTAACACAGCAGGGTACGGTAGGGAACCTGAAGCCTCACACAAGATTGGCAACATGGAAGACTATAGGAGATCAAGGATAACTGTGTTTTGCCCCAGGACAATGGGCAAGATGATGAACTCTGAAATCCACTGTCACTTATAGCTTGTGATGATGTTCTGTCATGCAGTGGGATAATGTCAGACGACCCCGTTTAACAATGGAAGAGCAGGAAAAGGAACCAACTTAGCTGAAGACTGAGTGCAGAGCAGAGTGTGAACGTGGTTAGCATCTGCACCCTTCCCCCATTTCGGTGTCAGTGTGTATGGTGTGTGTGTGTGTGTGTGTGTGTGTGTGTGTGTGTGTATGTGTGTGATATGTGTGGTATGTGTATGTGATATGTGTTGTATGTGTGTATTGTGTGTGTGTATAGTATGTGGATGTAGTATGTATGTATGGTGTGTGTATGTAGTATGTGTGGTATGTGTGTATGGTGTGTGTGTGTGTGTGTGTTTGTACAAGGGAGTGTGCCCTTCTCTCTCCATGCATGACAGGGATAATCACACCTGTACTCAAGAGTCACCGTAAGCTGACAGTGGCTGAGGGCTCCTCCCACACACATACGTCCTGTGCTGTCTCTTCTGAGGAATCCCTCATTGTAATCATTCTGGAGGCAATACCTGGAGCCTGGGCCATGAGGGATGAGTTGAGGGTTTGTCTCAGCCACCAGCCCACTTGGGTACCAAGGAAGACCTTTCATGTTGGGAGATATCTGTGACTTTCCCTGGACAAGATGATGAGTCGGGTGATGTTTGTGTCTCTCCAGTGGAAATCACTTCTAGGATGAGCAAGTGAGATGGGAAAGTCATTTGGTGTCTTCTAAACGTTCTCATCAGATGAATCTCTGTGAATGTCCGAGAACACAGATACTTCTCTGGCAAACTCTCCAGATAGGGCCCAGCCCTGAGGGGAAGGGAGTCAAGGCTCAAGTCATAGATGCTCAGGGCTGGCGTGGTTCCTGTCTGCTACAAAGAAAACAGATGCCGCTGTGGGAAGCCACATGTGCCGTTGCAGAGTGGCACTGACTACTGCTGGCCACCACGCATAAGTTTGGACAAACAACCAATGTGTACATATGCAGTAAAGTTTTTTGCAAAGACACTGCCTGGCCCGGGCATGATAATGAGGCTTTGGGAGTATAACCAATCAGATGTGAGACATGCAAATGAGGTATGATAATGAGGCTCTGTGAGGTACAGAGTGAGAGAGTAGCCAATCAGATGAGGAACATGCAAATGAGGCTTAGTGCATAACCAATCCGGGTGTGAGACACGCCTCTCCTAGGCCTATATAAGCAGCACCAGTTCTGGGCTCAGGGTCTCTTCGCCTCTGCAATCAAGCTCTCCCAATAAACGTGTGCAGAAGGATCCTGTTGCAGCGTCGTTACTGCTGGCCAGTCAGGCTTGCGCAAGATGCCGCCACACCAGATAAGAAGCAATGGCTCTCAGCTCTGGCTATGTAGGCTGTGCACTTAGCTTCTCAGGTTTGTGGAAGTCTAATTCCATAGCATAAATTGGGACATACAGGGCCTGGGCCTGATCCACAAGTCTCCTCCTTGCCTTCCCTTCACGCCACTGCTTCATCACCACAGGTACATCCTGAGGTGCACACTAGTCACTTTTAAGGGGTTTATAAAATTAAGACACCATCATGACCTCTCAGATTTAAAGTATCCGTAATCGCTATGTCCAATCTAGTCCTAAACCCCATTTGCAATCACATCGCTGTCCTCACCCTCAGTCCTAGGTAACCATGAATCTGTTTTCTGTCTCCACAATCTGCCCACTTTGGACATATAATGTAAACATATAGGTTTACAGATTTGAATCAGTGTGGGGGTTCCTTCATGGTTTCTGTAGGCCAGCAGGTTTTATGGCTGAATAGTATTTTATTGTATGAACACGTCGAATCCTGCTTATCAATTAATCTATTGATAAACACAGGGATGGCTTCTAGTTTGGCTCTGCCATGGATAACACTGTTGTGAAATTCACATCTAGCCTTGTGTGCATATGTCTTGGTATTTCTCTCAGGTAACTTAAGCGTGGGGCTGCACATCTATGAACCTTTACTGGCCATCAACCTTGAGGTATAATAAGGCAGACACATCACCAGGAAAGAGCATAGGCTTCATGCATGTGGGCAGTATTTACTGAGTCTGTATCTTAAAGGCTAAAGTTTCTCTCATTCTGTTCAACCAGGACACAATGGGAAGCTGTTCAGGGATCCAGGCCAGCTTTTACTTTCCTCTCAGACTTCCCAGGGAAAGACAGAATCTGAAGATGAATCTCCCTGATAGAGACACAGCTTGGATCAGGTTTCCAACGAACTGTCTCATAGGCGCAGGGCTTCTTCCCCCCAACCCCCTTAGACCATTCATGTCCTGGATGAATGGCACTCACAGTCTTTATATTTACACTATGCCATAGGCAGCACAACAACTGGGCAGCTGCCTACCCTCAATGCTGTTAGAATCTACCTTCCTATCAATAACTCAAATTATTACTGTTTCATTTGTGCTGCTCTAAACTCCAATTGGCCAGCTCACATGACCACGTTTCTATGGCTCAGCTAACCCTTGGTGGCTCTTCTTTCTCTTCTCCTGCACATTTTTCTTCTATTCCATGGTAGCTTTCTCCTCCCTCACCTTCTTTCTCTTTCCCTCAGTCCCTTCTCCAACCAGGCCACTCCTAATTTGCCTACCTCTAATCCCTCTACTAATTGACAGTTGCCAATTTTATTTAACCAACAGTTTTAAACTGAGGAAGTTTGCACACCAAAAACTTGTAAACACTAGAAGTTGCCCATAGGCCTAGACCTTCAGGTATAGAATTTAGTATCACACCACATAGCAACACCCCCCGTGTGAATTTCTGGACTCTACATCAGAGCAAACTCCAGCTGTTCCTCCATGACAGAGACTCCGCCATGCTTCTGACTTCAGGAAGAAAATGGGAACCAGGGACCACTGAAGTTAGATGCTGACCCTGGGCAGTGAAGAAGAGGAAGTAAGAGAAAAGATGGTGGGACAACCCCGCGTCTACACCAGACTCTGCCGGACATGCCCTTGTCTTCCTTTCTCCATTATAATTGTGACCATAAGTGTTCTCTTTTATAGCCAGGACCAAGAAGGCTGTGAGAGCCACTGTCTCAACAACATGGGTCAACGAGGAGCTGAGATTCAGTCCCTCTAGACACACGTCCAACATCATAGCGTCTGTGACCACAGAGAACATGGCAACAGCTGTGACGTTGGACACTTTAGGTCTCCGTAAGGACAGAAGAACCTGACAGTCTGTGGGGTTCTGGGCTAGGATTTGATATTTAGGGATTTCGGTGTGCTAGGGAGATGACATGCTTTTAAGAATCATAGGTTGAAGTTGTGGCTGTGCTAGGAGGGAGGACCTTGGGGAAGAAGAGATTAAGGGAGGTAAGTGAAGTTGGAATGAGGCTCTAGCTTGATGCGATGAGTGTTCTTTTTTGTATGTGGGCACATATATGTAGAGGTCAGAGGTTAACCTGGGGTGTCATTCCTAGTGACCTTCAGACCTCCATAAGTGTGAGGACAAAAGATGTGCCTGGATTCTGCAGTTTGTCCATGCTGGGATCACTAATCCCAGGGGCACAAGGCAGAATGTATGCTGTGCTCACGAGGACCTGGCACAGACCTAGACCTGCCACTTGGCAGGACTTGGGTGACCAGCTACGGGTAGAATCATTGATCTTGCCTTTGAGACCGGGTCTCCAAGGTAACTAGAGTGCATCCAATCAGCTAGGCTGGCTTGGCTAGCCAGCTCCAATGGCCCATCTGTCTCTACTTCCCCAGTGCTGAGATCATAACTGTGTGCAGGCACATCTGCACACCTGGCTTTTTATGTAATGGAACCTAGGTCCCCATGCTTGCAAGGCAAGCCATTGACCAGCTAAGCCATCTTCCCAGTCCCAGGTATTTCTCTTCTTACCAGAGAGCTCTTCACTTCGCCTGCACATATATAGAAAAAGGCCAGGTGAGAACCCAACAAGAAGACAGCCAGCTGCAAGCTGGGAGGAGAGCCCCATCACAGGTCAGCATGCCAACACCTTCTCTCCTTGAGAAGTGTGAGGGGACAAAGGCAATTTGCTCTGTAGTCTATGGTGTGTGGGATACATGTGCATGCTGTGCTCATGAGGACCCAGATCTGTCACTCTGCAGGACTTGATGACCAGCATAGGTGGCAGAGGCTTTATTTTGGTACCCTTCTAGGAGGAGAGGGAACCACACAGGGTCAAAAGGAGTGTGTTCCCCTCAACAGCTCTTCCCTTTGGGAATTACTTCAACTTTAGCTGTGAAGTGAAATCCCCAGTGGAGGCAATGCATAGAGATGGGAGAAACTATGGGCTCTGGGAAGACATCTTTATATAAATGGAATTGGTGTTTTATGTTAGGAACTGATCTTTACGGTCAATATAAAGACTTGTGGAAGTATCTTAGTTACTGCTCAATTGCTATGAGAAGACACCATGACTGGGGTAACATTGAAAAGAAAGCATTTAACTGGGGGCTTGCTTACAGTGTCAGAGGGTAAGTCCATGACCATCATGGTAGGGAGCATGGCAGCAGGCAGGGGTGGTGTTGGAGCCATAGCTGAGAATTCACCCTGACCTGCAGGAAACAGGCAGAGACTGGGACTAGTGTGGGCTTCTGAAACCTCAAAGCCTTCCCCCAGTGACACACCTTCTCCAACAAGGCCACACCCTCTAATTCTTCCCAAACAGTTCCACTAAACTGGTGACCAAGTGTACTGGCTGGTTTTGTGTGTCAACCTGACACAAGCTGGAGTTATCACACAGAAAGGAGCCTCCCTTGAGGAAATGCCTCCATGAGATCCAGCTGTAAGGCATTTTCTCAACTGGTGACCAAGGTGGGAGGGCCCATTGTGGGTGGTGTCATCCCTGGCTTGGTAGTCTTGGGTTCTATAAGAAAGCAAGCTGAACAAGGCAGAGGAAGCAAGCCAGTAACATCCCTCCACGGCCTCTGCATCAGCTCCTGCTTTCTGACTTGCTTGAGTCCCAGTCCTTACTTCCTTTGGTGATAAGCAGCAATGTGGAAGTGTAAGCTGAATAAGTTTTCCTTCCCAACTTGCTTCTTGGTTGTGATGTTTTGTGCAGGAATAGAAACCCTGACTAAGACACCAAGTATTCAAATATATGAACCTATGGGGGCCATACTCAAACTATCACAGGAGGTGACTCTGGGGTGTGAGGTGGGGGAAAGGGCAGAGAGGAGATGACATAGGTGTCTCTGAAGGGCTGCCTGAGTCAGCTGAGAGCTGGGTTCAGTCCCGTTCTTCTAGCCCACATCCCTGTCATAATCCTGTGACGGTTAATTTCGATTGTCAATGTGAAGGGATTGAGAGACACCCAGGACACTTCTGGGTGTTCCTGTGAGGGCGTTTCTAGAGATGATAACAACATGAGGACTCTGACCAGTCAGCAGCATGATTCGCTGAGAGATTCAACTTTTGAGTGGATTAT
The DNA here is from genome assembly GCF_000001635.26 of Mus musculus. Lineage (NCBI taxonomy): Eukaryota > Metazoa > Chordata > Mammalia > Rodentia > Muridae > Mus > Mus musculus. The sequence continues at coordinate 126,310,387 of NC_000074.6, read as the reverse complement.
CTCTTGGGAGGGTGTGGAGCTGTGGAAGGCAGGGTTTGGTTGGAGGAAGTAGAAAATTGGGACACGCCCTGGGGTTTTATCTATGCTTGCATCTCCTGTTTCCTGTCTACCAGGCGCTGAACAGTGTCTTCTCCATATTGCTCCACTCCCATGATGCTCTGCTTCACTCAGGCCCAGCATCAGGGAGGCCAAAGACTATGCACCGAAACCTCCAGAATCGTGAACTGAAATAAATCCTTCCTACTCCGAGTTGCCAACAACCGGAAAGATAACAAGACCACCACCCAGGGAGCAGAGCCCTTGTTGGAGTACCCCCTCCCCCTCCTTTCCTCGTACATCTCCAGAAAATTCCCACACGGCTCCACGGCATTGCCTCACAGACTTAAGATAGGCCTGCAATCACATAGCCCGTGGCCAGTTCTGTCCCGCAAGGAGTTGGCTGGCCAGCAACAGCTCCAAGTCAGACTGTACGTGCCTTGGAAGAAGCCTTGGTATCTGTTCTGAGGAGGAGTGTGTATCTGCTCTGAGGAGGAGTGCGTATCTGCTCTGAGGAGGAGTGCGTATCTGCTCTGAGGAGGAGTGCGTATCTGCTCTGAGGAGGAGTGCGTATCTGTTCTGAGGAGGAGTGTGTATCTGCTCTGAGGAGGAGTGCGTATCTGCTCTGAGGAGGAGTGCGTATCTGCTCTGAGGAGGAGTGCGTATCTGCTCTGAGGAGGAGTGTGTATCTGCTCTGAGGAGGAGTGTGTATCTGCTCTGAGGAGGAGTGCGTATCTGTTCTTGCCCCAAACAATGTGAGTTCCCTCGGATCAGTCTTAATCCTCGTGCCCTGCTAGTCACAGCCTGTCCAGCAAACTCAGGGTGCTCCTGAGTCTCTGAACACGTGCAACAGGCACCTCAGAGCTGCTGAGGCCCCAGTGGCCTCCGACCTTCACATGCACCCAGATGAACTCACTCCTTTTAGTTTCTGGTGTTTTTTTCCCTGTTGAAGATGATGTGTCTAGAACCTGAGACTTCAGGCTCTAGGACCTCTCAGGGCAAATGTGAGTTAACAAGTAGGTGGATTATATGCAGGACTGCCCCCTAGGAAGCAGCTTTCCCCTCAAAGCCTTTGGACCCTTCAGGAAGGGGCATCTGGCCAACTTTACTCCACATGACTGTGGGCTACTTGCCAGGTCGGGTGACTCCTCTAGTCCTCTAGTTTTGATTGGCTGGACTTTCTGATGGAAACAAACAAAAGGACAGAGCAGACTTACAGCTGAAGGCACAGGCCACTGAGCATTTTATCTTGAATTGAAAACTGTTTTCTGAGCTTCCTGTGTTCACAGAAAAGCAGCAGTGGTATCAAGGAGGCAAGAGTAAACTTGTTGGTGAGGGATGCAGGGGCTGGCCTTAGGATACTGAACATGGCCTTTCTGCTCAGGATGGGCCTTGTACACCTTGGAAGTGGCATAGGACCCAGAGCTTGGAGGTTACACACACACACAAACACACACACACAAACACACACACCCACCCACAAACACATAGACACAGACATACAGACACATATACACACACACAGACACACACACATAGACACAAACACACATAAAGACATACAGACACAGACACACATATACAGACACATATACACACACACAGATACACACAGTTAATGCAGATACACATACACACACACACAGACACAGACACACACACAGACACAGACACACACACAGACACACACACATAGACACACACAGATATGCAGACACACATACACAGACACACACAGATACACACACACACGGGAACACACATACACACACACATGCAAAGAACCACACAGAGACACACAAGAAACACAGACACATGCAGAGAGATAGGCACAGATACACTCATACAGGCACAGACACACAGAAAGGCACATGGAGACATAGGCACACAAACATACACTGATAGACACACAGATACATACACATACACATACACACACACACACACACACACACACACACACCCCTGTGGCCTGGGTAGCCATAACATCTCTCCCATTGCCCAGCTTCAGCTTCTCTTTGGGTTTGTTTGTAATTCACTTTTTGTAACCCTACTATCTAGAGTTCCATCTCTTAACTTCCTGATGCTGACTACAGAGCAAGCCTTACAACCCCCACTGATCAAAATTGCCCCCCAAAGTGTAAATCGGCAAGTTCACACGGGCACATGCTTGCCCATGCCCACACACTCCAGTCCCTGTTTGTCCCGTCTGGGTCACCCAGAGCTCTACTCTTTACCTCGGGTTATGTTGGCAAAGAGCTTTAATCTGATACACCAATCTCTTAATGAGTCAGACACTTGCTGGATTCATGGAATGTTCCTGCTCAAAGAACTGATGGAAGATCTAGTCCTGAGGAAAGAGACAGCCAGTCCCCAGAGGCCAAGGTGACATGTCTGAGATATTAATTAGTGAGTGCAGCAGGGGTAGAAAAAGAAGGTTGGTGTTCTGACACCTCATTTGGCGGTCTTCCTTTGAGACCCTTCCCCCAAGGTACAAGATGTCTTACCCAGTGAGAAAGCCTCACTCGCCAGAAAGGCTTTTAAGAATTAAATCCCTCTTTGGCTCTCTCTCTGCAGAGCTATTCTGAACCTGTTCCCACCTCTTGGAGCTTTTGGTCTGTATCCATCATCTGAGGCAGATGAAAACTCCACTTCCTATGTTGCAAAGATCAAAGTACCGGGAGTGGGTCTTGAGGCTTCCCACCTCTGCATTGTGCTGCCTCTTGGCCCACCATCTCTTCCCAGCTCCCTCTCAGGGGCTCACAGCCCCACTTCCTCTCTACCTGTGATTTCCTACTGTGGCTCTTCTCCTCCTCCGTGTCCTGAGCACCTACTAAGGAATCAGCTCTATTCTTACCTTCAAGACATTACAACTCCCCAAATTGCTCAGGCTAAGGCTCTTACAAAGCCCAGTTGGCAGCCGCTTCCCCATTCTAAGCCAGGAGACTCACCCCTCACCATCTGGCTGGTAGACCAGCACCCACTTAAGACTGTTTCTGCAAAACACCCTCTCTCGGCTGTGGCTGATGTATCACTCACCCTGGCCCTTTCCCTTGGCTCTCTTCCTACGGACTCCATGCTGCCCCATTCTCCAGTCCTCGGTGCGACTATTTAGCTCTCTTCTCTCCGCAGTACTGCGTACATAAGGTGCCTGTCAGAACTGTGCCCTTGCCCGTTTATTACCTGAGACCTGATTCTCCCTCTAACCTTGCCACCTCTCTCCCACCAGCTGCCCCTGTAGGCACTGCCGAGATCCCAAAGTTGCTCAAACTCGACCCCTTTCTTGGTCTCAAAGAAAGGTGACCCCCTCCTTTATTTGCTCTTATTGCCAGAAGTCTTTCCATCCTCTGATGCATTCAGGCCCAGTCTTCCTGGCTTCTTTGGTGCCTATTTCCTGACATTTTGGAGCGATATTTCCTATCGCTCTGCTCAGCTCAGGCACCTTGATTTGTTGATTGGTCCTCTGTCCTGTCCTCATACTGCTATGAGGGTACAGTGGTTAGGATGTGGATGTACATGGCAACAGTCTCAGTATGTCACTTAATGCACCATACATTGTTTCTCTCTCACTTGCTAGCACACACACACACACACACACACACACACTCACTCACACAGCAGCTTCTCAGTGTATCCTCATCTCTACTAGCTCCTCTCCAGTGGGCATTCTCTTTTGATTGTGTATATGTGTGTAAGGGGTGTGCGTGCATGCATGTGTGTGTATGGTACATGTAGAGGCCATAGGTCAAGGTCGGGCGTTTACTTTAACCACTCTCTGTGTTGTTGTTGTTGTTACTTGAGATTCATTTTCCACTGAACCTGGAGTTCACAGGTTTACTACTTGAGGGCTGGTGAGCCCCAGAATCTGCTCGTTCGCACCTCTCTGGATCTGGAAATGTAGGTACATACCTCCATGCCCCACTTTCTACATGGACAAACTCAGTTCCTCATGCTTGGTGATGACCAGTTGACCAAGTAAGTCATTTTCCAAGCTCATCCATCAGGAGCTCTCAAAGCTTCCCCACCATAGCTTCAATCATCTGCACGCACGCACATGTGCACACGCGCACACACACACAGACACACACACACAGACACACACACACTGACACACACATACCCACAGACACACACACATAGACACATACACAGACACACACACACACAGACACACAGTCTCTCTCACACACAAATACACAGGCACACATACAGTCACACACACACACAGACAAACACAGTCTCACACACACAGACACACAAACACACAAATACACAAACACACACACGAACACACACAGACAGACACAGACAGAGGCACACAGACACACAAAGAGACACACACACAGATCAAAACACAATCATACAATTACACAAATATACAGGCACACACACAGACAGTCTGCCCTAACTCTCTCTTAAGAATCACTCACTGTGGTGTGGCGGATGATACAGGTTTGGGATGCAGGCTGAGCATCTCTGTCTTATTTTTCCAAACCCTCACACTGTCCCTTTCTGCATCCCTGACTCCTGCTCCAATACTGTCTTCCCATGGAGCCCAGTGTACCTGTGTCTGCCTTGTCCTCTCTGCTCCCTCTCTTGACTCTTTAGTAAACCTAAGCACTGGCCACCAACCCCTTTTCTCCTGGTCTTTGAGGTTCCCTCCGTCAGCCACGCTATCTTATTATGTACCCTGGTGGCAGCCAGGAACAAAGGCCGCATCCCTGTCCACATCACCCCAACCATACTCCCGGGAGAGGCAAGTGAATGCGTGATTACCCACCATTCTAAGCCTGCTGAGAAGACGAATCCTAAGCAGGATTTGGAGGTCAGGCTTGGGTTTTGTAGGAAATGGACCTGTTGGCTTATGTCTTTTTCCCAAAGAAGAGGGAATATTGTCAGGAGTGAACCCTGGGCCACGTCAGTCTCGGGCAGAAGTGAGCTCACACTCACTGAAATGTCCGTTTGTTTTACACTTCTCCCATGGAAACCACAAAGATGTCAGTGGGTAATATTTACTTGTTTATGTGTCTGTCTGTTATGCAGTGTAGGTGTGGTGGTAGCTGCTCATGAGTTCATGCAGGTGTGAATGCAGAGATCAGAGGAAGATGCTGGATGTCCAGCTCTGACACTTGCTACATTATCCCTGGACACAGGGTCTCTCATTGAGTTAGGAGCAAGGCCAAAGGCCCCAAGAGTCCCCCTGCCATTGCTCCATGAAGCTCTGGGGGTACAGGCATGCAAACATGCACGCATGGTGTTTTACATGGGTTCTGGGGGTTTGAACTCACATCGCTGTGTTTAAATGACAAGCAGTCTTTCTGAGCCATCTCCCAGCCCGGCAACAGATAATCTATTCACACATGTACAAACCTGACATTTCCCATTTGTTCAGAAACTCTATGGCTTTATAGATGATAGATTTAATTAGCATATAACTGTCCTTATCCTGTATATTTCCAGCCTAGGCCTGACCAAGCAGATGATGATCTTTGGCTTCAGAGACTTTTTGCCAAGAACCTACTCATCCTGACTCAGAAACATTGGCCCTGCAGAGGTATCATTGAGTACTTTAGTACGAGTATTTGTTTGTTTGTTGTTCAGGATTATGATTAGAATAGGAAGCATCCACACAGGTCCATTTTTGAAAGCTTAACCCTGCCCCCAGCTGGTAGCATTATTTTGGAAGCTTCTGGGAACTCTGGAAGGTAGGACCTCAATGGAAGAAGCAGATCTTTGTGGGGTGGACCTGGGAGCATTTTATCTCTTGTTACACCCTGACTCCATCTCTGCTTTCTACCTGCTGTGAGGGGCAGCTAAGATGGTCTCACACCCCTGGGGCAGAGGCACCAATAGTGTCATCAGCAGTAGGCATCAATCCCCAGAGCCTGGATGGGGATCTAGATCACTGAGTCACACACACCACAGTGGGAGCCTCAGGGCATGCAATTCACTGAGCACCTACCAAGTGCCTCAAGCTCATGCAATTCTTGCTCCTTAAACGGAACTCAGATATTTCAAGTCTTTGACATCTGTATCCAAGCCTTCTTGCTTCTAATGGTCCTGGGAGCCTCAGACTCCTTGTTTGTAGAATGGTGTTACAGGGCTTTTATAGGAGGAGCTGGGCTAATAGCACAAGCTTCCATAGGCCACAGTCTGTAATATGGTGAGCCGCCATTCATCACTGTTAGCCTGAGATAGCAGTGGGTGTCTACAATCTCAGCACTAAGCTGAGACAGGATGGTTAGGAATTCCAGGCCAGCCTGAGCTACACAGCAGGACTGTATCTCAAAACCAAATCCAAACAAACAAAACAAAACAAAAACAACCACTCAGCTGGGAGAAGCCCAGAAAGCAAAGAGCTCACCATGAAAGCTTGAGGACTGAATCCAATTGTCCAGAACCCAGGTTAAAATAAACAACAAATCTGAGCACAGTGGTGACTCATCTGTAATCTCAGATGGGGAGGATCCTGGGGGCCTCTGGCCAGTCAGACCAGCCAATCAGTGAGATCCTAGGGTCCTCTGGCCAGCCAGATTAGCCAATCAGTGAGATCCAGGCAAATGAGAGACTCTGACTCAAAACAAAAACAAAAACAAAAACAAAAAACAAGGGGCACAAACACAGCAAACAAGGAGCACCTGAGGAAATAAGCTTAAGGTTGGCCTTCGTGTTCTACACACACACACACACACACAAGGCATACACATATACATTCACACACACTCATGCACACAATGCACACATTTATACACATGTGCACACACATACACATTCATACATATACACACTCATGCACATACATGCACACACATGCTTACACATTCACACATGCACCCATACAACACACACATGTATGCATGCATTTGTGACATGCACATACATACATACACTCACACCTACACACATTTACACATGCATACACACTCATGCACACACGTGTGTACACATGTATGCACATACACATGTGCTCACATACACGGACACATGTGTACATACATGTGTGACACACATACACTCACAGTCACACACATACACTCATGCACACACATGTATACACACACACACACATACCCACACCCACATACTCTCTCACACATGCTCACTCACACATGCCCATGAACCTACCCTAACATGCTGACCCCCACATGAAACTACTACACATAAAAACTACAACCAACAAAACAAAAAACTCAAACTCAAACAGTTAAACAGCAAAAATACCAAAACCAAACTGAAAATCTCACCACCACAGCATAAAGCTATTATTGTCAATATTAAGGGAAACATATCACCCCAATTTACACAAGAGAAATTATTCCCAAGAGCTTGACTCATTCAGCTGAGACTGTTGGGCCTCAAACTCCATCCATCCTACATCAAAGCCTTTCCTGTGTCTGCAGTGCTGACAGTTGGTCCTCCTAGGGGACTTCACTGTATTGTTCTCAACTATTAATTCCCATTAAATGTAATTCTATTGACCATGAATTAGCTGATTGTGTATATAGATGATTGAAGTAATTGCTGCTCTACTAGAAACATGCTGTTCATCAATACTCAGCATCTTCTCCTGTCAGGAAAGTCAGGAAACGGAGTATGAACACCAGGTACCCTGAGAGACCTGAAGAGAGCCTTCACCTGGACAGAAAACATTTTTAAACCTCCACCCCACTCTCAACCAGAGAGCTAGCCCCACCTCTCTTCATTCTTCCCAGCCAGGCCAAGTCTACACACTGTTTCCTCTGCCTGAAGTAGCTTCTCATTCCCTCTGTGCCTAACAGAGTTTCTCATACCCCCCACCCCCGTCTCCGTGATAATACTTCTACCTTACAGGACTTCCTCTTCAGGAAGGCTACATCTTCAGAAAGGCCTCCACTAGGAAGGTTGTTTGTCAGAAAGCCTCCCTTCAGAAGGCTGTTCTCCTCAGGAAACCTTCCTCCTTGGAAAAGCCTCTAAAGAAAGAAGTTTCTTCAAGAAGGCCTCCTCTTACAGAAGCATCTCACACGAAAGGCCTCCTTAGAGGGTCTTTTTTTAAAAAAAGCCTGCCTCCCCCTGCCTTCCCCTCAGAGAAGCCACCTCCTTAGGACTTCTCCTCGAGAAGGTCACCCCCTCCTTAGAAAGGCCACCTCCTCCTCAGAAGACCTCGTCAGAAAGGCCTCTTCTCTATGCCCTCTCCTCAGAGAAAGCTACCTCCTCCTCAGCCTCCTCCTCAGAAGAACATCTCATCAGGAAGGCTTCCTCTCAGCCAGGCCTTCTCATCAGGACTTCTCAGACAAGCCTGATCTCAGAAGTCTGCCCCATAGAAGCTCTTCCTTCCAGAAAGATCTCCTCCTCAGAAGGCTTCCTCCCCAGGGACACCTCTTCAATTTCCAGCTTTTCTGTTTTTGTTTTGACTTCTGTGCTAGATTTTTTTTTACCTTGTTTCTGATATTTTATCTACTCCTCTACCTCCTTCAAGCTAATGAAGCTGACATTGTTCAGTTTTTTCATTTTCAGGGTCCTGCTCAGCAGCTACAGGGCGCAAAGTACAGAGAGCTGAAGTAAAGGTTGAAGTCACTCTGTCCGTCTTCCTGCCTCTGAGCTCAACCAAGCATTGCATTTTCTATTTTGGTTTTATGTGTACCACATGCTGGTGCCTTCTTGCCTTCCCTCAGATGACACACTGCACAAGCTAATAAATATCCCTCGCTCGCTCGCTCGCTGCATTCCACCCCTGTAGCCTAATCAACCACTCACACACAAACAGCTCCAGAATGGAGACCACCCTGTCCTGTGCATTCAAGGCAAAACAAAATAGTTCAACAACTCCAAAGAGACACACGATATGTAAATCGTTTAGAAAATATGCCCCCAAGTCAGACTGAGCAAAAGTGTTAAGGGAAAACAGTCAGGTAGAGGGAAAGTATTGTGTGTGAACCTACAAACAAGGAGTAGGCCTGTCAGCTGGCCTGCTGGCTTGTTGACTTGTCTTGTACATGCAGAGAGGTAAGATGTTTGTGGAACGAGAGGACCTGCGACTGGAGAACTAACCATACACATGCGTGCTCACATGCGCGCGCGCGCGCACACACACACACAGATACAGACACACACAAAGCACCTACTGTGTGTGATGGGCACATGTTAGGTATTGCCTTTATTGTAATTCCTGGCTTCGAGATCTGTTGAGGCAGGCTGTACCTCACCTCCTTTACAGTTGAGAAAGCTGAGGCTCAGGGTTTGTGATACACTGAAGCCATACTCTACAAGGGGCAGACTCAGTCCTCCATCCATCCAGATCTTAATTCTCCACCTTTGCCATGAGCCACAGACATGCATATGGAAATGACCATGATAAAGTAGATGCCATGGGAGTGTGAAAGGAAGACTTGTGTTCACTAAGGTAATGGGGGAGGGCTGTCAGTTTCCTCCTCTCCCACCAGGCGACCTCCAGGACCCTCCCCCATGTCTGCTGTGTTTTTTGAATGCATTTCTGAGTCTCTCTCTCTCTCTCTCTCTCTCACACACACACACACACACACACACACACACACACACACACACATCCCTACCAACCTTTGTCTAGGGCAGTGGTTCTCAACCTTCCTAATGCTGTGTCCCTTTAATACAGCTCCTCATGTTGTACCCACCCGCAGCCATAAAATTATTTCATTGCTACTTCATAACTGTAATTCTGCTACTGTTATAAATCATAACAGAAAGGCCTCACCACTGAGGGTCAGCTCAGGCATGCCTCCCTGAAGCTGGCTAGGGGGAGCCTATTCTCTGTTGCTGCCTCAGAGAACCAACCTCAACCTGCCTATCTAGCAGATGGAAGTGCTTAGCTTCCGTGGAGATGCTTCCGAGTGGATACTCCAGCTCCGGGTCCCCTCTTCACTCACATGTGTACAGAAGGAGGCTCATAGCACTACCGTCCCTAGGAGAGCAAGTTCTTTTGCTAATTTCTGATGCTGCTAATCAGCCCCAAGCCTTTCTTGAGAATAGGATGCTGAGGGTGGAGACAATCACAGAGGGAAAAAAAAAAGTAAAGAGAAATGGGTATCTGCATGCTACTGCAAGATGCCATTCTGATAAAAAGGTATGACTTTGAGGTCCCACAGCTTATGACTTCTTGTGTCACCACACAGCAGCTGTAGGCTTTGCACCAGTCTACCACCCTTCTGGGCTCCTGGTCCTCATCTGCAGGTAGCAGGATGGATCCAGCGTGGAGCTGGGGACACACACCTACCAACCTCTTGTCTAGTGTAGTAGTTCTCAGCCTTCCTAATGCTGTGACCCTTTAATACAGTTCTTCGTGTTGTGCCCCCAACCATGAGATTATGTCATTGCTACTTCATAACTCTAATTTCCCTATTGTTGTGAATCATAATGTAAGTATCTGATATGAGGACATCTTATATGTGACCCCCCAAAAGGTTCACAACCCACAAGCTGAGAACCACTGGTCTAATAGCAATTGGTCCTCGGGCTTATTCCAACATGGAACACACACAAGTGGGTACAGGGACCTCACAGACCCATAGAGGGCCCGACTCAGGTCGTGGGCATAAACCAGAGTCTTTGGAGTCATGCCTCCTCCAGTCAGCAAAGACTTGGATGGAGGCTCTTGGACCCCCTAGACAGGTACTCCTTTCTACCCCTGGCCAGCTCGGTTAGCTACAGAGAGGAGAGTTCCTCCTTCTGCAGCTGCCTCCTGCAGGAGGAGCTGAGAGCTAAGAGGACCCTTTCCCTTGGAAAGCAAGGTCCTCTTTCAGGCCAGCAGAATGACAGCTGTGTCTGAGTAACTCACAACCCTCCTCCGTGGCCCCTTCTCTCTCACATCCCCCGACTGGGGGCGGTTCTGTGCTGAAGAAAGGACTGGCAGTGCAGGAACACTTTCTGGTGGGCCTCTCGGAGCCCCTCTCTTGCCTATCAGGCCTGAGTAAGACCGTGTTTACAGACTGGTGCCGGGATTCCCCTCACCTGCCAATCTTTCTCCACCTGCAATCAGCCAGACTGGTCTCCTCTACCTTCCAGTAGAGATGGGCCTCACCTCTGGGCTCCTGGGGTGGGGTGCCAGAGATATTCTCCTAACCCAGGCCACCCACTCCTCTGTGTGTGCATGCGTGTGTGTGTGTGTGTGTGTGTGTGTGTGAGAGAGAGAGAGAGAGAGAGAGAGAGAGAGAGAGAGAGAGAGAGAGGCTCAATGGTTAGCACTTGGCTTTCTTCTGCCCTGCGGGCACAAGCCTGAGGACAGTGAGAAAAGGCACCCAGGGGTGCAGAACTACCAGGTGCATCACACTGTATGTGCCCTGGGTGCAGATGGCGCGTCACCCCACCCCGGCAGGAGCTCCAAGCGGCTGGAGCCTCCAGGTCCCCACCAGCAGCGAGGCTGCACTGCGGACAGCGTCCCGAAGCTGCCGCCCCCGCCCCGCTAGCAGCCAGGTGTCCCTCTGGGTCAGGGACAGACGCCTCAGGCCCGGGCACCCCAACACCATGCGGCCGCCCGTTTACCTTCCACTTTGGTGAGGGTCAGGACCGGACTGTTGCAGGCGCTGAGCGGGGCCACCCTGGCCGAGTGCTTCTTCATGGTGAGCCGGCCGCCAGCAGGAGCGCCGCCGCCGATCGCCTACATCCTGGGGCCGGGCAGCGCGCCTCTCCGGGCCCGCGGCCTCCTGCTGGCCCTCGCCTCAGGCTCCCCCCCGGGCTGCAGCCCGCTCCTGTCGCCGCGACTCACTGCGGTGGCCGCCCCGCCGCGCACATCCTCCTGGCCGCGCAGCGCTCCACACACGCGCGCACAGCCTCCTACTCCCGGCTCGCTGCAAACTCCAACGTCACGTACAAGTGCACTCCCCACGCCCACCCGGCCGGCTCACCTGCTCCGCCCCCGCCCGGGACGCCCGCCCTGCAGCCCACGGTCGCGCCCTAGCTCCCAGGCGCGTCCTGACTGCGGCCCCAGGCCCCCTCCTTCTCCATGAGCCCTTCCATGAGGCCAGCGAATCTTAGCGAGACCCTTGGCAGTAAAGACAGTGTTGCACCAGTTTATCTACGCAGGTGGTTGGCTCTGCCGGGGCCCTGAATTGTTTTACAGAGAGTGAAGGTGGAGGTGGGATGGAGACCCCCACAACTTGCATTCCCTTCTGGAGGGCTAGAAGATTATTTTCTTTGCCCACCCCCCCCACCCCCCCACCCCCGCTACCCCACCCTATCCCCCAGGACAGCCCCATTCGGGGAAGAAAATACAAAGTCCTTAGAAGAAAACAAAGGCTTAAGAGCTAGAGTGACCAGCTAGCTGAGAGGAACACTTGCTGCTGGTACAGAAGATTTGGGTTCGGTTCCCACCCCTCACCTTCATAGAGGATGGCTCACAACCCCCTGTAACTCCAGTTTCAGGGGACCTGACGCCCTCCTCTGGCCTCAGCCGGCACCTGCACACACACACTGTGCACGTACAGCCAGGCAATACATATATACATAAATTAAAAAAAGACTTGAGAGGCCAAACTCCTGGGGGGACAAAAAGAAAGTTCTAGAAACTACTACACTGGTATCACTGTGCCCACCCCTAAAGACTACAGGGAGTTTCAGAGTCTGTCTCAGAATCGCTATTGCACTGTATGACATCATTATAATCTCCATAAGGGCAGCAGGTGCTCAGACACAGGTGGAGAAAGGTACCACCATGACAAAATTCCCTGAGTGCAGTTCCAACCAGCTGTTTCTGGTGCTGTCCACTTGCATATGCCCAGGTCTCCAGAGGAAGCTCCTAGAAGTAGCTACTCTTGATTCATCTTCCTGAATGGCAAAGATAAACACAGGGATACAATCTACACAGGGCCAGGGCTCCTCAAGGTTGCTCTCCCATCTCTGCAGGGAAGAGGTTCCCAGGTCACTGCAGAGCCCTCTAGTGGCAGTCTCTGAATTACTCTTCCTGGGAACTTGTCTCACCCAAGACCACTCACTACTGATGATGGTATAAAGCCATTCCCTTCTTTAGATACAAGCTTAGAGGTTAAATTAAATGTGCTAGTGTCTTAGGGTTTGTATTTTTGGACAAACATCATGACCAAGAAGCAAGTTGGGAAGGAAAGGACTTATTCAGCTTACACTTCCACATTGCTGTTCATAATCAAAGGAAGTCAGGATTGGAACTCAAGCAGGTCAGGAAGCAGGAGCTGATGTAGAGACCATGGAGGGATGTTACTTACTGGCTTGCTTCCCCTGGCTTGCTCAGCCTGCTTTCTTATAGAACCCAGGACTACCAGCCCCGGAATGGCACCACCCACAATGGGCTCTCCCACCTTTGATCACTAATTGAGAAAATGTCTTACAGATGGATCTCATGGAGGCATTTCCTCAAGGGAGGCTCCTTTCTGTGTGATAACTCCAGCTTGTGTCAAGTTGATACACAAAAGCAGCCAGTATGGCTAGGTTATACAGTCATGATATCCATCAAGATGCACCGTATGAGGTGAAGGCCAAACATGTCCTTAACCTAGGCTCTGCTCAGTGATCCTCAGGCCCATGTTGTCTGAAGGATCTTTGTGGGGGGAATCTTCAGCACAAAGTTACAGTTCTGAGAGCCTCAGAACTGAGGTCTAATCTTGATTAAATGCAGTTACAGGCATGTGTTTTAAGTCCCCCCTGTCATAGTCCATCCATAGGGCTGAAGTGAGGCTTAGACTTCCTAAAGACTACCAAAGCATGGGGACACGTCTTAAAGAGAGCCAATCTCCTGAGTTGCAGCTTTGCCGATGGAAGTGGTCACCTGGAGCCCCCCAGTCAGTCACCTCAGTGCAGGTTCTACCCGGAGAACAAGCAGCTCAGACTCTATCGCAAGGTTCCACCCCTCCCCCGCTTGTCTGTATGCGCAGGTTTTTTGCATGTGTGTGCACACAATTGAGACTAAGGTTAGAAGACTCACCTGTTGGCCCCCAAAGGCTGCCTATCATGTTTGTTTGAGACAGGTCTCCCACTGGCCTGGAACCGGACTAGTAGGGTAGGCTGGCCCCACACAGGTCAGCACTTCCAACTTCTAAAATGTGGGTTCTAGGGATTAAACTCTGGTCATTGGGCTTGCAAATCGAGTACTTTATAGACTGCGTCATCTCTATAATCTCAACTGTAATGCGTCCTCTCTGAAGATCAACCCAGGTTTCCCGGTTCTGGGTGGGAATAGGGTCGTGTGTGTGCTAAGCAAGCATTCTACTGCTGACCTGTCCTGGCAGCAACTCTGGCTGTTTTGTTTTGTTTTGTTTCGAGACAGGGTTTCTCTGTGTAGCCTTGGCTGTCCTGGAACTCACTTTGTAGACCAGGCTAGCCTCGAACTCAGAAAATCCACCTGCCTCTGCCTCCTGAGTGCTGGGATTAAAGGCATGTGCCACCACTGCCCAGCTAAAACAAACTCTTTTGTTGTTTTTGTTGTTGTTGTTGTTTTGTTTGTTTGTTTGTTTCGAGACAGGGTTTCTCTGTGTAGCCCTGGCTGTCCTGGAACTCACTTTGTAGACCAGGCTGGCCTCAAACTCAGAAATCTGCCTGCCTCTGCCTCCTTATTAAAAGGTAGCAGAGCTGAAAGAAAGTTTCTAAAACTATAAACGTGATAATCTCTGCTAAAATTTGGGTTGTATGGAATCACCTCTCTAGGTAGGAATTGTCACAGCCTCCCCATATCTCAGAATGCTGCTTTTTGCTGTATGTCCAGTGAGAGCAGAATTTCTGTTTTTGTTTTTGTTTTGGGTTTTGTTTGTTTGTTTGTTTGTTTGTTTTGAGACATGGTTTCTCTGTGTAGCCCTGGTTGTCCTGGAACTCACTCTATAGACCAGGCTGGCCTCGAACTCAGAAATTCGCCTGCCTCTTGCCTCCCAAGTGCTGGGATTAAAGGCATGTGCCACCATGCCCGGCTGAGAGCAGACTCTTACTCCTAGGAGCTGTTTCACTGTTTTTGTTTTTTCATAGACAAAACTGAATTTTGCACCTAGCAAAAACCTACACTAGGGGCTGGCGAGACGGCCCAGCGATGAACAGCACCAGCTGCTCTTGCAGAGGACCCAGGTTTTATTCCCAACATCGACATGGTGGCTCACCACCATCTGTAACTCCAGTTCCAGGGAATCAGACTCCCTCTTCTAGCTTTTGAAGGCCCTAGACATACAATTGGGCACAGACATATGTGTGTGCAAAACACCCATACACATAAAGATAAAACCAAATGAAACTATTCTATCCAGGCATGGCGGCAGACAGAAATCAAGGCAGGATAACCACAAGATCAAGTCCTGCCTGAGTGACAGAGGGATGTCAAGGTCAGCTTGGGCAACTTGGTGAGACTCTGTCCCCAAATGAAACTAAAAGGAGAGCAGTGGACAACGCCCAGGGATAGGGTACCTGCCTAGCATGTTTGAGACTCTGGGTTCAACGCCCACACCACAGAAAATAATTATATACTAAAAAGGATGACTTTGGATCTCTGTGAGCCAGACATTATACTGAAAATTGGGGAGATATCTTAGATATCATCACCTGTGTGCATGTAAATGAGGTGCACAGAGATGCACACCTAGGTGTATATACAGTATGTATATGTGTGCATAAATGCTGTATTACTTAAAGTATTATCGTTACAACACGGGAATGTTCTGCCATAGGATGACCACTCTCTTCTCTTCTGTCTGCCCTTTACAAAAATGAATGCTGATTACGAGCAATTATCTTTATTTTGTTTTGTGTGTATATGCAGTGTGTGTGTGTGTGTATGTGTGTGTGTGTGAGTGTGTATGTGTGAACACTGCACACACATGTCATGGTGTTTGTGTGCTGACATTCTAAGGACTGTTTTCAGTACCAACCTTCACATCTCACCTGGCTGGGGCACTGTCTCTCTGTTGTTTTCCGGCTCTGTATATCAGGCTAGCTGGCCAGAGAGCTTCCCAGTGTTCTCCTGACTCTGCCACCCATCTCCCTGTAGTAGGGCCGGGACTTCAGGCATTCAAGCTTTTATGCGACTTCTGGGGGTTTGAACTCAGTTCCTCATCCTTGCACAGCAAATGCTTTACCCATTGAGCCACCCTCCCATTGTGAGTTTGTCTTTCTTGTTGCCTACTTATTGCCCATGGTAGGTGCTGTGAAGCCTTTTACTTAGTGTGCTAGAAATTTAAAAAAAAAAAAATAAATGCAGGAGGGTTTTCAGGAGTGGGAAGGTAGGCAGACTATTTCAATTAATTCACTGTGAAATAGCAACACTGTCCTTCACAGAATTAAATAGTTAAGAATAACAAATTATTTTTGTGGTTACTGGTACTTAAAAAGAATCACTTAAAGAGGCGCCAGGAAGCAGATGAACCGGCGGACAGAGCCCGGGAGGGTTCAGAGTGGAGCCTGTATCATCCCCCAGTAAGAAAGGGGCCCTGAGTCTGGCTGAGAAACTTGGGGCAGTACCAGCAGGCAAGGATGTCCAGGGGTGAGGATGTCCCTTCCAGTCTGGTCAAGGACAAGAAAAAGAGCCAGGTGGGTGCTCAATGACCCTCCCCATTACCCCACATCCTTTCCTCTCTCAGGACCAACAAACTGACTCTCCTCTCTCCAGGCTGAGGGTACGTAGAGCTCGATCACTGGATGTCACAGCCGGACATCCATCTATGTCCCTCTGTCTCCCAAACCACCCACCACCCAACAGTGAAGAGATAACACCTCACCCTAGTGTTGAGCTAAAGCCTTGAGCTGGGGCCACACTGAACATAAGCAGAGAAAGGTTGGAGCAAGGGTGTCTGCTTGCTTGTCAGGACCCAGTTTCACATGCGCAGGGGTGACTCCAGGTGGTGCCTTCTAGGGGGCAGAGCCAGGTGAGCAGAGGGGGCCGCCTGGAAGCCTGGCCTGGGGCACACACAGGTCTGTAACTCTCTGCTCCTCAGGAGGATAGAGTGATGACCAAAGACTCGGGCTCGGCTGAGAGTGATAGTGTCAGAGATGTAAGGCACAGAAGAGTGGGGGAGCACTTGCTTAGCCTGCAGGGACTTCCAGAGTCAGTCCTCAGCGCTGACCAACAATGCTTCTCACAAGGAGATGCTGTTCCCTGGGACAGGACTACCTCCCCCAGAACCGGTGAGAAATCTAGCTGGTGGCCATCATGAGGAGTGGATGTACAGACTGACACATTAGCTTATATACAGCAGGTCCTGGAGATATGAAACACGATGTTCCACAAAG
Source organism: Mus musculus (assembly GCF_000001635.26). Lineage (NCBI taxonomy): Eukaryota > Metazoa > Chordata > Mammalia > Rodentia > Muridae > Mus > Mus musculus. Next base: position 126,293,173 of record NC_000074.6, on the reverse strand, counting down.
TCCTTCCAGCAGTGGGCTTCAGCTCAGAAAAGAGTACTCTTATCAGGGCTGGAGAGATGGCTCAGTGGGTAAGTGGCTGCTCTTCTGAAGGTCCTGAGTTCAAATCCCAGCAACCACATGGTGGCTCACAACCACCCATAATGATATCTGACGTCCTCTTATGGTGCATCTGAAGACAGCTACAATGTAACAGTGTACTTATTTATAATAATAAATAAATCTTTGGGCCAGAACCAGCAGGGTTGACCGGAGTGAGCAGTGGTCCTAAATTCAATTCCCAACAACCACATGAAGGCTCACAACCATCTGTACAGCTATAGTGTACTCATATACACAAAATAAATAAATAAATCTTTTTAAAAATATATTCTTATCAGAATCTTGGGCCCAAACCCCTGCTCTGTGCTTAACCCTCTCATCTTTAAGAAAACCCTTCCGGTGCAGCTGAGAAATTACAGGGGCTTGGTCATGGATATAGCCCACACACAACAGTCAGACCCAGCACCGGAGGGCATTTGTTTTCATTCTTTCCCTGTTGGGCGCCCCAGGTATGGGGGTGGGGACGGGCATATGTGGTTTCTAGAGCACATATCCTGCAGAAACAGAAAGTTAGGGAGGGAGGGGGAGGGGAGGGGGGAAGAGGAGGAAGACGGAGGGGAAAGAAGGAGAGAAGGCAGACAAAGGGAGAGAAAGAGGGAGGAAGGGAGGGAAGGAGAGAGGAAGAGAGGGAGCAATGGATGGTATCCTTACAACTCTAAATTCCAGAATTTTCTGGAATCATCTGCTCTTCTTTTTGATCGTCTCTTTCCTGCCTCCATGGTGCACGGTAGAGGAAGCTCACAGGAGGACTTTCTTCCACTTTAGTCTTAGCCTCTTTCCTCCTTGATCTTTGGGAAGTGTGTTTGAAGACCAAGGCCCCCTCAAGGTGAGGAGGGAGAGATGAGGCTGTTTAGTTCAGAAATAGCTGATGCCAGTGTCCGGGTGACTCATCGACCACAGCTGGCCTGTACTCAGATTCCTCGGCTGCCGCCTCTGTGCAGGCTGTAGACTACTGACCTACATCCGATCCTTGGCCACCCAGAGCCCACCCCTCCGCCATTGTTTGCTTCCAAGGGCGAGTCAAGGGGACCAAACTTGGATTTGCCTCAGCTTAAGCAGGAGGAAGAGATCTGGACCCGCAAAGACAGCGCTTCTGCTGCATCTGTGTTTCTCAAGTGAGGAGCTGGGTAGAACCTTCTAGTAGTGTCGCCTTCCACAAGGACTCTGGGGGCTCAATGTCAGACACATAGTGTCTCTGAGGCCCGCCACTGATGTCGACCCTCTAAAGGCTGACGCCGCCTTCCTGAGCTCCCTGTGTACTTGCTCAGCTACCTCTGGGCTGTCAGTCTAAAGTGGGAACCTCACTCCAACCAAGGAACAACCATCTTAGAACAGAGAAGTCCGTGCAGCGTCCCAGGAAGGTGAAAGCACAACTCAAGAGGGGCTGTGTACGGCGCATCTGCAGAGACATGCGCAGTGAGGGTTAACCGAACACTCCAGACGGCCCCTAGAGAAACCCAGGATGTTTTCCTGGAGCTCTGCAGACTAGGAGCCCAGTTAGTTTAAGTGAAGTGGTCACCACGCTCTGTACGTGGTCACTCACAGCCCAGTTGTGTTCTTTCCAGCCTTGGGTCATGGCTCCCTCCATGACTCTGTGCTTAGGTTAGTAAGCCAAGGAAAGGACCAAACCCACTTAATGCTCGAGCCAGCTCTGCCACACTAGTTATCCTAGGAATGGCAGATGAGCTCCAAATGTACCCTTTCTTTCATCTTTCCCTCCCTCCCTCCCTCCCTCCCTCCCTCCCTCCCTCCCTCCCTCCGTCTTTCTTTCTTTCTTTCTTTCTTTCTTTCTTTCTTTCTTTCTTTCTTTCTTTCTTTCTTTCTTTCCTTCCTTCCTTCCTTCCTTCCTTCCTTCCTTCCTTCTTTCTTTCTTTCTTTCTTTCTTTCTTTCTTTCTTTCTTTCTTTCTTTCTTTCTTTCTTTCTGCGATGCTGTTTGTGGTTCTTCACGGATTCTTCTCCTGGCTCCTAACAGTATCTCCCCTGGCTCAGCTCAGCTTCTCTGAATTTCAGCTGTCACCACCTGTCTCCTCTAACCCTACCCTCTGACATTATTCTGTCTCCTGGAACCTCCTCAAATCCTACACCTGAATCCTACTCCTAGTTCTCAGCCTCTGCTGGCTTTTTATATCCTCTCCTGATCCCAGAACTCCAAGAGGCAACTGACACTGAAGGACATAGGGTCCTTTAAAGGGCCAGGGACACAAAATAAATCATACTACACAGATGACTTTAGGATCACGGGCATTGGGCACTGTTTCCCATCCGTGGCAGAGCCCTCAGAGAGGAGAGAGAGAAGAAAGAGGGGAGAGAGAGGAGGGAGGATATATGGGAGAGGAGAGAGGAGGGGGGGGAGAGAGAGAGAGCAGAGGGGAGAGAAAAGAAAGAGAGGAGGTGGGTAAAGAGGAGAGAGGGGAGAGAAAGGAGAGGAGATAGAGCAAGCAAGAGGGAGAGAGCAGAGACAAAATACAAGCCCACCCCCCTGCTCTAAATAACCGGAGACCCTTCATTCATGTGGGTGTGGTATTCCACCCCCTCCCATCCCATTGAACATTTTTGTTTTAGCTCACAATTCACATGGGAAAGTCAAGGTGATAGGAAGTGCAAACAGCTAGTCACATCATATCCACAGCCAGGAGCAGAGAGAAATGAATGTATAGATGCTTGCTTGTATGCTTGCTTGTGCTCAACTTGGTCTCTTATACAGTCCAAGGCCCCAGAGGAAGGAATGATACTGCCCATTCTACTAGGGCAATCAAGGCAGCCTCTCTCAGACATGTCCACAGGCCAACTCCATGTGGACAGTCCCTCATTGAGACTCTCTTCCGTTTGATCCAAGGTTGTGTCAAGTTGACCTTTAACTATCACAGGCCTTAAGGAATGGCTGTGCGGTTAGGCTCTTACTGTGCTTCCAGAGGACCTGAGCTAGGTTCCCAGCACCTATGTCTAGCAGTTAACGACTGCCTGTAACTCCAGCTCCAGGGTACCCAGTGCCCTCTTCTAGATTCTTTAGACACCAGCATGGGAGGGGGAGGAGAGGGAGAGGGGAGAAGGGAGAAAGGAGAGGGGGAGAGGGGGAGAGGGGGAGAGAGGAGAGGGGAAGGGGAAAGGGAGAGAGGGGAGAGTGAATGGGGAGAGGGAAAGAGGAGAGAGGGAGAGGGAGACCTGCACAATACAAATAAATCCTAGGATAAATCTAAAAGTACGTTGACCATTATACCATCTTGAAAAAAATATGAACCAACAAACAATCTGACATAAAGATAATTGGCAAAGATGCATACTCAGGTTCTTTTTGTATCAGTGAGGTGGGAATGTCGGCCGACAGGGAAACGGGAAAGAATGAGAGGAGGATTCATAGGCAAGAATGGGATGCCAATGGTGAGATGAATTAGCTAACATTCAAGGATAACAGAGGGAAAACAGAACGCGTTTCATATTCAACGCAGAGCCCACCATGCGTAGATCACATGGCATTGGCATCATTCAACATGTATATGCTAAATACTGTCTTTGTCTATTTATCTCGTTCAACCAGAAAAATCCAAGGCAGCGACCATTTGTACCTTCTAACTAACTGTTGAGTTTTCTGACTACCACAAGCAGAGACGTGAGTGATTCACCCGCTTTCTCCTTGGGAGCAAGATGCATGGGAAGGTCATCTCCGTTTAGAAGTTCAGTTCCCTGGAATGGGTGGTGGCAGTCTTTCTGCTCATGACAGCGTAAAAGTTCTAAAACCCTGCTCTTTACGAACGATGTAAGGCTAACAAGAGTTAGCGGCGTCCTTGGGAGGGAGTATGAAGCAAGCCTGGGACGGCTTTCCTTTTTTAAAGGAGATGATTTCTATCGTTATATAAAACCTTTTCAGGTTAGGCTTTTAAAGACGTTGCCCTCCCGTCTCCTTAGAAATATATGTTTATTACACCGACAGTCAGTGTCTATTCTTGTTTTCCACATTTATTGTGTGTGCGTGTGTGTGTGCAAGCACGCCCACATGCGCATACACATGTGCAGGTGCACATGCAGGTGTGCTCCTGTGCGTGGAGGCGGAGGTTGACTTTGAGTGCTTTTAATTGCTCTCCACCTTATTTTTCTGAGACAGAGTCTCTCTCTAAGCCCAGAGCTAGCTGATGCGTCAAGACTGGCTGACCAGCAAGTCCCAGGGATTCTCCTATCTCTGCCTCCCTAATGCTAGGATGTCAGGGATATGCTGTTACAGCTGGCTTTTTATGTGGGTGCCGGGGATTCGAACTTGGGTCCTCATCCTTGTGAGGCAAGCACGCTACTGACTAAGCCATCTTTCCAGGCCCCGGTTCTTGGTGCAGGCATTTCAGAGCATGTCAGTAACAAAACAGGATAACGGACAAGGTGCTGCTGAGAGCTGGCTGCCTCCTGCAGAATGAAGGAGCTTCCACCCAGAGCTCTGCATGGAGGGCTTTCTCCGGAAGGCTGTTATTATGGCCACTAGGATAGCACCACTTTCTACCAGGGTTTGCACAGAGAAATAGCCTGGCCTTCTAGAAGCTTCTCCTGTCTCTGCCTCACTGCTGTCTTTCTCTTCTCTTTCCTGTCTTCTCATTCCTGCTGAGCTGTCATTTGGATTTGGCCTTGGAATGTTTGTGTATGAGCAAACAAACCACTGTGGCAGCTTCTGACAGGCATGTGGGCCGTGTCCTGTGTCCTGAGCACAGGTGCCCTGGCCCCTTAAACAGGAGTGGACTGTGTTCTATGTCCTGAGTTCATGTGCCCTGGCTTCTCAGGTTAGTAGAGAACTTGACACCTATATGTCCAGTATGGCTTCAGGACTGTGGGGAGCACAGTGGGCCAGGGAGGGCTCAGCCCTAGCCACACCATTTTGTTCCTTTCCGCATATCACACCGTAGCCTCGGCTTCACTACACTGCTAGAAACACTTTTAGAGAACCCTCGCACACGTAGGTTTTTTGTGAACCCTTTAAGCTATTCATTTATCAACACTTACCGGAATGGATTTATTTGGCTTGATATATAAAAGCCCAAACGGGCATCACCACCAGTGCGGTGTAGCTCAGTCCTCAACTGTGGTAGTTAATACTGTCACCTTGACAGGCAAGCCTCTGGCTATGTCTTTGAGGGAGTTTCTAGATTATGTTAAACTGAAGTGAAGGATTCCCTCTAGCTCTGGGCAGCACCATTCCAGGGACTGAAGCTTCTAGCTGCATAAAAAGGAGAAAGCGAGCTGAATACCCTCTCTACTTTTCTGACCCTCTCTACTTGACTATGGAGGTAGGAAAACAACTGTACACCAAACAAGCAAAGAACTGTACATCACCACCCTTCCCTTCAACCATTTGTTTGTTTGTTTGTTTGTTTGTTTTTTGCCAGCATTGAAAGCACAGCTCTCTGCATTCACAACTTTTCCTTCCTAAAGCTTCCAACTGGTAAAGAAACCAGCATGCACCCACTGTCTTGATGTTTCTGGTGCTGGGGCTGTAGAACCGGCTGTTGCTAATGAAAAAGCCCCTTATTTCACTCAAGTGAAACCTTTGTTTTGCTGGGAGACCCGGTGCTGGCTACCTGGGACAGACCAGCTGTGGTCGGTAAGACACCACACCAGCATCACTGAGGTGAAATCTTTTGGGAAGTATTTCCTCAGGGTTAGCACACAGAGGGGTGGTCCAGAGGGGAAACAAGCTGGGAAGCAGGACTCTTGAGTCTCTGCCTCCAGCTTCCTGCTATGATTTCCTTGGGAGGTGGACTGTGACCTTGGAAGTGCAAGGCAAATGAACCCCTTCTCTCTATAAGTTGCTTTGGGTCAGTGTTTTACACAGCAATAGAAAGCAAGCCAGGGCACCCACCACTCAGGTCTCCAGGTCCCTCTTAAGGCTGAGAACTGACCTTGGGGGCTCCTGTGCTGTGCTCAATTTAACTTCAGTGCCACACAGAAGAGTTTTGGTTTAACCTTGATCTCTTATTTAGAGGGAGCAGATATCAGATACTCTACTGACGGCAGGAGTCTAATTTGGGATTAGCTGTATGTAAAGCAAGGAGGTCAGAAGCCACCGCTGGAAAGACTTGCAGACCCAGCTCACCCAGGAGCTTCAAAGCTCTATGTGTTTCACACAGGGAGCGGACAAAGTGGGCCGAAGGGACTCAATTCAACTATCCCTGGGGCTGGTTGGCACCCAGAAATAGATGAAACCTACACTGTGAGCATCCTTGGGTCAGGAAGCACTTGGATTACAAAGACATCTGAATCCCCAGAAACAATGCCGGTCGGTTCTCATCCCAGGATATTGTCATTCACAGCAAACTTCATTCTGAACTTAAGCAGCAGAGGTGATCAAAGCATGCTGGGGGTGGATGCTGGGACTCCCACTCTCTCTTAGCCATGGCACCCTCTACCCAGAGGAGGTCTGGGACACCACTGAGAATCACATCCCCGAGGGCTTAGATGCCATTTGAAAGGGCAGACTCCTGGAATGGGGGAGGGTTTGGAAATCATCAATTATGTCATATGTCACTCTCAGTTTGAAGCAGGAAGGAGCAAAAACTTAGAGGACGATTGAGAAACAAAAAACGGTGGCTATTCTGGGAGCGCTAAATAGGAACAGCCTAAATATACCCCCAGAAGCAAGCGCAGGAGCAGCCTGAATGGCTGGGCCGCTTCGCAGCTGCAGCCACCCCAGACCCAGAGCAGCACAGATCGATGGAGTCAGGGCCTGCTGCATCTTAAGCATCTTCTGGGGGTGAATGAAAGAGGCATCTCCTTAGCATTCAGTTTAAACTTTGGGCAAGATCCAGCCAGGACATTCATGTCTTTCAAGTGATGTATTTTCAAAACTGGAAATCCCCTCTCTAGGAAAAATAAAATTACTTGGTCTTAAGAATTCAGAGAGGCTGGGTGTAGTGACACATAACTCTAATCCCAACACCCAGGAGGCAGAAGCAGGAAGATCACTAAATTTTAGGCCAGCATGGTCTACGTAGAGAGTTGTAAGACAGCTAGGGCTGAACAGGAAAACTCTCAAGAAAAGGACAAGCAGAAAGCAAGTAAAAGCTGATTCTCAAAGCTGAGTCAGGAAGATCCTGAGTTTGAGTCTAGCCTCCAGTACACAGAGAAAGACTGTCTCAAAACCAAAACGCCAAACAAAGAAACAACTGCACCAAGCTCCTCTTAGAGCAGAATGGGAGCTTTCCAAAGATTTGGAACCAGTGTTCAAGGGTGGTGCTGGGGTAGTTCTGAAGTAGTTCCCTAGAAAGGTGGACAGAAGACCTATGCAAGCTAGGCATCTTATCACCAAAGCAAGAAGCCATCCTAGGAAGAGGAACACATAAACAAACCATGTGTGTTGTAAGGAATCTGTCTTTAAAATACGTAAAGAGTACTTACAAACCAATCAGATGGTAATCCAACAGAGAAATGGACAAACAAGCTCAAAACACCATTTTCAAAAGTAGGCACACCAAAGGCCAAAAGATTTGTGATAAACACCACTTCATAAGCTACCAGGGTGCTAACGCCAATCAAACCAAGGATGAACATGGGGTGCAGAGGGTACCAACACACAGACAGACTATTCTAGCTTGCTCTCTGTTGCTGTGATAAACGCCATGACCTAAAGCAGCCAGGTGCTCTTTGTGGCTCATGCTCACCTCGCTTTCTTATACAACACAAGATCACCTGCTCAGAGGAAACTCCATCTACAGAGCCCTCCTATGTCAATTGATGAGGATGATGGTGGCGGCGATATACCCCACAGACCTACATACAGGCCAATCTGATGGAGGAAATTCTAAAAATGTGTTGAGTTAGCAATCAAGATTGCAAATATGCCTTGGTGGTATCCAGAAGCAGAACTGATAACATGGTGACTCTTGGGACTTTTGGGGAAGTGCCTCAGTTTCCAAAGTAGCCACACAGGGTTTCCTTTTCTCCACACCCTCTCCATGTGTTAGCATCCGTCCCCGTTGCTCAGAGTAACAATTCCAGTCGGCATGGGCTTGTAGCTCTTGGGATCTTAGTTTGCATTTCTTTGAACATTATATATCACCTTTTTCATATGTATTTTATATTTTCTTTTGGGAGACAGTGACTCATTTTGTGTGTGCAGGTGTGTGTGCATGCATGAGTGTGCGAGTGTGTGTGCATGGGTATGGGTGTGTAAATGTATGTGTATGCATGGGGTGTGTGTGCATAGGTGAGTTGTATGGGTGAGTGTGTGTGCATGGATAAGTGTGTATGTATGTGTGCGCGAGTGCGCACGTGTGTGTGTGTGTGTGTGTGTGTGCATGGGTAAGTGTGTATGTGTGTGTGTGTGCATGGGTAAGTGTGTATGTGTGTGTGTGTGTGCATGGGTAAGTGTGTATGTGTGTGTGTGTGTATGTGTGTGTATGTGTGTGTGTGTATGTGTGTATGTGTGTGTGTGTGTGTGTGTGTGTGTGTGTGCAGCATTCACCTAGCATGTGTGATTCCAGCACTTAAAAAAGCTCTGGAAGGGAAAAGTGAAAGTTAGCTCACGGCTATGCAGCATAGCAGCTGCCATTCGTGTTTTGTTCTTCTATCCATCGAGCTCCCAGACATATTCTCAGCTGTTACAAGAAACTCCTAAGCAGGTAACTCACATGTCAAGACCCAAAGGCTTTGCAGGGATCATTTCTCCCTAGAGCCACAGGTGCTCACCCAGGTGTCAGGACAGCTTGTGTTGACCCCTGCGGACGGCTGTTCTAGATCTTCCCTTCTTCCTCCTGCCATTTCTTAGTTGTTGGGGCTGTGAGCCTGTAGGTGAAACATCTTCTTGTGTTTATATTTACAGCAGGTGAGGGGGGCCCTGGGGGATACTAGTGATCAAGTTCCATCAGGACCACAGGGTGTGTGTCTGTGAGAGGAGCGAGCCATTTGATCTCTCCTGGGGAATAAAATGTGTGGGTGTCTCCAGCTGCTTGTTTGCCCGGCTGGTCTCACAACAGTGCAGATGTGTTATTGCTGCAAACAATGGACTGTGGCTGAGGCTGTTGCTTTGGAAAGTTCTGCACCCCTCAGGTCAGTGATTACAAATCAAGGTCAGAGGAGGGTCTGAGCAACTGTGGGGCGCTCCGCTGTTCAGGACTGTGGTGGCTGGGGCAACTGGGTGTGGATCTCTGAGCTGCCACACTTGGCTTGGGCACTGTGTGTTGTATTTATGATTGTGTGATTGTGTGAATGTGTACGTGAGTGTATATGAGTGTGTTTGAGTGCATGTGAGTGTATGATTGTGTGAACGTGTCAGGTATATGTATGTGTATATAAGTGTGTATGTGCATGTGTGTGAATGCATGTATGATCATGTGAGTGTGTTTGAGTGTGTGTGAGTGTGCATACTTGTGTGTGATTGTGAGCTCATGAGTGTGAATATGAGTGTGTTTGAGTACATTCGAGTGTGTGTATGATTGTGTGAGTGTATGTGAGTGTATGAGTGCCTATGTGTGTGTGTGTGTGTGTGTGACTACATTCTGAACCCAAGCCTCACACATGCCGAGAGCTGGCATGTGTCTATCATTTATATAAATTCTATCAGTTATAGCACAACCCTCTCTCTCCCTCCCTCCCTACTTTTCTTTCTTTCTTTCTTTCTTTCTTTCTTTCTTTCTTTCTTTCTTATTTTCTTTCTGTCTTTCTTTCTGAGACAGGTCTCACTATGCTGGCCTTAAACATACTCTGTAGTCCACAAAGGACTTGAACTTTCAACCCTTTTGCCTCATCCCTCTAAGGAGCTGTGATGGCAAGCTTATGCCAGCAGGCCAGTCCATCCAGGACTTTCTGACTGTGAGAGCCCCCCCCCTTCCTTGTTGCACCTTCAGCCTCAACGCCTCCATCCTCACCACCCCCACCCCACCCCTGTCCCTGAAGCCCCCACACCAGGCCTGGTGGCTACAGGGGACTTCACTCTCCTTTTACCAGTGCTCCCTGCTCTGCTGAGAGCTTCCTTCAGAAGTGTTCACTCTTGGTCAGGTGCTGAGCTGGAGGCTGAGTAAGCCCTGGGTGAGCCCTTGGGAGCCCTGGTTTCTACTGGGCCTCATCTTCAACGTACAAAGTCATGAGCAAACACCAGCAGTGTTTCTCAGCTCAGGGTGACCTGGCTCCTGAATGTTTGCAGCAGGAACAAACCCACACTGAAGTTGGATATCTGCCTCCCAGCCTCTGTGTGGTGCAGGACTCTGATAGATACCTATCAGTGCCTAGGTACCTTTGTGTGGGCTGACTGTGTGCATACACAGGTGGGCGCAAGACAGCCTCAGGTGTATTTCCTTGGGTGCCATCCACCTCATCTCTCACTGGCCTGAACCTCCCCAAGCTTAGTAGGCTAGGCTGGTTGGCCAGCAATCCCCAGGGTCCTCTGTCTCTGTCTTCCCAGTCCTGGGACTGGAATTGAATGCCATCCTGTTCAGATTTCCTTCCCCATGTGTGCTCTGGGGATACAACTCAGGTCAACTCTTCTTTCCCTTCAAAATGTTCACCAGTTCTGCACATGTGGGGTAAGGCCACTCTTCCCAAAACAAAGCCTGTCCCTGTGGCTCTACCCAGGCTCTGTGAACTCCAGGATTGATTCTTTGACCCTCTCTTGCTTCCGAGGTGCTCTCTAGATCCTACTGGTGTAGCCTCCTGGGTCTAGAGAAAGAGACTTTCTTTGCTTTTCACTAGGACTAATTTCTTTAGTTAGCATACTGAGGAGGTGGCCTCGTCTCAATGGCTCCATTCGCTGAATCTAAAAGGGTAGTCCCAGGGGAGAAGTACTCAGCCCCTAGGACAAAAGCCATTGCGATGTGTGTCCCTGGGGTGGGTCCTGGTCAAGAGTCAGGAGGGTTGAATGCTCCAGGATCAATGGAAGCCATACATGCCTGGACTCATGCAAAGTCTCAGGATGTTCTAAATTCAGTCTACAGGATGTGATGTTCTACCAGCCCCAAATACTGCTCAGCAGAGGTGCTGCAGTCCACTCTGAGCAAAGAGCTTGAGGATACATTGCCAACTCACAGCCATGTGATACCCCTAGGCTTTCCTTCTTACCTCTGGCAAGGGTTTGGCCTCTTGAGATGCTCTAATGTGCCCTCCAGTTAGAAGACACCTCCAGCTTTCCAGGACCACCAGAAAACCCTCTGTGCCTGCAGAGCTCCACACACTGCCACTCTCGTGGGCTTCCTGTCCCTCCCTGGTGCACAGTCAAGATTAAACATGATCCTGCAGCCTGCCTCCTGTAGGGTTGCTTCTATCATGGCCAATAGGGGTCCTGTTGTGTTTCTACAGCATCCTGTCGCTGTGTGGGAGCAGCACCAGGTTCTTGGTGTGTGTGTGACATGCCTGGAACTGCATTTCTTCCAAGTTCTTAGGCAGTGTTAAAGCTGTCAGAGGACCACGTGGAGTGAAAGGGGTCGATGTTCAAGGCAGCACCTTGAACATGGCGAATTCTCAGTGAGAAGGTATGTAAATCACCCTGGCAGGAGTGAAGGTATGCTGAAGAGAAGCTTGCATACCTTCTCCTTTGGATATGAGATCACTGAGCAATCTCACCAAAGTGTGCTGGTTAAGTTATTCTCAGCTTATCATAAGCTAGAGTCATCTGGAAAGAGGGAACCCCCCAACTGAGGGAATGCCTCCGTTAGATTGGCATGTAGGACATTTTCTTCATTAGTGATTGATAATGTGTGATGGGTTGTATTAGTATTGTATTAGTCAAGGTTCTCTAGAGTATCAACTTGGAGAATGAATCTCTCTCTCTCTCTCTCTCTTACACACACACACACACACACACACACACACACACACACACACGGGGATTTATCAGAGTGACTTATGGGCTATGGTTCAGCTAATCCAACAATGGCTACCTATGAATGGAAACTCCAAGAATCCAGTCATCATTCAAGTCCATGAGGCTGGATGGTTCAGCTGGTCTTCAGTGTGCCGTCGAGTCCTTAAAAATAGACTCTAAGGCCAATGAAGGAATGGACTTGCTTGCAAGGGTAAGAGCAAACAGGCAGAGAGAGAGAGAGAGAGGGAGAGAGAGAGAGAGAGAGAGAGAGAGAGAGAGCTTCCTTCTTCTGTGTTCTTTATATAAGCTGCTCACAGCCCAGATTAAAGGTGGATCTTCCCACTTCAAAGATCTAGATTAGAAGTGGATCCTACTTCAAACAATTTAATCAAGGAAAAAATAATCCCTCATAAGTGTGCCCAGTCATTTGAGTTTTAGTTAATTTCAGATGTACTGAAGTTGACAACCAAGAATAGCCATCAATAGAGGATCAAGCCCACTGTGGGTGGTGCCATTCCGGAGCAGGTGATCTTGGATGATATAAGAAAACTGGCCAAGCAAGCCATGAAGAGCAAGCCAGTAAGCACACTCCTCCATGGCTTCTGCTTCAACTCCTGTTTCCAGGTTCCTGCTCTGACTTCCCTCAGTGATGTACAGTGACCGGGATGTTGTAACAACGAAATAAACCTTTTTCTCCTCAAGCTGCCTTGACCATGATGTTTGTCACAGCAACAGAAACCCTAAGGAGTGTACAAAGGTATTGGATTTTCCCAGGAGTCTTAAGGAAAGGTTAGAGCTTGCTATCAGCCAGAGGGGACACTTACCTACTTGGGAGAGAATTCGCCCAGTGCTGACACTGTGTTAGACTGTCTTTCAGGACAGACTGGAGACAATGACAGATTAGTGATAGGCAGGACCACATCATGGCCAGACTGCTTAGCTACACACACCACTTGCCCTCTATTTAAATGTGAACCTCCTGGTAGATTCCCAAAGATGTTGTAGAGAGTCTCTGGACCTCTATTCCTCTTCCCAATGGCTTATCAATGAAGGGTGGCCAAGCCTCGCCTACTAGTCCAGGCTCTGATCCGAACAACTTCAGTAAGTCCTTCATCATATGTGGCTGTGCTTATTCTTCAGAGTGGCTTGCAAGGCTGCAATGCTCTGCCCCTTCCAAGAAACAAACGGTCACAGGCTTTGGACGTTGTACCCTGGCATCGGATTAGCTCCAGAACCAGGGTGTCCTCAGGTTCCCAGGCCTCATCTGCTCTAGCTTTTGGTGGCATCAGAGAGCTACACTGGTGGCAGCAGGTACTGTGGGATAATGTGGAGACAGCGCTAACTAGGCCTTATAGGCTGGAGAGATCAAATCTCCTGCTTGGTAGGAAATTGTTTCTCTGCATTTCCTCCACCAGCAATAAATGCTATAGTCATTGTGAGACAGAATGGAAAGGCCACAGGAGTGTGGGGTGGGGGGAGAAGAGGAGAGAAAGGAGAACCCTTACCCTGTTGAAGCCTTTGCCAGCACTGAAGCAAGAATTCCAACACAGTTACTGCCGCTCTGGGCATTTGTTTCTTCACAGCACGAACCAGCAATTTTCTAGGAATCTCACCAGAAAAAACAGTACAGGGACAGGATGTGTGCTAAACCTCTAGGTTCACTTGATCAGCTTATAACTTCACTGAAGGAATTCCTGGAGCCACCTCACGTGTGTGCCTCTTTTATCAAAAGACATCAATAAGATAGAATGAAACACCCTCACATTTTGTCTTAGAGTCTGTGTATACTAGGGACACACTCTATTTTAGAAGCTTCTGTATTTTATAGAATTATTAATAGACCAATGTTGTCTTAGTTATGGTTACTATTGCTGTGATGAAACACCATGACCAAAAGCAACTTAGGGAGGAAAGGGTTTCTTGACTTACATACCCTGAGTCCCAGGCTATTGAGGGAAGCCAAGGCAGGAACTCAAGAAGGGCAAGAAGTGGGAGGCAGGAGCTGATGCAGAGGTCATCGAGGGATGCTCCTTATTGGCTTGCTCCTTATGTTTGTGTACCTTGCTTGTCTTAGTTAGGGTTGCTGCTGTAAACAGACATCATGACCAAGGCAACTGGTAGACAATATTTAATTGGAGCTAGCTTATAGGTTCAGAGGTTTAGTCCATTATTATTAAGGTGGGAGTGTGGCAGCATCCAGGCTGGCATGGTGCAGGAGGAGCTGAGAGTTCTACATCATCATCTGAAGGCTGCTAGCAAAATACTGACTTCCAGGCATCTATGATGAGGGTCTTAAAGCCCACTCCCACAGTGACACACCTACTCCAAAAGGGCCACACCTTCTAATAGTGCCACTCCCTGGGATGAACATATACAAACTATCACATTTACCTTTTTTTTTCTTTGAGTCAGGAACTCTCTATATATCCCTGAGTGACCTGTACCTCACTATGTAGAACAGGTTGACTTTAAACAGATCCACCTGCCTCTGCCTTTGATCACACAAAGAGAACATTACTGAAGTGGGTTCTATGAACATACCCTTGATTAGCTGGAGATGGGGATACGATGTTGTGTTGAGTGAGAGAGTTCAGATGAGAAAGTTATTAAGCAGGTAACCATGGTGACAGTCCCACTGGGGTTTATGGAAATGTAGGACTTCATGGAGGGTGGGTACATGGACCCACCATGGCTCTGCTGTCTCAGATACTATGTGCTGACCAATCTCTGGATGGTGTTCATCAGTTTTGGACTCTTGGTGGGATGTGGGTCTCAGCCCTCTTCCCTCTTTCCTCAACAGCATCTTTAGTGGTGCCAGGCAGGAGATACCCAAGCCAGAGTTCTGCTGTCACAGATCTCTGCTTCATAGAGGGTGTTCCCTCCCTGTGTCCATAAACACACACACACTCGTACACATACGCACACACACACTCACACACACCCATAAACACAGATATATATGCACACATTCTTCTGCTTTATACAGGGTGTTCTCTCCATGTGTTCATACATACACACCTACATACATGCATAAACACAGACATACATGCAAACATTCTTTTGCTTCATAAAGGATGTTCCCTTCATGTGTTCATACACACAGACACACACACATCTACATATATACACATATACATAAACACAGATATATATGTATATATATATGTATATATCCACATTCTTCTGTTTCATAGAGGGTGTTCCCTTTATGTGTTCATGCACACAGACAGACACATACATACATACACACACCTACATATATAACACATGCACAAACACAAACATATGCACACATTCTTCTGCTTTATAGAGGGTGTTCCTTCCATGTGTTCATACACACACATGCACACACACACAAACACACCTACATACACACATATGCATAAATACAGACATATATACACACATTCTCACATATTGCATACATACATGTACATGCATATACACATGTGCACATGCATATGCATCCATCCATGCAAACATACAATGGCCTCCAGTCACATTTTCTGCTAAGTTCTGACAACCAAAATTGTCCTTAAATATTGTCCTTAAATGTCCCCTGGAGTGGCTGTTTCCCCATCTCTGTTGGAGAGCCATGTCCCAACTCTCTGACTGTGATTATCACTGTATCACCTGTCTGAGATACCTATGAAAACAGTAAGCATCCTTCTGTGAATGTTTGAGTTGTTGGGAAGCAGGGCCTGTGCTATCCAGGTGGTTCCCAATGCTACAGAGAGCTGGGGAACAGGGACGGAGAGTAACACTTTTCCAGACAGTAGGAATTCAGCAGAATGACAACTTTAGGACCTACCTGGTATTCACAGAGGTCCTCTGGGAGAGCGGCACACACAGCAGTCTGTGCCACCATGTACCTTCTAGCAGGTTCTGATGCAGGAGAGCCATTGCCCCCTAGATGTGTAGCCCTGTTGTCTGTTCTCCAACAAGGTTGCCCAATCTCAAGGCCTTTCAGAGAAAACTCTTCACAAGGCAGCTTGAACAGACCATGGAGCACACTCTTTGGTCATTATCTATGCAGAGCTTTCATTCAGTGGAGATCTAACATCTTAGTGATGGAGTAAGACAGAGAAGAGAAGCTGGCCCATTTGCAAGGACCCTGCCTAGACCTTCCAGGATACCCTTGAGTGATGTCAAGGCTGGGGCAAGGAAGGGCAGCACACACTGGCCTCCAAATCCCCCTGAGAACAAGTGTCTAGGGCAGGGCTGGGATCTTTGCTGTGGTCTACACTGAACACTGCAGGGAAGCTTTAAAAAACAACAACAACAATAAACAAACAAACCCAACAGGAACACAGCAGCTAGAGGCAGCAGGAATCTGCCATTCATGATGTTAGCCACTGTAGGATTTGCAAGAGGAAAACCATGTGAGTCTTTTCAGAGCCTGTGTGCATTCTTTCATTCATCCCTCCATTGGACAAAAGCTTGGCCTCAGGCGGAAGCAGGCAAGGCTTTTACTTAGGTGCTATCTTCCTGGGTTTCATGCTGTGTCATGCCAAGGAAAACTAGGAGTCACGGGAAGCAGGAAGAAGCAAGAGGCCCCTCTCATGGGGAATTTTAGTTACAGCCACCACCTTGTTATATACATCGTACTGTGCTGCATGTGTGGAGGTCTGAGGACAACTTGTGGGAGTTGGTTCTTTATACCATGTGGGTCCCAGGAGTGAACTCAGGTAGTCAGTTCTATCAGCAAACACCTTTACCCGCTGAGCCAGCTCGCCAGCCACGGCTTGTATTGTTTTAAGCAATGCGGTGAATAGCAATTGGTTCCTGTGCCCCTGGGAAACAGAAACATCCATGCTGTGCATTCTATGAATAAAAGTGGGCTTGATCTCAGTGTTGATGACCCCTCTGACGTCAGGTTTGGTTTCTCACGGTGAGTTTGATGCACCAGCTACTTTACCCCGTCCAGAAAACAAATCAGAGTGTAATCAAAGCTCAGCTTTCTCGGCCAGCCCTGCTGCCAGCCAGCATCCCTGAAGGTCTAGCCCTGAAATGTCCATTCATGGTGGACTCTGAAGGTGACATATATGCATGCTGCCATCTGAGAGGAGTGTCGAAGGGGGCTGAACCCAGCTTCCATAGATACCAACACTCAGGTTTACTAACTGCCCTCTGGCTTGGTGTTTGGAGAAGAGCAGCCAATCTCATGAGATACTGGGTTGTGATATTAAAGACACAGATTGCTAAATGCCCGTGTTCTTGGCACCCAAGACCTTGGTGGCTGCAAAGCATTGTGTCCTCCAGCATGTTAGGACAAAGCAGAGGCCGTAATCCTCACCCAAACACGTCTAACCTTTCAACATTGCAATAGACACTGCCATCTGCCAAGTTCACAGTTGAGAACTGTGCAATCAAATTACACAGAACCTCTCCTCACCATACACACACACACACACACACACACACACACAGACACACACATACACAAGGAGGCAGACACACACATACACCATACACACACACACATTCACACATGCACAGACATACACATATACCATACACACACATACACACAGAGGCAGACATACAATACACCATACATACACACACATACACACACACTCACATACAGCAGACATACACATATACCACACACACACACACACACACACACACACACACACATACTCACACACAGGCAGACACATACATACACCATACACACACACACACACATGGGGGCAGACATACACATATAACACATACACATATACACAAGGGCAGACACATACACCATACACACACACACACTCACACACATACATTAAAGATGGGTAGCCTCCTCTCAGATCAACATATCGTAACACATGTCTTGTCTTCATATAATTCTCAAAACGCCTTCCTTCTGGAGTCCCCAAGGCAGCTGAGAAAACCTCTCTGGTCTAGGCTCTTCTCAGAGGAAAGAAGCCAGTGCTGGAGCCTTGTGCCTCTAGAATGTCCTTTGGGTTCCCTGAAGGGCTGACCCAGTTCACACTATTACCTCTGTTGCAGCATGGTCTGACTACGTCCAGAAACACCTCTCAGGGACTTCTCCAGGCTCTTGAGACTCTTGGCTAAGGTCGACTGGAAAGAAAGGTGGAGTGAGGGGCCCAGTCTCAGGTTTGTTTGTTACAAGATGTGCAGAATCTTCTAAGTGAGCTAACTGAGTTTGCAAATTAAATTTCTTAATTGTACTCTTGGCTTCCCCCAGCAAGGCCACTTGGCTTGCCAAGGTCCTGAGAGGCTGACTGCCCACAGGAGGACTGTGCCAGGGTGACTCAGGAGGAGAGCCATTTTCTCACTGGGCTATATGTGTGTGCGCTGTCTGTGACCATGCCTGAAGGCTGGGTTAGGTGGCTTGGTCCTCTCTTCCATTGTTTCGAGAGTGAAGTGTTTCTCACTCCATATATGTACATGTCTGCCCATGTGTGAGTGAGTGTGTGTATGTGTGTGTGTATGTTATCTGCTTGTGTGTGTGTGTATGGTATCTGCCTCTGTGTGTATGTGTGTGTGTATGTTATCTGCTTGTGTGTGTGTGTGTATGGTATCTGCCTCTGTGTGTGTGTGTCTTCCTGCCTGCCTGCTTCTCTTTGTGTGTGTGTGTGTGTGTGTGTGTGTGTGTGTGTGTGTGTGAGGGAGAGAGAGAGAGAGAGAGAGAGAGAGAGAGAGAATGCACAATGAAAGCAACTTAGGGGAGAAAGGGCTGATTTGGGCTCATGGTTTAAGTGTTGAGTTCATTGTGGCAGGAAGACATGGTGACAGGAGTGGGAGGCAGCTGGTCACATGGCATCCTCCATCAGGAAGCAGAGAGAGATGGATTCTGGTGCTCAGCTCACCCTCTGTTATTTATTCAGTTTGGAACCTCAGTCCACAAAATGGCACCCCCCCCCCACACACACACACATTCAGGTAGGTCTTCCTATCTCTGCTAGCCTAATCTGGAAATGTTCTCACAGGCATGCCCAGAAGTTTGCCTCTTAGGTGATTCTAGATCCTGTGAGGTTGATTGTCATTATTAACACCACAAGCAGCTACAGATCTTGAACCTATGAATTTGAATTTGGGGGAAATTAGGAGCTAGGACAAGGTCAGAGTTGCAGTGTATAGCAGGAGGAGGACACACACACACACACACACACACACACAAAGAAAGAAAGGGGAGGGGGAGAGAGAGGGGGAGGGAGAGAGAGAATGCATTTCTGTGTCTAGAAGCAGTGAATCCTGGGAATTTGTCTTAGGTTGGAGTGGCACGCCATCTCTCAGGCTGCCTCTGTCAGCAGGTAGCATGGCCACCAAGTAGCCTCTAAGAACATAAGGCAAAGCATGTATTGAGGTCAGGGAATCCCTCCTTTGCGCCAGCTACTTACTGGAGGTTATAAGGTGCAGTAGAGCAACTTTGCTTTGGGCATCTTCTCTATTAAGCTCAGGGCCAGGTTCCTCACCCTATTAGCAAGTGGCTGGCTGAGTCTCTCAGGTACCCAGCAGTCCCTCTGTGATGGGGACAGGCCACATGCTTTGTCCTAAGTCTACAACAAAGATTAAATGAATAGTAACTCACATAAGACCCCCAGAATGTACCTAGTGCAAGTGGCTCCTTGGATGACTGTCCTTTAAGGTCTTTCCATCTGCCATGGGGTAGGAAGCTTGGGGAGTGGGACTGGAATAGATCTACAAAGGTTTAATGTGTCCAGCTGGGAACAACATAATTCCCCTTTTTGGTATCCATCCACCCAGGGAAAATTCATCAGCTGTTGAGTCTCAGCTCCCCATGGGATGGGCACAGGGCTGTGTGTCATGTGGTTCAGGATGCCCCTATGACAGGCAAGGCGTTCCTCAGCAGAACATTCATCTAGGGAGCCACAGACAAGAACCCCAGAGACACAGAAAAGTTCCTAGGCAGACAGCAATGTCCCTTGCTGTGATACATCGCATACAAGAGCCCAGGGGCTGTGGCATAGAAGCTGAGGTCACAGTTGGATCACTGTCTATACCAGGCTGTTAGGGCTCTCCGCCAACTCACATTGTTCCAGACCAGAAGGAGTCCCTGGAATGAAGACACACATTTCTGACTTTGCCACTGTAGCTCCCACACTGTGGAGGTTGATTTGCATAAGCTTACCCGAGCTCAGGGTCACACAGATTGCTGGTGACACCTCGTTTTCCAGTGTGTCTGTGAGGGTGTTTCTGGAAAGATCAGCATTTAAAGCTGAACACAGTCCAGTGTGGATGGTGACCATTCAGATTTTAAGGACCCTGGACAGGACAGGTAGAGGAGGGGGAAGTTACTCTAAGTTGTGACACCAATCTTCTCCTGGTTCTGGTGTCTTTGGACTTGGACTAGAAACTACACAGTTAGCTTTCCTGGTTCCCCTGCTAACAGACAGCAGAGGTGGGGAGCTCTTGGCCTCTGTCATCACATAAAGCAGTCCCACCACGCATTCCTCAAAACAGCCTATTGGGCATGTCTCTCTGCAGACCCCTGACTAGTGCGCTCTAAGCTATAGACATGGTAAGGAACTACATGGCTCAGCCTTGCTTGATAGAGGAGGCTTCCCACCCAGGGATCGGTCCTTAGTCTACACCAGTTCTAGCTGAGGAGGACAGTCTGGAACAGACATCTTTCCCACCCTAGCCAGACTGCTGCCAGATGCTCAGATCTGGAGCCCAGAGATGAGGTGCAGAGTCTAGGTCTTTGGTGCCAGCTCTGTGGAGGAGTCTTAGCTCATGCTGTTGGCTGTCTACAGTCCCTGGCCCTGCCTCTTTTCTCCCTGGACTGGTTGCTAAAAATTCCATGAACAGATTCCATGCAAGTCCCAATGTCTTCACAGTACAATTCCATGTACTCAGGGTATCAGATATCAGGTCCTGGATACCACATGTGCTATCCACAAACCCTTCCTCCTGAGCCACAAGGGAGGTGAGAGACATACTTCTCATGTGTGACAAGCCCATTGGCTTAGAGGAGAAGAAAGTTAGTTTCTCAAGTCACTGCAGCATGCAGAGCTAAGAGTCTCAGTCACCTTTCTCTCTAGCTTCAGAGATACCCTGGGGGTGACTTCATGCTTCATGGTTATCTCTTGAGACCCACATGCCTCTTCCTAGACTGGAGTCCCTCCTGCCACTGGGACGGTAGGGTATGGTGAACAGAGCCTTCAGTTTTCTGGCAGATGGTCAGCAGAGTCACAGACACTGAGGTCTTTATGCCAAGACCCATTAATGGTCACTGTTGTAAATAATGGTGACTCTCTGGCAAGCCATCTTGTCCTTCCCAGCTTGGGATGGCTCCTCAGAGAGGTTTGCTGCCGTGTGATGCCAGAGTGGCAAGGTCACGTGGCGGGTGATCTGAACACGGCTCTGCACCTCCTCTTCCTCCTGATCATTATTGATGCCGAAGAAGAACAGCTCTGTGGTCAAGAGGGAACTGCAGCTGCAGGACTCTGGTGGGTGACATAACTGTTCAGCAGGGATCTAGATGCTTCCAGGGACATGAACCTTTGGGGGAGCATCCCAGACCATCATAGACCTTTGGAGGTTGTCTAAAGGTCACACTCTGATCCTAAATTCAGAGAGCATCCCAGCACCATGACATCATACTGCTATGGGGGAGCACAGCAAGACACTTCAGAGGCTCTTGACCTCCAAGAAGCAAAGTCCAGAGAAAGAGCTGGCAAGCAATGATCTAGACCAAGCCTAGCCTCTGTTGGGTCCAATGGACAGAGTCCTATCTATGCCAGATGCTCAGATGAAGAAGAGGCAGACTTGGGCTGGACAGCAGGACAGCCACTTTGGAGAACCGTACGCAGATCATCTTCATCATGCCTCAGCTTTTCCATCTGTGTGACAGTGTCCGTGTGTCCTTCTCAAACTGCAGTGGGCAGGAAGTAACAACTTTTTCATATGCCTGACCTTTTCATATTAAACCTTCTTCTTGCTGGGGTAGGACTTGAGATGGCTTCCCTGTATACTACAAAGGTGGCTATTCTGTAACTGTTTTACGTGTGTCTGTGTGTGCATGTGTGTGTCTGTTGTGTGAATGCATACCAGTATGCAAGCGCATGTGTGCATGCCCATAGACTCAGAGGACAGCCCTAGCTATCATTCTTCAGGCTCTGCCTACCTTGTTTGTTTGTTTGTTTGTTTGTTTGTTTTGAGACAGGGTCTCTCACTGGTTCTGGGACTCACTAAGTAGTTTAGTCTTGCTGGCCAGTGACAACCCTTGTAGGGACTGTCTGCCTCTGCATCCTCAGTGCTGGGATTAGAATGCACGCAGGACACCCAGCTGTGCTTTTGTTTTGCTTTGTTTTGTTTTTTTGTTTTTTTGTTTTTTTTGAGGCAGGGTTTCTCTGCAT
This sequence comes from Mus musculus, assembly GCF_000001635.26. Lineage (NCBI taxonomy): Eukaryota > Metazoa > Chordata > Mammalia > Rodentia > Muridae > Mus > Mus musculus. Next base: position 126,270,963 of record NC_000074.6, on the reverse strand, counting down.
AGCTCTGACTACCCTGGAACTCACTCTATAGACTAGGCTGGCCTCGATCACAAAGATCTGCCTGCCTCTGCTTCTTGAATGCTGGGATTAAAGGTGTGGGCCACCATTGACCAGCTGCCATATGTACACATATATGTATGTATATGAGTACACATATACACATATGTAAAGTATACTCATATAAATTATATATAATATATAAAATAATATAGAATATATAATATAACATATTTATATGCATAAATTTTATATAGTATATATAAATCATATAAATATAAACATGTTTATAAGTGTATATTTATAAATATATACATGTATGCATATACACACACATATATACAGACATACAGACATATATATGTATATATACTTTTAAATGTGGTCTCTGGTGATCAAACTCAGATCCTCATTATTGCCACGTAAGAACTTTACTGACTGAGCCATCTTTCCAGCTCTTATCTCACTGGGCCTCATGTCCTAAAGGTTCTACAACTCCCCAATGGCACAACACCATCTGGGGATGAATATGTAGGGGTCATTTATACCCAAATCATAACAGCTGATGGGGGGGGATCACAGAGATAAGCTGAGCAGAAACTCACACTCACACTGTGATGGAGAAAGCCTGAGTTTTGCGCTACGACACCACCACTGTGATGCTTGGCACATTGGTTAGGAGCTTGGAAATTTGTGTTTACAGGTGACGTGGTGGATGTGGAACTTTTCATTGTTTTTATTTATCAGGATACTTTTCAGAAATACATCATTACTTTTTATTTATTATTGCAAAACAGAATAGCAGCCCCCCCCCCTTGCCCCCAAGTCATAGCATCTATTTGCTGAGTGCCAGGAAGATATTTTTCTTAGTTTCTCCATGAAGGCTAAAGAGAGCTGCCCTTGAGAAAAGCATCAGTCACACTCCTGTGATGCTTGCTTCTACACAAACCTCCCTATCCAGAGCTTATTCAGACGAGGGGATCATAGTTCATCCTGCCAGCTGTTCAACAGCAACCAAGAAGCCTTGAAATGTAACGTTTCAAAGTATCACTTAAAACCCGTGGGCAGAGAGGCCACCACTGTGGTTACTAAGCTCAGAAAAGCTACAAGGAAGAGCGGGTCCTTTTCAGCTGCTTCTTAGAACAAGGGGAGGAGGCAGAACAGGAAAGACTCCTATAAATGTCTGTGGCGTGCAGATCCTCTGCAGCCCCTACTATGCTTGCATTAGTACACGGTTTTACGAGACATATTTGCTTCTACTCTTGTAATGGGGGGGGGGGGAGGAGAAAGCTGGCATAGCTTCTCAGTAATCACACACCCCCGAAATCCCCACTCCAACCCCCACCCCATTCCCACCCCAACTCCACTCTGCCCCCACCCCTCCCCCTGCCTCCTCCTCCCCTGCCCCAGGGCACTGAGCAGAGAAAAGAAAAAGATTGCTAGAGACTGAGGCAGCAGAGGAGCCCTTAGGAGAAGGTAGTGTGGGTCCATGGCAGGGGAGCATAGAGCAGCTGCTTGCCCATGTCTCAGTGGATCAGGAAGCATGGAGGGGACAGGAAGAAGGGACTATAAACTTCAAGGCCCCTTCCCACTGAGATTCATTTCTAGTAGCTAGGCACCATCTTCCAAAGGTTTCAGCCCAGCATGGATAGCACATGGCTCTGAAGAGCTTGGGTGGCTCTCACTGAATCCAGATGATGGGTTTAATGCCAAGGTCATGTAGAGGCCCAGTGATGTATCTGCTGGGGCATGCCCTCTTCTTCTCTTCTTCTCTTCTTCTTCCTCCTCTTCCTCTTCCTCTTCCTCTTCCTCTTCCTCTTCCTCTTCTTTTCTTCTTCTTCTTCTTCTTCTTCTTCTTCTTCTTCTTCTTCTTCTTCTTCTTCTTCTTCTTCTTCTTCTTCTTCTTCTCTTCTTCTTCTCTTCTTCTTCTTCTTCTTCTTCTTCTTCTTCTTCTTCTTCTTCTTCTTCTTCTTCTCCTTCTCCTTCTCCTTCTCCTTCTCTCCTCCTCCTCCTCCTTCTCTCCTCCTTCTCCTCTTCTTCTTCCTCCTCCTCCTCCTTCTTCTCCCCCCTCCTCCTCCTTCTCCTTATTTCTCCTTCTCCTTCTTCCCCTTCTTTTCCTTCTCCTCCTCCTCCTCCTTCTTTTTAATTGTTTTTTAGAATAGGATCTTGCTATATACCCCAGGCCAACTCTCTGAGTGCTGGATTATAGGTATGTCCCACCATGCCAGGCTGAAAGCATTTCATTTACTTATTTTTGGTAGTGTGGATATTGGATCAGGTCACTGCACATTGGAAGCAGGCACTCTCCCTGAGATACTGTGATGGTTTGTATATCCTTGGACCAGGGAGTGGCACCATCTGAAGGTGTGGCCTTGTTGGAATAGGTGTGACCTGGTTGGAATGGGTGTGTTACTGTGGGTGTGGGTATAAGATCCTCACCCTAGTTGCCTGGAAGTCAATCTTCCACTAGCAGCCTTTGGATGAAGACATAGAACTCTCAGCTCCTCCTGTGCCATGCCTGCCTGGATACTGCCATGCTCCCACCTTGATGATAATGGACTGAACCTCTGAACCTGTAAGCCAGCCCCAATTAAATGTTGTTTTTTATAAGACTTACCTTGGTCATGGTGTCTGTTCACAGCAGTAAAACACTAACCAAAACAGATATATCTCCAGCATGTCAGTAAAGTTTTGATCTTGTAATGATTGGGAGCAGTGGCTCAAACCCAGGGCCTGGAGCACACCAGGCAAAGCCTCTGCCCCTCAGCCTATCTAAGATAACCAGGAGAGCTGTGGGTTTGTTAACGGGTGAACAGATTTGCTAATAGCAAACAACCCCTGTGCACCTAGATTCATGATCCTCTGTACATTGTGCTTTTAATAGATCTGGGTGTGACTGGCTGGACTATCACTTACAACGTGTATGTATGTCTTTCTTTTTTCTTTCACAGTTTGGCTCCATGTTATCAGGGTCAGGCTAGGTCTCTGAGCATCTGGCAAAGAGACCTTGCCCACCTGATACTGTTCAAGCTGCTTCATCATAAGCTCCTGGAGTGAGCATCTGGGCTATCTTGTGGGTTTGGCATCCCAGGTCCCCAGCAATGAGAAGAAAGGAAACTGATGTTTAATAAACCTAATTTTTTAAAAACTACACTTCTTTATTTACGTGTGTGTACACATGGAGGCACACTTAGCAGTTAGAGGACAGCTTTCGGGTGTTCTCTTCTTACAAAGTGTGCGTATAAAGGAACTCAGGTTCCAGGCTCGGCAGTACATGTTTTCACCCACTGGACCATCCCGCCAGCCCCAGGAACACTTACTTAAGATACAAAATGAAGATAGATACTGTTTGCTACTGTTTATTTTGTTTCGGTTTTGAGACAAGTTTTCATTAGAAGCTCAGACTGGCCTTACACTCGTTGTCCTGACTCAGCCTCCACGGAAGCGCTGTGGTTGCAGGTGTTGAGTGCTACTTCTTACTTAGAAGGACGGGAACATTTAGAGAAAGATGTGTCTAGAGAAGACCCTTAATCATAGAATAAGCAGAAAGTCTTTTCTCGGTCAGATAAGGCTGCCACAAGTGAAACAGAGGAAACTGGGAAACCTTGAGTCCACGCTTTGGTGGCCGCTTGCTTATTTCGCCCCCTAGTGGATTTCCTCCGTCATTTAATCCTGGCGATTAGGATTCTGGGAAATAGTCAGGCATCATGCTGTATTCTCTTAACTTTAACCTTGATCAAGACCCATTGTCTTTTCCTAGCCGCCTCTGCACTCTCAGCCCCAACAGTCCTGTTTGGAGCCCTTTACCACCCCCATCAAACCCCACATGTCTGTTTAATTTAATAGGATGATCTCCAGTACCATCTATTTTCTGGGAAACAAGATTTTGATCTTTATGACGTAATAGTATTCCATTATGTATATTATGTGTGTGCGTGCACCTCATTCTTTATCCCTCCTACCATTGATGGGTATCTAGGCTGATTCCATGACTTCAATATGGTAAACGTCACTGTAATAAATGTGAGTATGCAGAAATCTCTGTGGTCCGCCAGCTTTGATGCCTTTGGAGATAGATATAGCCCCAGGAATGACTTGACTGGATCTTGTAATTCTATTCCAGGGTTTTTAGAGCTTTCCTTGGTGACTGGATTAGTTTATATCCCACAAGGAGGTATGGGGGTCTCCTTCCATGCACCCTTTCTAGCAACTGTTGGTTTTGCTTGCTTGACCATCGCAGTTTTGACTGGGGTGAGGTAGTGGGATTGTGTTAGCGCTGTTAGGGAAAAGGGTTGCAAAGTCTTCCCTTCAAGCCACCATGATCCTCAACAGCAGTGTCAGTGTCCTTCTGGTCATTTGTTTGCCTGAAGCTTATTTTCTAGAAGGTTCTTTGGGAAGGCTCATGGAAGCACTTACCCCACCTCTCTCACCACCATGCTTTCCCATGAGGATTATGTGATTTGTGTCTTTTCTATTTTGATGTGAAATCCCTGGGTGATATTTCCTGCATTTGGGTAGATTATAAAGGCCATTCATATTCTTGTTGAACGGTTATCAAATACTTGACAACAGTTGACTTTTATTTCCCTGTCAATCATTCTCCTTTCCTCTACTGGTTGGGAGGACTTGCTGTCTCCTCTAAACTCCTGTAATTTTTATAGGGGAGTGCCACAGAGCTGGGGACTTTGCCATCGTTACTCTCATGGGTGAGCTGACAGTTGCTTTGGTATAGTGTGTTTACATGAGACCACGCCCTGATGGTAGAAGTACAGATACTCTGTCTCATGTTTGAGCAGCATTTGAAGGCAGACATCTGCCCCTTTGAGGTAAATCAGATTCCTCTGAACTCTCAAATATTAAGGTTGGTGAGCAAAGGACTACACAAGAGGGTGGTTTTGCTTGCTAATAAAAGCCAAAAGCCTGGGGTGAGGACTAACTGGGCCTACTGGTGGTATGAAGCTTGTGTGTGGCATGGGTTGGTACCAGGGCTTTCACTGAAGCAAGCATAAGTTGTGTGCTACTGAAGACTTCCCCAGAGCCCTGGGAGAAGGAGCTCTCTTCTGGGACTTCCTCCTCCTTCTCCTCCTTTCTCTGTCTCTGTTTCCCCCTCTCTTCTCCTCCTCTTCCTCCTCCTCCCCCCACCCCCTCTCCAGGTATGGATATAAGAGAGGAAAAAGTCGAAAGCATCTTTTTCAGCAAAGAAGCCAATTATAAGAAAGATGCGATAAGCAGCTTTTACAAAAAGGAATCTTGTAAAAATAATATCTTTCTCTGAAGAGAGAGAGAGAGAGAGAGAGAGAGAGAGAGAGAGAGAGAGAGAGAGTTTTCATTCTGCTTATGCATCTCATTCAAATTCCCTTCATCAGCAATTCATTTTGATAAGCAGATAGTTAGACAGAGGAAGGGGGTGTGGAGGAGAGAGAGGGGAGAAAGGGAAAAGAGAAATGAGGCAAGAGGGGAAGGAGGTGAAGAACAAGATGAAAGGGGAGGGGAGGAGAAAGAGGAGGGGGGGAAAGGGGGCAGGCAACTTCTGCCTTGCTAGAAGAGGCACCTCCACAGCCCACTCAACAGCTCTCACTCCCTCCTGTTCTCAGTGTTTAAGGCAGATCTTTGCTGCCTCCCATCTCAGCTGCTTCTGGGGGAAAGGAAGACTCAGGCTGCCCTCCACCCAACCCCTCCAGTTTATACATAGTCTAGACTACACAGAAGCCATGTTTGCACCAGGGAACTGTATTCTCATCCTCGATTTGCTTTATAGAATGGAACTGGTGATTTAGCCTAACTTGGACTGCCTTGCTAGATGCCTGGAATCTGAGAACATGGAGTCTGTCAACAGCTTTCTGGTTTGGGGGTCTATTCAAAGCTGCCCCCTCCAGTCTTCTCACCTCAGTCAAGACAAAGATGATATTGGGTGAAGAGACCACTGAACTTGCTCAGTTCTGGCTGGTGTCTGAGCTGCCCTGACATTGATACTAAAGGGTATGCAGTCTTATCTTCTCTACCACTCTGGGCTTAGACCCAGACACTGGGTCATCTCATGCACTGTCTTCACCTTCCACCTTCCCATAGCTTAGCATTGACCTTGACTTTAATTCTCCTTGCCTGTCTGATCTACTGTTGTGTAATGTGTGTGTGTGTGTGTGTATGTTTTGTTTGTATGGCTTTATTTTTGACAGAAAGAGCCCCAATTGGCTTCAAGCTATGTATAAAAGCGGAAGATGACCTTGAACTCCTGATCCCCCTGCCTTTACCTCCCTAGAGCTTCAATTACAAGCAAGAATCACCACTCTCAGTTCACACAGTACTGGGGATCAAACCTAAGGATTCTTACAAGCTCTCTGCCAACTGAGCTACCTCCCCAGCCTACTGGTCTACCTTTGACCTTGGCTATGCATTGTACACTGGTTCTGTGCATATGTTCTGTGAATGTGTCAGGCAAGAGGTCAACTATTGCCAGACAGTGTTGGGGTTTCAGAAGAGAGCTTCCACAACTTTGCCATGACCTCTAGTCTTGTAAGTTCAAGGTCAAGTTCCTTTCAAGGTACAGAGCCAGAAACATACAACTATCTAGTTGTTTTTACCTTGTGTAAAAATGTAAGCATCTAACAATATTATGCTTTTATTTATTTATTTAGTATACATACAGGCATGTGGGTGTGTCAGTGCACATTTGGTACAGTGTGTGCGAGGGCATCAGAGGACAATTTGCAGGAGTCAGTCCCAGGAACTGAACTCAAGTTTTCACATTTGGCAGTGGGCGTCTGCACCTGCTAAGCCATCTCGACAGCTCAGAAACCTTAAACATTTCTTTTTTTCTTTTCTTTTTTTTTTTCCCGAGACAGGGTTTCTCTGTATAGCCTTGGCTGTCCTGGAACTCACTCTGTAGACCAGGCTGGCCTTGAACTCAGAAATCCACCTGCCTCTGCCTCCCGAGTGCTGGGATTAAAGGCGTGCACCACAACTGCCCAGCTTTTCTTAAGAAGAAAGTGCCAGTGTGATGTAGTAAACTGTTAATTCCAGCATAATATTGCAGATCAAGAAATAACAGATGCAGGATATGGTGAAGACCTAGACGTGAACCCCTTCACCCCACTTTCCAGTTAAACGAATCCTGCTTCTAACACCATAAACTACCTTCTTTTTTTTTTTTTTTGGTTTGATTTTTCACAATCATGAACTTGTATAGAACATTATCATTTGTGAGATTTCTCCAGGTTGTTCCAGGCCCATCTAGGACATACCTCTGCATACAGTGATGGTCAAGGTTCTTCCCTGACTCATTATATAGTGACTTCAGGATCATGTGACATTGTCTCAGCACTTAGCAGAAATCCAGTGACTGGGTGCTAAGGTAGTCATGAAGTCTCCCCCCCCCCCACCTTGGGGCACATACTTATCTAGAATAACACCAGCATGGCACTGTCAGTTCATAGTTGGTGGACTCTAGGGGACCTTCACATATTTATGTTCTCTGAGTCAGGGTCTCTTTCAGGCCTAACTTACCAATTAGTTTGGGTGGTTGTGAGCAAGCCGGAAGGGGTTGAACTGTGACCGTCCCTAGTAGTGATTGTTGGGAGATATATATATATATATATATATATATATATATATATATATATATATATATATATATTTGAGACAGAGTCTTGCTCTGTAGCCCTGGCTGGCCTTGAACTTGTGATCCTCCACAGTTGCCCCAGTGCCGTGATTATAGTGCATGCTTAGCCTGGCTTCTCTCTCTTGAAGGTATGCCCATGGGCATACACACAAACATAAGACTGCCTGCCATCCATGCTTACCTACAGAGACTGGAGTCCCCTGAAATGCCAGAGGATAGCAAGTCCCATGTGGCTGGCTGAAAGACAGGGTGTCTGTTCACTGCTAACATTTTAAACACGTTTTCAGGAGCAGCTTTGACCAGACCAGCTTCCACCTTCTTCAATGTGTGCTGAGTGCCCAGAGTGATTGGGTGAAAGGGACATAAAGGGACATCTCTGTTTTACAGACACTTGAGATTTAGGCAGTTTGAAGACTCAGATGTCCAACACCTCTTGCACATCTCTCCTGGGAATCATCTTTTCCCTGAGTTGTCCTAATATCCCAGCCCGAAGTCAGGCCCACGAAGGGAGTAATGGATGGGTGATCTTGAATACATATTGAAGATGGTTGAGCATGGCCGATTCCTGTCATGATTTTGGCTATCAGGTAGAGGTGTGTGTGTGTGTGTTGTGTTCCTGTGTGTTTGAGTATGATAGGAATGGCAGGGCTGCCTTTATGTAAATGCTGGGGGCTGTGCAGCTGTAAAAACATCTCCTACAGGAGGACCTAATTGAGGACTGTCTGAGAGACCAAGGATTGCTGGTGCAGACAATGCCAGCCAATTGGGAACTGCTGTTTAGAGGAGATGCTTTCTTGGGACCAATGGGGGAGGGTATCAAAGGAGCTTGCAGCAGTGTTCAGATGAGCTTGCTGCGGTGTTTCTCACTTGCCCTTGGAGTCTGTGTCATTGACTCTGCGCCACCTCCCTCACCTCTAACCCCCCAGGGCAGGTAGGGTCAGGTATGAAGTAGTCCGGGGCACAGGCAGCATCCATGGCAGCATTCAAAGAGTATTTGCTTTATTTCTATTGCATTCCTAGGCAATACAGAGCCTTCCAGAGTCATGCTAAAACGGAACAGTGTCTGTGCGTATGTTTCGGTTTGGATGCAAACCTCAGTTCAAGTCATTCCTTTTCCATGAAAATCTAAGGCATTGTATTTTTAACATATTGATTTTTATCATGTCAAACCTTAGTTCTCATAATACCCTGGTTATTATCCCCAAAGGAGGCCTAAAAGAAGTCTCCCAGGGTTCTAGAAACACCACCCCCACCCCCAAATGGGGGTGTATGCCTGTTATCCCAGGGGACGATGACATTTAATGTAGTCAAGTCTGTGAGCTTCAGGCTCAGTGAGAGACCCTGTGTAAAGTAATAAGGTAGAAATGCAATTGAAGCCGGGTGTGGTGGCGCACGCCTTTGATCCCAGCACTCGGGAGGCAGAGGCAGGCGGATTTCTGAGTTCGAGTCCAGCCTGGTCTACAAAGTGAGTTTCAGGACAGCCAGGGCTATACAGAGAAACCCTGTCTTGAAAAAAGAAAAGAAAAAAGAAAAAAAAAAGAAATGCAGTTTATACTTCCCATATGCGTATGCATTTGGGTCTATAAAATTTCACCACATGTAGGATGGCCACCACCACAGGCAGAGGCAGAAGCAGTGAGTGGCTTTTCAAAAGTACGGCTGCCTCCCACTACTCCTGTCTACCCCTCTACCCTTTCCTTACCCCTGGTAACCTCTAATCCGGTTTTCACTTCTATAATTTTATCATTTTTAAAATGTCGCTTACATGAGAAAATCTCTACACATGCACAGACATGCACCTGCATAGTGCATGCAAACAAGGGAGCACACACACACACACACACACACACACACGTATACACACAGTCTTATTGTTCTTCAGGAGAGTCAGATATTCTGCCCCTTGAACTACAGCATGCAATGTATAGCTTTGCCTCATTCGGTTGCCTAGCCTTCCCTTTCTTCACAAAATGTGTCTGCAAGGATATCACGTCTTCCACAGCTACTGGCGCGCACTGGGAGAGAAGCAAGGTTTCAGAAACAAGACAGGCACACCTGTCCCTTTAATCAGGATGTGCAAAGACAAGAGAGGGGCATTTACATGATATTAGATGAAGTAATATATGCAAAGTTGTCTTGTAAAGCCCCCAAGAGCAATGCAAACCCGTCTATTCAACAAGTAGAGAGTAATTAAAGATTCATAGGTGAGCACAGAAAATGAGATTCATTACAGCTGGGGCATCTGAGCAGGTGTTAGAGACACTTCACAAAGATGGTAGGCAGCACTGAAAGTAATAGTTAATGCACACAGGCAGAATGAGGCTCTGGGGAGCGTGCAGAGTGACAAAGGCCAGTCCCGGAAGCTGCACACTGTAATTTCTCATTTAAGTGACAGTTTTGAAATGATAAAATTATAGAAATAAAGACTGGAGTAGAGGTTACCAGGGATAAGGAAAGGCTGGAGTGGTAGCGGGAGGTAGCTGTACTTTTAGAAAGGCCAGGGACTGCTTCTGCATCTGCCTGTGGTGGTGGCCATCCTACATGTGGTGAAACTATATAGAGCCAAACACATACACATACAGGAAGCACAGGCACGCATGTACACACATACTGTATAAGCACAGGCATGCGCGCACACACACACACACAGAGGCACACAGGCACACATATACCATATAAGCATGCACACACATACCGTATAAGCACAGGCATGCACGCACACACACACACAGAGGCACACACATATACACACACACACACACACAGACACACACACACAGGCACACCATATAAGCATGCACACATACACACACATATACACACACAGGCACACACACACATACACACACAGGCACACACACAATACATACACAGGCATACACACACACACACACACACACACACACACACACACACAAGAGACAAGTAGACCTGGGTGATATGTTCCATGCTCTGTCTTAGTTGTGACATCAGACTATGGTTCTGCAAGATTCCCCCTATACAGGCCAGGATGACCTTGAACTTCTGATCCTCAGCCTCCTGAATGATGGGATTAGATGCATGCTTCCCATCTAGCTGTGAGTAGGACTTCAGGTGAAGATGAGCTTCCTAACCCTAACCCACCACATGTAGAACCCTATCCCTACCCTACCCAACCCTACCCCTCCCTACCCCTATTCCTACCTACCTCCACCCCCACCCCTACCTCTACCCCTACCCCTGGTGTGGGTGGAGCCAGAGGAGAATGGGTGGGAGGAGGAGGTCTTGACTAGGGCGGTGCAAGCTGAGTAGAGAAGCCGGAAATGAAACATAGGGTCCATGACACAGCAAAGATCCAGTCCTTCCAGCAGGATCGATGGTACCAAAGCCAAAATCTCCAAGTTATTACTTTATTATTGACACAGCCATTTATCTTAATATCTAAGACTATCTTCATTCTACTGAGCATGACATGGGACATGCAGGCTTATGGAGGACAAAGAGGACATCTCGTGTATGCACAGGTCCCTGGGTAGCCACTGGAACACAAGAATGCTTTAGTCAACATGCACCAGGCTAATTACTTTTGGAGGAAAGTCGCATTAGGCTCCCATAGTTAATATGTCTCATCATCGCTAAGCTCTACTAAGCAGCTGGTAGATTCGGATCTCTCCAGCAATATACTGTCACTTGTCCTTCACCAAGAAAGTCGTCTTAAATCCTCACACTTGATGGGGATATCAAGATAAAAAATTATTTTCCCCCCACTAAGGAATAATGGTCCAAACTCAGTAGTTTCCATCTTTAGCCTGGCACGGAGACTCATTGCAATCCCAGTGCTTGGAAGGCTAACACAGGAGGTTTTGCTATGAGTTCAAGGCCAGCTCAGGCTACAGAGTGAGATTCTGTCTCAAAATCATAGAAATTAACTAAAAAAGTTTAAATAATTAATGTTTTTTTAAAAATTCAGCATTTCCTGCTTGGCAGGTAGAAAGAATCCCAGGAAGTTGCTTGAGACTACCTTAAGCAATGTAAAAACAAGATTTTCAGATATGCAAACTGATTGGATTTAGTAAGCTCCAAGTAAATGCTTAAGTAACCGATTCCTGATTATGGATCTTAAGGAGGATCAATGTAGAGAATGTAAGCAAGACTGAGTTTACAGCTGGGTGTGGGGTTCACTCACACACAGCCGTGACTCTGGCAGAGGGGAAGGAGACGGGGGTGGGGTGGGGTGGGGGGGCCGGGGGACCAGGCTTCAAGCTCCTCCTGCATTGGCAAACTGAGACCCAGGACACCTGCCTAGCCAGGTGTGGTCTCTTGCACTGCTTCGTGAATGTGGCTGCAGCTGTGCAGGATGACCTGACTGCTCTGAGCACAGCTTTTCATCTTCTGGAATGTAAGTGTGCCGTGGTCCTTGGCAAGGGAGGGGCACAGTGCATGTGCACCACGCACAAAGTTCTGGGCAAACATATCATACACATTCCTAGGTCTCAGCAGATGCCCTACACATGGCAGCTGACTTGTTACTGTTATTCCCAGAAGGACATGAACAGCCATGGCTTCCTGGTAGCACACCCCCCTGACTTTGAAGACTTTATGAGCAGAGGTTAAACCTTACTTTTATATCATGCACAATGGATCCCAACTCCCATTTACCAATGATAATATCATTATGACTGTTCTATCAGCTACTTTTCTTATCTCTGTGACCCAGTATATGACAAGGAGCTTAAGGGAAGAAAGATTTATTCTGGTTCATGATTCAAGGAAGAGGCAAGGCCAGGTATTGCAGACACTACTACTTGAGTTGAGGGAATTGGGGATTGGAGCTCACGTCCTCATCCTTGTGGGGCACTTTAGCCACTCACATCTCAGCTCCGCTTTTATACCAACATGACAGGATTGCCCTTTAAAGTTTCCCTTTATAAACAGCAACAAACAAAAGCCCCAAATGCGCGTCGGGGGCTCCAAAGGACCACGCCCCTCCCGACCGCTGCTTAGCAACCCGAGGAAGCCGGGCTGCGAAGACGTGCAGTCAGCGCCACCTGGTGCCTGTGAACAGGAGTGATGAAACTTCCTCTTGCCAACTCCACACTCAGACCCAAACCTTAGTTAAGTCTCTTGTTCCGCACTGGTAGTTCGGTTTTGCTTCTGAAAATAGCAGTAGCTCTCTCTGCATAGGACATCACCTCCAGGGATGAACGTGCACGAATCTGAGGAGAGGCTACTCTACTGCCTTTAGATGTCGGGGTGCCATTCCATGGGCGGAGGGTCTGGGAGGAGGAGGTGAGCTGAGCGGAGGCCTTCATGTCTCTCTGCTTCCTGACTGCTGTCTGTCACCTCTGCTGCCACATCCTTCTGTCACAATGGATGGTATCCCTCCAAGAGTGAGCCTAGAGAAACCCTCCTTCCTTAACTTGCTCTTATTGGGTCTTTTCTCAGCAAGCAAACTAAGACACCTGACAAGACCAACCTAGGGCTGAGAGGTGATGAGAAACAGGACCGGAAGCAGGCGGAGCAATGCCCCCTTCCCGAGTGCACCTCATCTGCCCCTCTCGGCTCCCTTCGTGAGTGAACCTCGCCTGCCCTAGAGACTCTCAGCACAGATGCCCTGTTCTGAACCTGCCACGTTCAGGAGCTGGAACTCAGAAAGTGTAACTTCCCCCCTCCCTCCTCCCAGCCTCCACCTGTGTTCTCTTTTTTTTCCCCCGTTCAAAATTGCTGTCCTCGAGTTCCCTTCTGTATCAGTTCTTAAAATTCTTTTTCCATGAGAGGACAATGCACAAAAGAAACCCCGTGTCCCTTGGTGACACTTTCCAAGGTTCTTAAAATACCTCACAGACCTTGGGCTCCTCGCTGCCAGCTGGGAGTGTCTGCAGAGCTTCGCCCACAGAGGAAATTTCCTGGAAAGGCAGGCAGGCAGGCCGCCTCTCCAGATGGACCGGCTCTATCCAATCCCTCCACGTCCCAGCCCCAATGCAAGAGCTTTAGTTTGATGATGGGGTCACCGTTCTGTCATTGGGCTGAGGGGTTTACACATGGTAATTATCCTAAGTTCATGGGACCTCTGAGGGACTGGGAGCACCATACAGACAGCCACAGAATGCCAATTATAAACTCCTCAGTCATAGTTAAACATTGGCTGCAACCCTCAAGTGTAATCGAGGGGAACTGGGTTTGAGGTTCCTTTGGGATTCTCTGGCTTAAGGATGAATTCTGACTTGATTAACATGGGAGAGAAAGGAGCATGCTTGGGTCTTGTTTCTTATTACAAAGACACATAGCACTAGACACAGATTAATCCACAAAAGCCATGGCAAGGACCTTGAATGGTCTTAAGTGCTATGAAAATGCGGCCTTGCCACTCCAAGCTCCTCACCCCCAAATCCCCTCCCCATACACATTGATCTCTACAGGGGCTTAAAAGGAGGGGCGTTGTCAGCCTCTTCCTACATGCCCTACAGTTGTCACGGGTGACAAACCCCATTATGCATTTCTTCAGTTAGCAAAATAAGAGTCCTGGAGAAGCTATTCCTATCAGTTCCTGCTCGCAGCTTTTAAATCCTGGTCTCCCGAGGGTTGGCTTGTCATTACTTTGTAAAACCAGCAAAGGGCGCACAGGGCTCATGTTGGTACCTCTGCATCCCTGGCTATTATATCCAGGTGCAAAAGACCCTTTCTATTGTGCACAAACAAGTCCACATAAACACCAAACGAGAGCTAAATTCCCAAAGTCACATCTAGCCCTGCCTCTGGAAAAAAATCCAGGATTTTTTTTTTCTTTTCTCTGTTAATAACACACAACAGTAGATCATCTATGCCTTTAAGCTTTCTGTGTAGGTTGCCAGTGAGTGTTCTGAAACCCCACCACCATCACCCACAGGGCTAACCCTACCTATTATATAAGTGAGCTTAAACTAAATTCTCCACGTAATTCAAGAGCCTTCCCACGTTAAGGAGCTGTGCTGCTCTGTTATAGGAACTGACTACAGTGGACCAGAGGAACATTCTATAAGGTGGCTCAACTTTGTGCTGAGATTCTAGATCTTGTTAGTATTTTGTGCTCAGGCCAAGTAGCTAGAAGCAGAGTATTGCGTCTGGGGTATTAGGCATATGTGGTGAAAGGCACTTCTGGGTCACAGTTCTGTCAGCTGGGGGTGAGACCAAGGGTCACAAATTTTGTCCGGCATTTTGATCCTAAGGAAGGTATAAAAGAATGTTACCATTCATTTTCTGTTGCCATCGATTTATTTGTCTTTAAAAGGCAAACTCATCCAATTCTTAACAATAGTAAATGTTCACTGGGCATCCTGTTATTGTAGCTGGCTTGCTTGGGAGGAAAGAGCATGTTCTGAAGAGACTCGTGTCCTTGACTCTGGCTGTCTGGACTGTTAAAGTACCACGGGGACCTGGAAAGAGATAGACAACAGACTGTCTTACAGGAAGAACTAGAGCCCAGGCAACAATGTTGGGGGCCACACCTTAAGCAGGACTGATGCTACTTCCAGTGTGATCACATTGACTAAATCTTTTCTGCTTCACTTTACTAATTTAGCTTTTAAAATTGGCTTATTCAAGGCAGGTGGCTGAGCCTGGCTTGCTAGGGCAAACCCTGACTTTAAAGTCTGCAGCCCTGTGTGCGTGACATTCTGCTGAAACCAAAACGCCACCATCCCTGCCTTGTGATGTCCTTACTATCTCTCTCACTCTCTGCTCTGCAGCTGTCTGGGCTCAGTGACTTCTTTAAAGGCTGACTCACCAGTTTCTGCTGTGGACACTTGCAGCAGGTCCTCCAGGGGCACTTGGGGTGGAAGGGGTTAACTGGAAACTAACATCATTAGTAGCGTGTGAGTGCTGAGCTAGGAATAATGTGTGTGAACTGGTTCTTTATGCCAATATGGAGAACAAGTGTGTATTTAAAATACAGAATATGAAAGTGTTCCTATATGTCTCTCCCATTCCCTATCAGTTGGGTTATGAGATCCAAGGGATTGTCCTACTAATTACCCACTTCTGGATTTGGGAGCAATCTATCTTCCCTTTGGAAAACTGGTCTTTCCTCTCCACTTTGTCACAACACTGTGCTCCAAGGCTTCAAGCTCCGTAGCCATCTCCTATTTTAGTTTACGTCTTTCATGGTCAAGGCAAGCTACCTGGCTGCTCACTTAGCTAGATGTTCTTTTGAATGGGTGCCACACTTTCCTACCAGTATACTTGTCTGTCAGCATTTCTGTCCCCAGCCTCCCTGAAGTCCCTGGGTTCATCCTCACTGACCAGCTTAAACACCTCCTTCTGAGAGGCGATTCCTGGTCTTGTGTAGCAGATGCTCCCAACCTCCGGGCCCAGGCGGCATCCCCTGACTGACCTACAGAGCATCCAGAGCAAACCACTCATCCTAGGGCTCTCAGCTTCCACCCTGCTGCTTAAAACCATTCTAGCACATAATAGCCTCTCCCCAAATCTTGCAGAAGGGCAAAAGATGAGGCTCACAAACAAGTACCGGCAGCCCCTTTGAGAAGTCTATCTGTAAGAAGTATAGCAGCTGCAGGGAGAAATGGAGAATAAAACAGAGAGGAGACTGTGTTTGAACTTCCAGGGGTCCCTGAGGCCACCCCACTGGCCACTTAGACAGTAGGTGGAAGGATGTTCGTACTTTGTGGCTGTTGTTTTGATTTGTTTTGTTTTTTAAAGCAATTGTTGGCAATGACCTCCTAGAAATGATAGCTGGCTTCAGGGTTCAAAAGCAAACCTGCTACACGAACCTCTTTACTCTGCTCCTAGCATAAGACTTGGAAATGAGCCCTCCTTACAGTCTTCACCAGCCTAAGGTAATGAAGGAAGTCTTTGAGCTGGGCCCCAGTGAGAGTTTTGGCTCAATCTCAAAACTAATTGTGTTTGCAGGAGGAGAATTGTTCCCAACAGCCCCCTCTGCCAGGCATGTGGCCTTGCCGTGGTGAGGGATGCGGGGTCAGAGGGGAAGGGAGGCTTCCCAGTAGGGCAGCCAGTGTAGAATGGCTTTCACAGGTAGACTATTACTTCTGAGGATTCTAATAGGCACTCCAGGCCAATTTTGGGTAAGAGGCTCTGCCAGCCCCCCTGCCACCTGTAGTACCAACCGTTAATGATCAGAATGATTGTGTCTCCACAGTCAGGAACCATGTCAGAAATTTCTTGTAGAGATTTATGCCTGGGCTGGGGAAGACAGATTTAGAGAAATCAAACAAGGCCATTACAAGAACCTCCAGGAACCTCATTAGCTTACAAAAAAAAAAAAAAAAAATCAATGAAGGGCTGGCTGTATGGGTAAAAGTGTCTGCTGCCAAGGCTGACAACTTGAGTTCGATTCCTGGCCAGGGGTTGACATCAAACGTCTTCCTTAATAGCTCCCTAGCTTATTTTCAGACAGGGCTCTCAGTGATTGGCTAGGCTGGCTGGCCTGTGAGCCCCAGGGTTCTTTTGTCCTTGCCTCCTTCATAGTGGCATCACAGAGCAAGCTGCAGTACCCAGCTTTTGTGCAGTTGCTGGGGATCCAAACTCAGGATTTCACTGACTGGACCATCTCTCCAGCTCTGGCATCTCTGTTTTAAACTAAGCATTAAAAACTGCGTACTTTTTAGTAGCTCGTTTCACCAAACACTAGCCTTTAATTGTCCTTGTCCTTGGACAGTTTATGCTTGTCACCTCAGTCATTCCAATCCAGAAGGAATGGCAGC
Source organism: Mus musculus (assembly GCF_000001635.26). Classification (NCBI taxonomy): domain Eukaryota; kingdom Metazoa; phylum Chordata; class Mammalia; order Rodentia; family Muridae; genus Mus; species Mus musculus. The sequence continues at coordinate 126,253,653 of NC_000074.6, read as the reverse complement.
AAATGGTCTTTCCAGGCAGGTACTCAAATATGTAAGACAGATTTCCCAAACACACCAGCCAAGGTGAAGTCAATGAGACAGGAGGTCTCTTTTCTGAAACTCCTTTCTGAAACAGACAAGGTTACTCAGAAAGGATCCTGCCACCTCCCTTGGGCAGGGTGTGTCTGTCCACAGACAACCCGGAGGGCTGTCAGGGAAAGAGCATCTTTCTTAGAGGTCTGAGGCTCATATCACATCCTGGGTTTGAGTTATTGTGGGACTATTTTGGAATCCCTAAATATGATGTGAGGTGACATTTGTCTTGTCCTTGTCACACCCATCTGTGGCCCTGTCCAGACTGATGCTGCTGTTTTGTAGGATCCCCACCTTCCAGGAGGGCCTCCCTCTCTCTCTCTCTCTCTCTCTCTCTCTCTCTCTCTCTCTCTCTCTCTCTGTGTGTGTGTGTGTGTGTGTGTGTGTGTGTGTGTGTGTATTGGGAGGAGGTAGGGCAGAGGACATCCTGAGTGTCATCCCTTAGGAGGCAACTACTTTGTTTTCTTTTTAAGGCAGGTCTCTCACTGGCCCAGAGCTTGTCAAATGACTAGACTGGCTGGCCAGCAAGCGATTGGTTAATAAGGGCACCACCATGTAATGGTTACTGTTTATGGTCAACGTGACAGAATCTCAAATCACCTGGAAGATGAGCATGCCTGTGAGGGTTATCTTGATTACATTAATTGAAGTGGGAAAACCTGCCCACTGTGGGCAGTGCCATTCCCTGGCTCAGATCCTAGAGAACGGGAGCTGGGCATTTGCAAGCATCGTTGGTCTATGCTTCCTGACCACACACGCAGTCTAACCAGCTGCCTTGTGATCTTGCCACCAGGATTTCCTCACCATGATGGACAGTACCCTTGGACTATGAGCTGCCATCCTTGGGATGCATTGATCAAGAATCTGATCAGGCACCATGTTAAATAACCAATACACGTGGGCCCTGGGGAATCAGACTGGAGTCCCTAGGGCTTGTACGACAAGGACATTACTAACTGAGCCATCTTCCCAGCCTAGACCTTGACGACTCTTGTTCATGTCTACAGACCAGGGTCCACTTTGGGACCCTGAGCCTCAGAGTATAGCACAGGAACCAAGTGTAGCTAGGATTGGAGGCAGATGTTCCGATTTTTCTGATGAATGCTAAAGACAAGATAACATCAGGGAGGCATCGGAGGAAGCTGGGATGGGGCTCGGCCAGTGACAAAGTGTATACCTTTGTTAGTCACCTCTCTAGGAACAGGGTCTGATCCTGACACACACCTCTCTTTCCTTCACGTGTTGACTGAAAGGCTGCCATCCACGCTTTCCCATGGCTCTTTATCCAAAATGTTTACCATCCCCACCAACTTCCATCTTTTTATAGTGAGTTGATTCTTGTATGTGTACTTTATGGCTTTTCCCCTAAGGCACTTGTCTGTCTGTGCACAGCGACACTGAACTTCACATAATGTTTCTATGATGGTCGAGTAGATAAAGCTGACGCCAGAATGCTTTCACGTGCTCTTCTGGCTCACGTTTACCCTGCTAGCTTACTTGGCTTCTGTTTCAGCTACAAGTGCAGACATAAACTTGTCTGGCCATCTGTGTGAGTTTGGGGCCAAATGCATTTTTTGAGGTTCTAACCTGGGCTGCTGTGTGTGGTTTGGCATCTCCCTGTGGAGTGCCCACAGCTGTTTGACAGCTGGACTGGTGCTGGATCAGGGTCTGTCCCTGTAGAAGGACAAAGAGGGTGTACTGAGAGGCTGAAAGGGTGACGTGGTAGGCAGCAGGCACGGCTTGGGTGACACGTGGAAATATGGTTTTCATTGCAGCTAGAGTCTCACCTCAAGTCTGCCCACTCAGCGCCTGATTTGGGGAGGAAACAATGTCCACAGTTTATAGACCAAGCCATGCAGAAATTGCTGGCCTGGGACTTGCACAAGGCTGGGCTTTTGAGAAAACTTCTTTCCATCTCCTTCCTTATCTAGATGTTTCAGTGAGTGTTCCCTCATCTTGTTTATCTGTTGTTTTCAAACCAAAGGTCATGCAACACACAAACACACATGCACACAAAAATTCACACACATCTCATACACATTCATGTACACAAACACAAAACACACACAAAGACATACACACATACTCCCATCCATATATGAACAAAATGGATACCCAAATGCATACACACATACTCTTTTACACATACACTCTCACACTCATGTATACTCACGGAAACACAAATGCACACACATACACTCATGCACACACTCATGCACACAGAGTACACAAACTCTCACATACACAATCTCACACACACTCATGCACACACTTACACACTCACATACACTCATGGATACACACTCATTCACACAAACTCATGCAATACACTCATGTACACATACTCATACACACTCATGAACACACAAATGCACACACACACACACACATATGCTCATGCACACATAATACACTATCTCTCACATACACAATCTCTCATATATACTCATGCACACATACACATTCACACAGTCATGGACACACACACATACTCATGCACATACAAATGCATACACATACTTACACAAACATTCATGTATACACTCATGCACAAAAACTCATGTATACACACACATTTTCAATCATGCACATAAACTCATGTACACACTCACTCACACACACACACACACACACACACACACACACACTCATGCACATGCATACTGTAGACTTCCTTCCAACCAAATCTGACTGGGGTCAGAGTTACCCAGTAGCAACTATAAAACTGTCAGTCTCTGAATACAGCATTCATCAAGGCAAAATATCTATTTCCTGAAGAGCTCCCAGGGACTTGAATGGAAGGTTCTGCCTTTCCTCCCACACAGACAGGTGGAGAATAAATTTGTCCTATGTGACCACTGATAATGCCACCTTCTGCCTCCAGGATCTCCCACAGGGTTGCCAAGGGTGTAGCAGCCACCATCTGTTTCTGCTAAGGACACACGGCTCAACGTCTTTCCTCCCAGTGATGCAGAATAAGTCCTCTCCCATCAGCTGCAGGCTATTGAATCTGAGGCAGAAAACCGACATGGCTCATTTCAAGTTTATCTGTATATCGATACAGCAAGAATCAAATGTCTTACCCATGGCTGGTGAATTCTTGAAGCATCAATTTCCCTCCTAGCTCCTGATTGGCCTGTGAACCCCCTGGCACTTTCTGTTCCAATGATGTGGGCAGATGATGTGCTAAGACTCAGTCTTGTAAGGTTTTACACTGTTTTCAACCCAAGCTTTGATGTGCAAGAACTTTTGTTTATGGAAAGACCCAACAGAGGCGAGTGCCTTCCTGAGCTCAGGAAATACTCAGCTCTCGAAGGAGCCCTTGCTCTGTACCGAGATCCAGTGTAAGTCCATACCTACCCAATCAGATACAAGTTGTATGAACTCAGAGCAATGACTAAAAATGCGTGCTTCTTTCTCTAAAAAAATATTTAATTTTTACTCTTTGTATATGAGTGCTTTGGCTGCATGTACATCAGTGCATGGTACACATGACTGGTATGCACAGAGTCCTGAAGAAGAAGTCATTTTACCCTCTGGCGTCAAGGATGGCTGTAAGCTGCCATGAGGTCACTGGGCATTGAACCCACTGAACTGGGGAAGAACAGCAAGTGCTCTTAACTGCTGAGCCATCTCTTCAGGCCCTCCAGTTCCCCCTCCTTTTTTATTTTTTATTTTTATATTTTTTTACTTTTTGTTCTGAGCCAGGGTCTCACTATCTTGTCCCAGGCTGCTCTTGAACTCACAATCTTCCTTTGGCAGCTGTCTAAGTAGTGGAGATGAGAAGCCTATACCACCAGGTTTGGATTCTTTTGATTCTTTTGGATTTCCTTGATATACATTTACTCAATAATACAGACTCATTGAGTAAGAGGATGTGTGCCTAGAGGCGAGGAGGGGAGGGAAGCTCTCACACTGCTTTCATGAGACCTAATGGAAGGCAAATCCACCTCCTTAGTGGTGAGCATTACAGTGAGTGCTGAGACCCCCACAGGAACTGGCCTGCTTTAAAAGGCAAGGGCAAGGGGCATGGCGGGAAGGCGAAGGAGCTGGTGCTCCAGAGACTGGGAGACCTGCATGATGACGTATGTGATCAAGTGGTCTGAGGAGATGCAGGCCATCTCAGCACAGCTTTAGAGAACACCAAGGAGATGACCACAGAAAGTCACAGGCCACACAGTGGCTTTGTTGGGCTGCCTGCTTCATCATGTCAGGGCCATAAGTTTTATGTTCTGTAAGAAAGGCAGGTACATTCCAAGCCCTGTGCAGGTGACTGGTGCTTGGCTCCCAGGAGAGGTCGGATGTGAACTCACTCACTGGCTTAGGTATGGATTCAAGGGCACCCTACTGCTCCCTCTTCCTCTCTGTCCACCTCCCTCTGAATAGCCATGGGTGTTGGGTGTAATTTTAAAAGCACGCTTGTTCCTTGCCTGGCGCCGGCAACAGCGCAGTCTCACCCAGCTCCGTTAGCTAGCTTCGCCAAACCTCTAACAACTGCCCCGCGGCTGTGCCCTTTCTCCTGCCCACCTGAGTCACCTCGGATAGAAAACACAGGACATCCTTAATATTTTAAAACCAGCCAGATAACACAACTGCTGGGCATAGAATTTCTTGTCCCATCCTCCTTAGCCTCTGTTGCCTGCAGAAGCTACAAACCATCGCTCCCCAAGACCTACATGTCTGCTACTTCCTCTCCACTCCACCGCCTGGTCCACATCCCTCCCCCTCTCCTCCTCTTCCTCTTGGGACCTAGAAATCCCACTTTGTCCTTTGGCTTCTACCATCCTAATTGACCAGTTAAAATGGGGAGAAGGTTCACATGGAATCACCTGAGTACGTGATCCACTCCTCATCCAGGCAGCCTCTCTTGAGGATGCAGAATCAGCATCAAAATACAAACAGCACCAGGGCAATCCACAACACATGGGCATCTGTGTGCACTCTTTGAATCTGTTTATTCCAAACGTAGATGGCTAAGCCTTTTTGGGATTGTTTAGAGCCATAATAACAACAAACAGGTTTAGGGGCAATTCTGTACATCCCCTCTGAAAACAGAAGAATTGACCCAAGTCTCTGTGGGATTCTATAGGATGCCACTTGCTAAACTCTTCTGATTTTATTTTGCTTTTTGAGACAGTATCCCATGTAGACCAGGCTGGTCTGGAACTCACTATGTAGAAGAGGATGACCTTTGCCCGGGTTACTCAAGAGCTAGGATTACAAGTGCGTGCCATCGTGCCCATTTTATGCAGTGCTGGGAGTCAAAGCCAGGGCTTTGTGCACAGTAGGAAGCACTACAACAGCTGCACTGCAGGTCCAGCTCAAACTCGCTTGACTGCATGTCCACAAGAGAAGCCTTCTTGCTGCTACCCCTCAGCTCTTTTACAGTGAGTTTTGCACAAAGATGCTACCTGAAGAATAAAAGTCAGACACTGAGAGGCTTCACAGGTGGGACACACCTTTGTTCTCACAAGCACTGTGATTATAGAGAAGATAGCAGAGTCCCAGTCATTTTCCTGGAGATGCTGGAGAAAGAAATCAAAAGACCAATAAGGTTCGATTCCTTGCATGAAGGTTCCATTCTACCCAGGACAGCTGTTTAAGGAAAGCATAGGTCAGCGGACTTGTTGCTTCATTGTCTTTCTTTCTCACCTCTAGAGTTGTTGATTTTGCTACAATGTTAAAAACGCCGTGAATTAAGCATTTGAGGCCAGTGAGATAGCTCAGCCAGCAGAAGAACTATCCACATAAGCCTGACAATCCAAGCTCAGTCCCTGGAACAGAAAGACAGATGTGTAGTGGCTCATTATCTGCAATCCCAGAACTCCTGCAGTCAGATTCAAAGTAGAGATGGGGGTCTCTGGAAGCATGTGAACTAGCTACCCAGGAGTGCAGACGGCAGCGGAAATGAGAGATTCTGCCTCAGTGGAAAGTAGAGAAGTAGAGAGCCAACTTCCGGATGTTGTCTTCAGACATCTGCATGTGTGCAGTGCCATGCCCCATCCCCACATAACAAAATGTAAGTTTACAGAAAGAAGTTAAGGTTTCTGGCACTTATTTTTTCCAATTTTTTATTAGGTGTTTTCTTTATTTACATTTCAAATGCTATCCCGAAAGTTCCCAATACCCTCTCCCCGCCCTGCTCCCCTACCTACCCACTCCCAGTTCTTGGCCCTGGCGTTCCCCTGTACTGGAGCATATAAAGTGTGCAAGAGCAAGGGGCCAATGATGGCCGACTAGGCCATCTTCTGCTACATATGCAGCTAGAGACACGAGCTCGGGGGGGGGGGTACTGGTTAGTTCATATTGTTGTTCCACCTATAGAGCTGCAGACCCCTTCAGCTCCTTGGGTGCTTTCTCTAGCTCCTCCATTGGGGGATTGGGGGCCTGGCACTTATTAAGAATATATCTGGTGTTGTTAACCTGGAGTTACTGTTATTTAAGCTTGTCGATGCTCCAAGCTCTCTCTGCTACTGTTAACATTATACTCTCTGCTGGGATCAAAGCAAGAGTGTCTGAAGCCAGCTAGCAGGGACAGATTTACATCAGCATGAAGGGCTATAGTGTTTCTGTTATACTTTCTATGGCCATATAGAATAGTCCCCATTCCTTGCTTGTTCGTTCGGTTGTCCAGTAGCTATTGGACATTAGTTCTGTCCATACTTGGGGTTAAGGACGATTGTGAAGAACAATCCAACTCTGTGCTCTGATGAAGGCACCACATATTTTAGTGAGATTTCCCTCCAGGCATTCTTTTTCAAAGAGGAGAGCCAGCCTGAATATGACTTTGCCAGATTCTTGTTGCTACTCAGAACCCTGGGATACTATCCATCCTGGGTGGACTCTGTCTGCATGCTAACCACAGGCTCAGACTCAACCATTGAGGGTGTGATATGACTTCTGCCCTCCACATCAAAATGACTTTCTCGTCTTTCAGCAAATGTGGCATAGGTGAAGGGCTGTACTGTAGCAGTAACTTACTTCTATGACCATTGCTGTTGCTATGTAGCTGACATCCATCTCTATCATGACCTCTGCCACCATCAACACCTCTATCATGAAAAGCTACCTACATTATCAACCTCCATCACCACTGATATCAACTATCTTACTACCATGGCAACCAGCCCATGACTTTATCATGATGACCACCTTCATCACTACCTCTACCACTACCAGCATCACAACCCCACCTCCATAATTTCCCATCCCCACCTTCAGCATCACTCCAACCTCACTCTGACCACCACCGCCTCCATCACCATGCCATGACTTCTCCATTGCTCCTGCTATTACCCCACTGACACTCCAACATGTCTTCAAATCACTACTGCTACAGAGTGAGTTCCAGGATAGCCAGGGCTATACAGAGAAACCCTGTCTCAAAAAAAAAAAATTACTATTGCTACTATTTCTCTTGAAAAGAGCTTTGGATATACAAGACACCGACTAGTCTCTTTGTATCTTTAAATGATACAAAGTGATCACATCCACCAGACATGTGTCTCCCTGGTAGACTGTAGCTGCTAAATACATCAGTGCTCCTCAGTCCCATGGGCAGACTCTGTGACGTATTCCAACTCATCTCCATTCCTACAGGGGTGATCTTCCTGCAGATCCCATAGCTTCTCTTTCAGATCAGGGAGGCTCACTGTAGCCAGTCTTGCTTTGCAAGGGGACAAAGGTATGATGTACAAGCTTTAGTGTAAACCCCAGCTCTAATGCTCTCCAGTCCTCTAACTTCCCAGAGCCCATGTGCTTCTTCAAAAGACGGGGTTCAGTGGTAGCCAGGGCTCTTGGTGGTTAAGATTCACTGAGATAAAATTGTGCATAAAAATGCTATGTGCAGACGAGATGCTCTACAAACAGGAGACCCTCTGTCTATCACGGCACTGTTGAATCACTACGGCAGCTTTGTGGTTGGTCAGCCTGCCGCCGTTTGTAATTACATGAACTTTCATCATCGACCTTGCCTCTGTGCAAAAGAGTTTTTCCGATGCCTGTTTTCAGAGCACAGACTTGGCTCTCACTAACCCATGAACTCTTTTTCCTGACCATTGACTAGCCATACAGAGCACCCTTTCTTTGTTTGAAAGACAGATATATAAGTAAATCTCTAGCTACACAAACACACACACAAAGTCTGGTTACATGAAGACAGACTATGCGATTAATGAGAGCAAGTGTTGAGACGTCATCAATGAAGCAGCCATAGTGAGCAACTGCAACTTTCTAGCCTCATCCCTTCCAGAGCAGAGCTTCACAGCTGGCCCTTCCTCTGCAGGCAGAGAGGTGTCCAGGGAGGTCAGTGAGGGTTGGCAGCGGTGACTGTGGGGATGAGGGAAGCAGACAACGTGCCTGCATCATCTGACCAGAGCTGTGGAAGAATGCTGAGGGAGAGGAAGGGAGCTATATATACATCATGCGAGGGACTGTGGGCAAGGCTGAAGGAAAGCAGCCATGGACCACTCTGGGGCCTACAGAAGATGCTGAGAGAGGAGCAACAAAGGAGAAAAGGAGCTGAGCTCCAGCACCCATTTCTATGCTTTCTGACTGCGTGTGCAACGTGACCAGCAGCTTCGGGCTCCCGCCGCCATGGCTTTTCTGTCATTATGGGCTGGAGCCCCTTGTGACTCAGTCAAAATAAGCCCTTCTCTCTTAAGTTGCCTCTTGGCAGGTAACTGGTCACAGCAATGAAAGACAGAATATTCTGGCCCTTCCTCTTTGAAGACCATCTCTCCTGGCTGCTCTCTGCACCACTCACAGTTCTAACAAATGATGGGGGTTTGGAAATGAAGGCCTTCCGACCTGAGGCTCAGGGTCAGCTCATTTTTCCACTGACAGATAACCCTCCAATCAGGGAATGAACCATCAATCACACACCGTTTCCTTGGAAACCACTAACTAAAACATTTATAGAAACAAGTGGAATTGCCTGTAGCCCCCAAGATGGCCTCTCTGATAATGTCTGGCTCTACCCACACAGATCTGTCAGAGGAACATCAGCCAGCACAGAGTGAGCTCCACAGCTGAAGCCCCACCTCGGTCCCTTGCCAGTTCAGAAAGCCAGGGGATTTGAAAAGCAAATGTTTCTTCCGTTTGCAGCTGGGCTGGCTGGGAAGCTGACTGTCATTAGCTGGTCTCCCTCCAGTCCTGGGGCAGAGAAGAGCCACACAGCTCCCCAGAATGACAAGATTCTGAGTGTCTCTCCAAATCGAAGTCACAGTAAAGACAGGCAGGGTAGAGATCTGGGCAGTAGCCCACTGCCCTGGAGTGTGAAGGTGAATTCTCTCTTCCATGAAGTTAGATCCTAGGGAGAGTGGTTTGTGCTGGGTCTTCAGGAAGTCAATCTGACACCTGTGTGCACAGCGATTGTACCTGGTAGCTTCCAGAAGCTCTGCTGGCCAGCTGGCTTACTGGGTAGTCTGTTCTTGGCCAGCATCTCTACATCTGCCTCCCCCCAAATATAATCCAACAGCTGCAGAAGCCCTCTCAGGCACAGTTGTAGTGTCTCTTGCATGTCCTAGTCCATTTTGATCAATCTGTCACCATGTGCACAGGGGACACAGCAAGATGTTGGATGACCCATCTCTGCTTCTGCTTCTGTTCACACTAGGTGTATTGGGGTTCTCTAGAGTCACAGAACTTATGGATAGTCTCTATATAGTAAAGAAATTTATTGATGACTTACAGTCTGCAGTCCAATTCCCAACAATGGTTCAGTAGTAGCTGTGAATGGAAGTCCAAGGATCTAGCAGTTACTCAGTCCCACATGGCAAGCAGGCAAGGGAGCAAGAACAAGACTCCCTTCTTCCAGTGTCCTTATATGGTCTCTAGCAGAAGGTGTAGCCCAGATTAAAGGTGTGTTCCACCACACCTTTAATCCCAGATGACCTTGAACTCAGAGATCTCCCTGTCTTAATCTTCTGGAATCCATAGCCACTATGCCTCAAGATCTCTATACCAAGATCCAGATCAGAAACTTCAATCCCCCAGCCTCCAGATTAGGATCACTGGTGAGCCTTCCAATTCTGGATTGTAGTTCATTCCAAATATAGTCAAGTTGACAACCAGGAATAGCCACTACACGGGGTAAGGGGACAGCGTTTCCTTCTTGTTCTCTTTCTCTCTGTGTCTCTGTCTGTCTCTGTCTCTCTGTCTCTCTGTCTCCACATGTGTGTGTGAATGAGCATGTGTGCACACATGTGCAAGTGTTCCAGTGTGTTTGTGTGCATGTGAATGTGCATAACGTAACTTTCCATTTCCTCCTCTTTATGCTAACATTTCTGCAAAGGAAATGGCAATGAGACAAGGTAAGAAGGGCTCACAGGAGGGCAATTCTGGGCGCTAAGAGACTATTCTAGAATAGAAGTCTCCAGGAGCACCCCACTGGTTGCATCTCTTTAGCCTGAGGTAGGTGTTAAACTTCTCAGCACTTCTCTATCACCTCCATACTCCTGAGAGGTGTAAACCTGAGTTTGTTATGATGTAAATATGTTCACATAATGCTTACATAATTAAGACATGGGGATGCTTGGGACATACTTTTTAATTCTCCATAGCCGTATTCCATTACCATGTCTGCCATTACCATGTCAGAACAAGGATCAGAGAGCACCAGGTTTTGTCTGGCCCAGGTTTGAGCTGGCACCCCTCTGTAGCCTCTCTCTACACCAGCTCCTGCCTCCAGGTTTCTGTCCTGTGTGAGTTCCTGTCCTCAGCCCAGCAGGGAAGGTACTGGGAGCTGGTATGAGAGCTGTGCTTGGCATTCCTGGGGCAGGGGTCTCATTTTTATCAGGAATAGAAGGATGCTCTACCCTGGGGCAAGCTCAGTGCAGACTTTGTCCCTGTGAAGGTCAAGATGGAGATTTCTATTGTCTGGGAAATGCAATTAAGCAACAGCTATGGAAGCAGCCTTAAGAGCACATGACCTGTCAGCCCATGGCATGTAGATACCAGCTTCAGATAGACGGAGGCACCCCAGACAGGGGTGAAATAAGGGAGTATGATTACAATTCAGAATCTCACTGAAATGTTAAACACCAAAAAAATGCACATAGTTTTGGACACACCAGTGTGTAGTAAATGTATTGAGAAAGGGTTCGGGAAACCATTAGCCAAGGTGTTAACAGAGCAGTGTGTTTGTTTTGCTTTGTCTTTGTGCAGCACGAGGGGCTGAGCCCAGGGTATCAGGCTCACTAAGCAAGTGCTCTTCCACTGAGCTGTGTCTCATACCCACATTACCTTCTTAGTTTGAGGCAGGGCTTTGTTAAGTCATCCAGGCTAACCTTGAACTTGCTTTATGCCCCAGGAAGCCCTTGAAGGTTTGATCCTTGTCTTAATCAGGGTTATAATTCCTGAGATGAAACCTCATGACCAAAGGCCAGTTGGGAGCGAAAGGGTTTATCCAGCTGACACTTCCATGTTGCTCTTCATTTCTGAAGAAAGTCAGAACAGGAAGTCAAGCAGGGCAGAAACCTGGAGGCAGGAGCTGATGCAGAGGCTGTAGAGGAGTTCTGCTTACTGGCTTGCTTCCCATGGTTTGCTCAGCCTGCTTTCTCATAGAACCCAGGACCACCAGCCCAGGGATGGCACCACCCATAATGGGCTAGACCCTCCCCCATCAATCACTAATTAAGAAAATGCCATATAGCCAGATCTTATGGAGACATTTTCTCAGCTAAAGATCTCTCTTTTCAGATAGCTCTGGCTTGGTTCAAGTTGATATAAGACTAGCCCCCATAACTCTCCTGCCTCTGTCTCTTGAGTAGCGGAGTTGAAAGGTGTGGGCTGTAAAGGTTAGCCAATAGGACTCATTCTTTTTAGAAAGATTCATGTTTTGGGCAATGGATTCGAAGGGGACATTTGCATATAGATACATTGCCTGTATTTGATACTTTTCTTTCTTTTTTATTATTAGATATTTTCTTTATTTACATTTCAAATGTTATCCCCTTTCCAGGTTTCCCCTCTGAAAACCCCCTCCCCCTCCCTTGATACGTTTCTTATGTAAACACATCTTATAGTACTTATGCAATTATGAAACAAGATGAAACGGGAATGCATTGTAGTTCAGCAGTAGAGTGCTTGTCCAGCACACCTAAGGCCTTGAATTCTGCCCTGGATACTGCAAAAATAAAAACAATAGAAATAAACAAAGCCAAGGAGAGGTTGGTACTACATCTGACCTTAGGATTCAGTGTAGTCAGAAACATTTGTAGCGAATCTCCTTTGGGTGATTTAACAGCACCATGTGCCTTTTGCAGGATTTTCCCTGTCCAATCACATTAGGGCAGTGAGAGGCCTGTGATTGGTCAGGGAGAAGGAAGGCGGGGCTAGCGTTGCAGAAAGAAAGAGAGAGAGAGAGAGAGAGAGAGAGAGAGAGAGAGAGTCAGAGAGAGTCAGAGTCTCAGAGTAGGGGAAGAAGAATCATGGGTGTGGACATGAACCCGTGTGGCGATTACCAGCCACAAGTAGCTATGATTTCACAAGGTTAGAAATATTGGGATAAAGCTTTTATCATTAACAATTGGCTCTGAAATTATTGTATTGGTATCTTGAAAATTGTGATTTTATTGATACATAAATCTAATTGGTTAACTATAAGCTTAAAAGTCTTGATTTTACTGGTTACTGGGTATTGTACTATCAAACCTGGAGGATGGCAGATCTATTTAGTTACTAGAGTGTGAGACCACCAGTTACAGGAGATTATAGCAGAGAGGGAACTAGTGGCTCGTGGGACAAGCGAGCCAGATGCTGCGGGGGGGTGGGGTGGTGGTGGTGGTGGTGGTGGTGGTGGTGGTGGTGGTGGGAGGGGCTAGCTCCAGAGAGTTGGTGATGATGGCAAGAGCACATGAGTGTAGCCTGGCCCGGCAGAGAGTTGGTGGGTTCATTTTTTAATACTTCCGCAACGTGTGTCCACCCTCTACAGCACCATCACTGCAGGCCTCTTTTCCAGAGTGGGTGCATACACAACTCGGGCCTCCACTGAGCCATGACAGAGTAGTGGGCATGCATCAGCTGACTTGTCCCTTGTCTCCAGCACAGGGCACAGGGCTTGGCAGTGATGCTGACATTGTATGGGTGCCTGACATGAAGGAGTGCTGACATGCTCTGTCACACAGGGGATTGGGTGTTCAGAGGCCATAGCCTCAGCAGTCCTTCTGTGACTGGAAGCACACAGCCACTCTGGCAGCCTGAGTCTTCTCTATAATACATCAGCTGCTTTGTGCCCAGGCTCCTTGAGCCAGACTTCATAGCACTCTCTGCCTTTCCTTGTACTTAAAAATGCATACCATCTTCAAAGGAAGACTGTCTTTAGGAGTCGCTCCTGGTTTCGGGGACCTGAGTGTGAAGGTCAGACTGACACACTTCCGGCGAAACAATGCATCCCCTCTCCTTCCCTTCCCATCATACTGTGTTTCACCACCTCCTGTCTGCTATGGGGGTGGCAGGGATACACATATATTGATTTCTGGGGGGCTCAGAGACTCAGGCCACCTTGTCAAGTGACAAATGATATCTTTCCTGCTACTAGATATGCTTTCTGTTGCTCCTCTTATGTCCTTTCAACAAGATTTGACTACCCCAGACCATACCCTGCCCTCCCTCCCTCCCTCCCTGTTCCCTTCCTGCCCATGCCAGAGAGACCTTAACATGCTACTATGGCCACTGCCTCCTGAAACCACCAGAGGGCTGCACAGCCAACAAGGGCCTCTCTTTATCCCCTTTACCATCAGCATTTATTGTCCACTGTCCAGCTGCTGGGCAGGCCAACATGACCCTGCCTATCACACAGGTGTGTTCTATGCTGCTGTTCCTAGCAGGGGGTCTCTTTTTCCCATAGTCAGGAAGTTCCACTTAATTATCTTCTGCCACAGAGATCCAATCTTCTCACATTCCCTATAGACTTCCTTCTTCCAGAGGAGGCAGATCCATATGCCTGTCACATCTGTGCAGAAAGACATGCATGCAAAGGCCTAGTGACAGGAAGGACTCTGCGTTCCATCACCAAGGAAGTCCTGGACTGTGGGGCTGGGTGGGAGAGAACAGAAGAAAAAGAGCAGGTATGTGGAACCTTGCAGACAACTGGGAAACCATTACAGGTCTCTGAAAGAGAAGTTGTATGAGTTCATTAATACTTTGAAAGGATCTCCAAACTGTTTTCCATGGAATCATGGGAATGAAAGCATGGAAGGCCCATGGACTAAGTTCAGGGGTAAAGTTCAGGGGTCTCAGGGATATCTCTACAAGCTCAGAGTCGTGGGTTGGAAGCACTTGATACGAGGGAGTCCTAAGAAGGACCCCCCGAATCACTGCCTGCCAGGCACCCACTACAGAATATAGAATTGGGACATGGAGCAAGTTACAACTTGCAACTCACAAACACACCACCAGCTGGAGAAGACTCTCGGTCCTTATTCACAGAGGGCTGGGCTGGGACACGATAGGATGGACTCCTGGAAGCTCTGACGGCTGGGAGGGGGATCTCCTCCTTCCAACTTGGATGGGCATGACACATCCACACTGGGAAGAAGTAATGAGAATGGTATCTTAGGGTGAAGCTGGTGACCAGAAAGGCACACAGAAAAGGAGAGAATGTTCTTTCTGTTTATGCCCATGTCAACTACCTGTCAGAAGTTCAAATGTATCATGGCAGGTTCACAGGCCAGCCTCGAAGAGGACTCTGCCAGGGCATGGAATGAGCCAAGTGACAGGCAAGTCATTACACCTGGGGAGATATGAGTGACAGCAGCATCCGGGCATCTGTTTCCTAGTCTGACAGTGACAATATATCAGACACTCTTGCTGCCAGGTGAAGGCTGCTGAGCCGGCAGCACCTGGCCTTGGCATAGCTCCTCCATGCCCTCTATACAGCCCTTTTATTCTCTAGTGAGTCTGTGTGGACTTTTCCTAACTCTGGCTGTCACAGCACATATGGAGGCTCTGCAGTAGTGACCACAAACCACGCTTCATCTGGGAAAGGCATCTGCAGCGGCATGGATTTCTTATTATCGGTAGATACATCACAACCATCTGCAATTACTAATCATGGCAATCAAGCTTCCACTGTGATACCTGGATGATTCTGTAGGACTGAGTGCACATAATTACCTGTTTCCTTGCGGTAAACACACCTCTCTTTAATGTTAGCATTCTGTCATTTGAGGGAGGAATAAATGCAGTTGTGTTTTCTAGGATCCAGCCATGCTGAACTAATCCAAGCAGAGCTGAGTGTCTGCTTTATAACCCACCACGAACCCCTAGCTGGCTGTGGAGTAAGACCCCGATGCCCAGGATTGACACTCGAAGCCCTGACTGCTGACTCACACATGCAGCCTTTTGTTTGTCCCCAGTTGTCAGGAAGCACCATGTGTTCAAACGAAAAGGAAAGCTTGCTGCTTTCAGAGCATGGTGCACCTGTAGTTGGGTTAGTTACCGTTTGCCATTGTGATGAAGTGTCTGGGAAAATCACTTATGGACAGGCAGGAAAAGTCTGTGTCAGTTCCTAGTTTAGAGGTTCTAGCCCGTGGGCACTTGGTTCCATCACTTTTAGGTTATGGCGAAGCTGAACATCAGTGGGGTGCCTTTGGTAGGCAACAGCTGACCTCAGGGCAGCCAGGAAAGGGTTGGGGGAGAAGAAGAGAAGGTAAAAAGGAAGGAAAGGGAGGAAGGGAAAGGGGGAGGAATAAGAAAGAAAGAAAGAAAGAAAGAAAGAGAGAGAGAGAGAGAGAGAGAGAGAGAGAGAGAAAGAAAGAAAGAAAGAAAGAAAGAAAGAAAGAAAGAAAGAAAGAGAAAGAAAGGCAGGCAGATAAAAAGAGGAAGGGAGGGGAAAAATGAAAGAAAGAGAAAGGAGGAGTTTGAAGATAAAGATAAACCCCTATGAGTTCCATCCTCAGCAACTTACTGTCCCCTCCCACCAGTTCCCACTCTCAGGGCTCATTCAGCTTTCTAACAGACCAATCTATGGATGAAGACACAGCCCTCATGGTTCACTCCCCTCTCAATGGCATCATCAGCCAGAGACAAAGTCTTCAGCATGAGTCTAGTGCAAGGGGCCCTTCATAGCCAAACTATAACCAGAAATGCTAGGTCAGCACCTGACATTAAGAAGACATGGATGGCAGGGGAGGGAACCAAGTCCTGAATTACACATGCACGGTCTACTTGCAAGAAGCATGTCCATCCATCCATAAATCATCCATAACCTATCATGCATCATCCATCAATCTCCCACCCATCCATCCATCCATCCATCCATCCAGTCACCCATTCATAATCCATTCATCCATAATTCATCCATCCATCCACCATCCATCTATTCATTATCCCTCCATCCATACACCATCATCCATCCATCATCCATCTATCCATCATCCATCCATCATCCATCATTCCATCCATCCATCCATCCATCCATCCATCCATCCAGTCATCTATCCATCCATCGATTTCCCCAATAACTCTATCAAGTGCTGTGTGAGAGTGGTGAGATGGAAGAATGATTAAAAACAAAACAAATACCTCCTGACCACAAGGGTCTATACTGTTTTTGGTGAGGATACCCAGAATTGTGAATGAGTAACTATTTGGGATTGATGAATCTATTGTTCCAATTTGGCAGCCTTAATAGCTATGTCAAATGCCAATAACACCCAAATAACTACTCAGTTGAGGAGCAGAATTTGTGCTCATCCTTGCTCAGAATTACACAATGTTCTAAATTCCTCAGAGCAATATCGAGAAGCAAATTGAACCTACAGGAGCCCCACAGCACATATGTACACTGTGTTAGTTATTATCTCATTGCTGTTACAAAATGACTGAGAAAAGCAACTAAAGGAAGGGTTTATTTGGCTTACAGTTTGAGGGGATATAGTTCGCCATAGCAGGGAACACAGGATGACAGGAGCAAGCGGCAGCTGGTCACTTTGTATCCACTGTCAGGAAGCAGAGAGCAATGAACGAGAGAGTTACTTGTGCTCAGCTTGCTTGCTTTGTTTTATGCAGTCCAGGATACTAGCACATAGAATAGTACCATCTACATTCAGTGTAGAGCATTACACATCAATTAACCTAATCTAGAAAATCCACCATGACACGGCCATTGACTATTTTCCACAGTGATCTTGAATCCCATCAAGTTGACAATCAAGGGTAAACATCACATGTACTCTCTCTTTCAGGACCAAGATGTTCTGTTACCACCAACATGACACTTCTTAATAACATAAACCACAGACTTTCCCAAGTGCATGAGATGCCTTTGACAGGGGTTTAAGGTTTATGACTTTTATGTCCTTGAAAGAAGAGCAGATCTCTAAAGGAGGTGCACACTAAATAAAGCCTAGGCATTAAATACTCTGGGTAGAACTTATACCGTAGGCTGAAAGCATTGGTTAGATTCTAGCGTGGGAAATATGTTGCTTTGTAGAGTGGGGGCTGCCTTGGGAAACATTGATTATGGATGGTATTTTATGCCTCTTATTTATTTTGCAACTCACAAACATTTGAATGGGATGCAGTAGTCAGCCCTCCCACATAGGTCCATAAAATGTCACCAAGACAGAAGCTATTTGTGAACCGCCTGTTCTCTCTACCTCCCACATGTTTTTTAAAAATCTGTTCTTCATTGCCACCTATGATCAACAGTTATAGAAAAAGCCTCAATAGAGTAACCATCATTTATTTTCAAAGTTGTTTGTACCCGGAAGCTACTTAACCTCTCATTGCCTCGTGGTGCTGTTCCCACTCAAGCTGGTCGATCTACAGGCAGCTCACAATTGCAAGAACACAGGGCTCAGAACAAGCTCGAACGCAAACAAAAACTTCTAGGAAGAAGTCCAGAGCTTATTCATCCATTCACAAGAAATGACTGGCAATCTCAGAAGCAGTTGGGAGCAGAGACAGTGAGGTCGCAGAAGGCATGTGGATGCTGTTGGAACCCTGTGCGTGTAGCTCTGTGTTGGGGTCTGTGCAGTGTCCAGTGTGCACTAAGTGCGGGCAGCCACTCTGTGGGCTGGGATCTCGAACAAGCTGCGTATCACACCCATCTTTCTTTGCTTCCCGGCTACACATGCAATGTGATCAGCCGCCTCATGCTCCTGCCTCCGTAGTGGACTCTATCCTTTAGAATTGTGAGCCAACACAAACTTTTCCTTCCTCCAATTGCTCTTGCCAGACATTTTTGCCACAGTTCTGAGAAAAATGACTGATATGACCTCAAAACCTAAATAAGAAAATCATAGGAGACTCTACAGTCTGAGCCTCCCTGCAAAAAGGACTCTGGGAATGGGCAGTCTTATTTTGCTTAAGCCAGAGCTCCAATGAACAGCAAGCATGGGTACCTCAGAGATGACAGTGTGTGTGTCTCAGCCTGATATCACCTGCCTGTGTTCACCTAGGATGAAAGGAGGAGGAGGAGGAGGAGGAGGAGGAGGAGGAGGAGGAGGAGGAGGAGGAAGAGGAGTGTGGATCTCCATAGCTGTTTCTTCTCTCACCTAACAGCTGAATAATGGAGGAGTTCTTAAATCCTTTCCCTCCCAAGGGTTGGACTCTTCAGGGGTGGGAGACAGCGTTGTTAAGGTGAGCAGAAATGAGGGAAGCATGAGGGTGAGAAGCCAGTGGATCAGCTGCAGCAGAGCAGAGGGAAGTTCAGTGGGTGAGCGAACCTGAGGACAAAGGAGACGAAGACCATTCATTGTGTGTCCATCTTATCAAGGGAGCCGTCTCTGTGGTACTTGTGAGAGCAGCTTTGGACTAACAGGGCCAAGTGGGTGCTTAAAAGTCACCTTTGTCAAGAAGGCACTGACTCTTCTCAGTTGGGACCACAAGGTGACTAAAATCAGGACACCAAGCTGGTTCCCAGTCATCAGGAACCTGCACGAGCCTTGGGTCCCAAGGACAAGAGGACTATTGGGGCAGACATTTTTACTGCAAGGTTTGTGAGAAGAAAGGACAGCTGAGGACATGAGCTCTTTGACAAATAGCACAGGTTTGGGGAAAGCACAAGTCAGGGGAAAATGTGCAGAAGGGAGATCTCAGAGAGCCCTGGCTCCTTACAGGCCAAGATGGTTACAAGGGGAGGGGCTGAACAGCTCCCTTTAGGGAATGGGCTGCTTGTAGGAGTGACCTTGGAATGCTGAGGTGAGTGATGGACAAACACCTCTAGTGGATTGGCTGTTACTGGGGGTCAGTGGGATGAGCTGAGCAGGAATCTAGAGAATCTAGAGAAACCACTTTAGTTTCGCCTACCTCAAAAATATTCAGGTAAACAAACAACCTGCTCTTGATAAAGTATCCAGTCGTGTGCTGTTTAGCTACAATGTAGCCTAGCTCCCCTTTTTCTGTGTTACCCAGTGTTGTCTAGCATTACTCTAATTTTGGTAATTGTTACAACTTCAACCAAAATGGAGAAGATTTACAAAATGGTCTGGCTGTGGGGAACAAAGCCACAGCGAGCTGCCAATTTTCTCCGTCCCCCAGTAAGGGTAATTAAGTTTGAAATCAGATTCTTCCCTCAAATAATAATGATAGCAGGCAGTGAAAGAGTGGGAGGTGAGGGAGGAACCCTGCAGATGCATCTGGGTTCCGTGTCTTCTGCAGGCAGATTTGCATCTTCTGTGCTGCAGTTTGGTGATTCCCATTAGACCAGAAACCAAGGCACCAGGAAGGGACTTGCCCACATACGTGCACTAACAGTATCCGTGTCCTTGAAGCCCTGATGTCACTGGAATGTTGCTTGCTTTGTTCTGTTCCCTACCTCATGTGGGATTTTTCTAAAGGATCATGAGAAGAAATACCTTCAAGAGAATTTCTGTACCACCATGATTGTGAGGGAAGGAAGGTTATCCTTAACCCATGAATATACCACATACTTCACAAATATTTGTACTTTTTTTTTTTTTTTTTAAGTTCACAGCGTAGAATCCACTGGGCTGCTCCTTGCCTCTGGGGCCATGACTCTAATCTCTCTTTGAACATTTTGTTTGTTTGTTTTTCTAAATAAATGTCTGTTTAAATTGTCTGTGTTTCTCACTGAATTCTTCCCTTTGAGAAGATGAGACCTGAAAGGTGCCTATAGTAATATCGGTTTTGAACCACCTTGCAGTACCTTACCCAGGCAACCAATCAAGGAGTGGCAGCTGGACCAGGACCACATGATTAGGCAAGCTCCACACACTTGTCCACCACTGTCCTTCCAGTTTCACTGGCTCCTGTCTGAGATCTGAAACTCCTAACTCCTTCCTCCTCCTCCTCCTCCTCCCCCCCCTTCTCCTCCTCCTCCTCCTCCCTTTCCTCCTCCCACCTCTCTCCTCCGTTTCTCTTCTCCCTTTCTTTTCCCTCTTTTTCTTTCCTTCTCTATCTCCTATCTCAAAAACATTCAGGTAAACAAATAACCTGCTCTTTATAAAGTATCCAGTCTTGTGCTGTTTAGCCACAATGTAGCCTAGCTCCCCTTTCTCTGTCTTACCCAGTGTTGCCTAGCATACTGTATGTTCCTCGTTCCTCACGTGCTTGCTGGCTGCCCCTCACCCTCCTAATAACAACTGTGTCTGGTGGGTGGTCAGAAAATGTTTCTTGAGTGACTTCAGCACTGCAATACCAGCAGAGTCATGGCTTGTCTCTGAAGAAAGAAGGCGGCATGCAGCCACAGCAAAATCCTTCTATTAATGGCGACCTTCTTCAGTGATAAATGCAGGCACCACACAGGAAAAATTCAAAATAATTGATTGCTATTAAGACAATCGGATTTGTCTAGAGACCGGTAGAATACTGACAACCCATGAAGCAGCTGGCTGTGCTGATCCACTGCGGCTGAGCTTCTGTTACCATCCTGTGCGTAAATCTGACCCTAAGGTCAGTCCCTCCAGGGAGCAAACGCTTTCACTGAGATTTAAATGGCTGTGCCCTCGTGCAATTTGTTTGCTTGTAGTCCAGGACTATAAATTGTGTCCTGTGAAATGGAATAACATTTTATAGATTATGGATGGGCCCTCTGACTCCCATAACTTAGGAGCTAGCTAATAACTTTTGAAGTGGTCCACAGCTACTGCTCAGATTAGCAGCAGGACGGGCAGAGTTCAGGAGAAGCAATGGATGTATTTTATAAAGAGTCCATCAGCTGTGCAATAAAGTTTTAAAAATTTCAAAAATATCGTTTTAAGTCATTTATGATTTAGTGTCTGGCCATACTGTAACTACCCTTCCATTTGAGCTGGGCCAGGCTACAGCAACCATTCTGGTTAGACTTCCCTGGTTTAAAGAATTCTACCACCCACTCTCAAAACTTCACCTATTCAGTCAAAGACTGTGCTAATAGAATTATATAATGCAAAATGTTAATTAAGTAGTTCCCAAATACTATCTATTGCCACCCCCAGGGTGGGAACCTGGCAAACTGGCCCACTCTATCCCATTAATGGCAACAGAGTTGGCAAGGCAGGGAAGGGTCTGGATTTAATGGAGGAAAGACAGTTAGTTGGTGCACACATGCAACTCAGAACAGAGGATGTGGAGGACAGAGAACTGCAAGTTCCAGGTCACTCTACAAAAGGACAGAGCACCTGCACTCAGGGGCTGAAGCAGCAGGGACAGACGGTGACTCATCAGGTGCTGTCCAATGCAGGGTTGGGTGTAACAATTGTTCTGAGAATCCCTTAGTGTCTAACTCTCATTCTGTGGTCACAAGAATCTGCCAGGTCTCTGAAGCCAGAAACTCCATTGCACCTGCTTCATATCCTCACAAGCAAGATATGGAGTGGGATGCTCTAGGGTACTCTAACCCTTGGGGTCTCCAGGGTAACCACACCAATCTAGACTCTGAGAGAAATGCTAATTCATTCATTTTAGGGAGCCATGACATGAAGTTACAGAAGTGAACCAATGGATTGCACAGCAACATAGGAAAAAAAAAGAAACATGTGTGAGTGTGTGTGCGTGTGCATGCATGCACATGTGCCCATGTGTTTGTGTGTGTGTGCGCATGCATGCACATGTGTCTGCTTGTATGCATGCATGCACATGTGCCTGTGTGTTTGTGTATGCATTTATGGACATGTGCCTGTTTGTTTGTGTGTGTGTGTTGTGTATGCATGCATGCATATGTGCTTGTGTGAGCATGCATGCATATGTGCCTGTGTGTATATGCATGTATGCACCTATGTGTATGCATGCACGCATGCACGTGTGCCTGTGTATATGCATGCATGCACATATGCCTCTGTGTGTGGATATGTATGCATGCATGTACATGTGCCTGTTTCCACATGAAAACAGATATGTTCTATACACATGAGAGGCAGAGATAGATGCTTATAAACATCAATCTTTGGAATAATTCTATGGGCTGGATAATGCTAAAGATGAGGCTGACCAAATGGAAATGATTTAGAAAGTAAATGGAAAAACCATTGAGGACACTCCCAGCATTCAGTTATATTTGCCCATGATGGAGACATACATCAAAGCCTGCCCCACAGTGACATACTTCCTCCTAAAGACCACACCTACCCCTACAATGCCTAAACTCCTAATAGTGCCACTCTATGGGCCAAGCATTCAAACACCCAAGTCTATGAGAGCCATTCCTATTCAAACCACCACAGTTGGTAAAGTATTTGCCTTGCAAGAATGATAAGGACATGAATTTTCTCCCCAGAATCCATGTCTTTAAAAAAAAATTACGTGTAATGGATCATACTTGGACTCCTGGTGCTAAGGAGGCAGAGACAAGCAGATATATGGAGCTCATGGGCCAGTGTGAAATCCTGTCTCATTAAACAAGGTGGGTGGCAAGGAAAGACACCTGGTATTGACTTCCGGTCTCTGCATGCACACACATACATACCTGCACATGCACAAACACAAAACACATACATAAACACACACACACACACCACAGACAGACAGACAGACAGATAGATAGGTTTGAGTATGGTTGGCCCAGGGAGTGGAACTCTTTGGAGGTTTGGCCTTGTTGAGGTGTATCACTGTAGGCTTGGACTTTGAGACTCTTTTTCTAGCTGCCCCTAGCTGCCTTTGGAACAAGAGGTGGAACTCACAGCTCCTCCAGCCCCATATCTACCTCAACTTTGCCATGTTCCTGCCTTGATGGTAATGGACTGAACCTCTGAACCTGTAAGCCAGTGCCAATTAAATGTTGTCCTTCTAAGAGTTGCCTTGGTCATGGTGTCTGTTTACAGCAGTAAAACCCTAACTAAGACATCGAGATAGGCAGACAGATAGATAAGGTCATTGCTTCATCAAGCTGGACCTAGATAAAATCCTTTCAGAGGTCTACCTGTGCTTTTCCTGCCTGGGGTGAGTTGATATTTCTATACATTTCCCCAGGAAACGTCACACAACTACAAACTAGAATACTCACTATGTGGATAACACACACACACACACACACACACACACACACACACACACACACACGAATGTCTCAGGGAATAGAAAACAGGAATCAGGCCAGCAGTCTCTGGGACAGGCGAGAGCCACAGAGCCTCTGAGGCGGCGCCATTTTCGGCTCCAGACAACCGGTCACCTTCCTGGTCAGAGCACAGGTGTCCGCCCGGCCCGAGAGGCTTCTGCCTCAGGTTCTGCGGGAGCCAGCTTGGTTCTGGGACTCCGAGGAGGGCAGTCTGCAGATGAGAGTGTGGAACACAGAGGCCAGCAGTTTCTGGGACAGGCGAGAGCCACAGAGCCTCTGAGGCGGCGCCATTTTCTGCTCCAGACAACTGGCCACCTTCCTGGTGAGAGCACAGGGGTCCACCCGGCCCAAGAGGCTTCTGCCTCAGGTTCCGTGGGAGCCAGCTTGGTTCTGGGACTCCGCGGAGGGCAGTCGGCAGGTGAGAGTGTGGACTACTGAAACAACGTCTTCTGTGACAGGCCAATGCAACACAGCTTCTGGGAAAAATCCTGTTTTGGGCCTTCATCTTCGGCCAGGAGGAGGTCCAAACACCAGATAACTGTGCACCTTCCCTGAAAGAGGAGACCTTGCCTGCAGAGACTGCTCTGACCACTGAAACTCAGAGGAGAGATCTAGTCTCCCAGGTCTGCTGATAGAGGGTAACAAAGTCACCAGAGGAACAATCTCTAAAGAGACAACTATAACAACTAACTCCAGAGATTACCAGATGGCGAAAGGTAAACATAAGAATCTTACTAACAGAAACCAGGACCACTCACCATCATCAGAACCCAGCACTCCCACTTTGCCCAGTCCAGGGCACCCCAACACACCTGAAAAGCTAGACCTGGATTTAAAAGCATATCTCATGATGATGGTAGAGGACATCAAGAAGGACTTAAATAACTCACTTAAAGAAATACAGGAGAACACTGCTAAACAAGTAGAAGACATTAAAGAGGAAACACAAAAATCCCTTAAAGAATTGCAGGAAAACACAACCAAAAAGGTGATGGAATTGAATAAAACCATCCAAGACCTAAAATGGGAAGTAGACACAATAAAGAAAACCCAAAGTGAGGCAACACTGGAGATAGAAACCCTAGGAAAGAAATCTGGAACCATAGATTCGAGCATCAGCAACAGAATACAAGAGATGGAAGAGAGAATCTCAGGTGCAGAAGATTCCATAGAGAACATCGACACAACAATCAAAGAAAATGGAAAATGCAAAAAGATCCTAACTCAAAACATCCAGGAAATCCAGGACACAATGAGAAGACCAAACCTACGGATAATAGGAGTGGATGAGAATGAAGATTTTCAACTCAAAGGACCAGCAAACATCTTCAACAAAATTATTGAAGAAAACTTCCCAAATCTAAAGAAAGAGATGCCCATGAACATACAAGAAGCCTACAGAACTCCAAATAGACTGGACCAGAAAAGAAATTCCTCCCGACACATAATAATCAGAACAACAAATGCACTAAATAGAATAGAATACTAAAAGCAGTAAGGGAAAAAGGTCAAGTAACATATAAAGGCAAGCCTATCAGAATTACACCAGATTTTTCACCAGAGACTATGAAAGCCAGAAGAGCCTGGACAGATGTTATACAGACACTAAGAGAACACAAATTCCAGCCCAGACTACTATACCCAGCCAAACTCTCAATTACCATAGATGGAGAAACCAAAGTATTCCACGACAAAACCAAATTCACCCATTATCTCTCCACGAATCCAGCCCTTCAAAGGATAATAACAAAAAAAAAATACAAGGACGGGAACCACGTCCTAGAAAAAACAAGAAGGTAATCCCTCAACAAACCTAAAAGAAGACAGCCACAAGAACAGAATGCCAACTTTAACAACAAAAATAACAGGAAGCAACAATTACTTTTCCTTAATATCTCTTAATATCAATGGACTCAACTCCCCAATAAAAAGACATAGACTAACAAACTGGCTACACAAACAAGACCCAACATTTTGCTGCTTACAGGAAACTCATCTCAAAGAAAAAGATAGACACTACCTCAGAATGAAAGGCTGGAAAACAATTTTCCAAGCAAATGGTCTGAAGAAACAAGCTGGAGTAGCCATTCAAATATCAAACAAAATCGACTTCCAACCCAAAATAATCAAAAAAGACAAGGAGGGGCCCTTCATACTCATCAAAGGTAAAATCCTCCAAGAGGAACTCTCAATTCTGAATATATATGCTCCAAATACAAGGGCAGCCACATTCATTAAAGAAACTTTAGTAAAGCTCAAAGCACACATTGCACCTCACACAATAATAGTGGGAGACTTCAACACACCACTTTCACCAATGGACAGATCATGGAAACAGAAACTAAACAGGGACACAGTGAAACTAACAGAAGTGATGAAACAAATGGACTTAACAGATATCTACAGAACATTTTATCCTAAAACAAAAGGACATACCTTCTTCTCAGCACCCCATGGTACCTTCTCCAAAATTGACCACATAATTGGCCACAAAACAAGCCTCAACATATACAAAAATATTGAAATTGTCCCATGCATCCTATCAGATCACCATGGACTAAGGCTGATCTTCAATAACAAAATAACTAATAGAAAGCCAACATTCACGTGGAAACTGAACAACACTCTTCTCAATGATAACTTGGTCAAGGAAGGAATAAAGAAAGAAATTAAGGACTTTTTGGAGTTTAATGAAAATGAAGCCACAACATACCCAAACTTATGGGACACATTGAAAGCATTCCTAAGAAGAAAACTCATAGCTCTGAGTGCCTCCAAAAAGAAACTAGAGAGAGCACACATTAGCAGTTTGACAACACACCTAAAAGCTCTAGAACAAAAGGAAGCAAATTCACCCAAGAGGAGTAGAAGGCAGGAAATAATCAAACTCAGGGGTGAAATCAACCAAGTGGAAACAAGAAGAACTATTCAAAGAATCAACCAATCAAGGAGCTGGTTCTTTGGGCAAATCAACAAGATAGATAAACCCTTAGCCAGACTCACTAGAGGGCACAGGGAAAGCATCCTAATTAACAAAATCAGAAATGAAAAGGGAAACATAACAACAGATCCTGAAGAAATCCAAAACACCATCAGATCCTTCTACAAAAGGCTATACTCAACAAAACTGGAAAACCTGGATGAAATGGACAAGTTTCTAGACAGATACCAGGTACCAAAGCTAAATCAAGATCAGGTTAATGATCTAAACAGTCCTATATCCCCTAAAGAAATAGAAGGAGTCATTAATCGTCTCCCAACCAAAAAAAAGCCCAGGACCAGATGGGTTTAGTGCAGAGTTCTATCAGACCTTCAAAGATGACCTAATTCCAATTCTTCACAAACTATTCCACAAAATAGAAACGGAAGGTACTCTACCCAACTCATTCTATGAAGCCACAATTACTCTGATACCTAAACCACAAAAAGACCCCACAAAGATAGAGAACTTCAGACCAATTTCCCTTATGAATATCGATGCAAAAATCCTCAATAAAGTTCTTGCTAACCGAATCCAAGAACACATCAAAACAATCATCCATCCTGACCAAGTAGGTTTCATCCCAGGGATGCAGGGATGGTTTAATATACGGAAATCCATCAATGTAATCCAGTACATAAACAAACTCAGACAAAAACCACATGATCATCTCGTTAGATGCTGAGAAAGCATTTGACAAAATCCAACACCCATTCATGATAAAAGTCTTGGAAAGATGAGGAATTCAAGGCCCATACCTAAACATGATAAAAGCAATCTACAGCAAACCAGTAGCCAACATCAAAGTAAATGGTGAGAAGCTGGAAGCAATCCCACTAAAATCAGGGACTAGACAAGGCTGTCCACTCTCGCCCTACCTATTCAACATTGTACTTGAAGTCCTAGCCAGAGCAATTAGACAACAAAAGGAGATCAAGGGGATACAAATTGGAAAGGAAGAAGTCAAAATATCACTTTTTGCAGATGATATGATAGTATATATAAGTGACCCTAAAAATTCCACCAGAGAACTCCTAAGCCTGATAAACAGCTTCAATGAAGTAGCTGGATATAAAATTAACTCAAACAAGTCAATGGCCTTTCTGTACACAAAGGATAAACAGGCTGAGAAAGAAATTAGGGAAACAACACCCTTCTCAATAGTCACAAATAATATAAAATACCTTGGCGTGACTCTAACTAAGGAAGTGAAAGATCTGTATGATAAGAACTTCAAGTCTCTGAAGAAAGAAATTAAAGAAGATCTCAGAAGATGGAAAGATCTCCCATGCTCATGGATTGGCAGGATCAACATTGTAAAAATGGCTATCTTGCCAAAAGCAATCTACAGATTCAATGCAATCCCCATCAAAATTCCAACTCAATTCTTCAACGAATTAGAAAGGGCAATCAGCAGATTCATCTGGAATAACAAAAAAACCTAGGATAGCAAAAACTCTTCTCAAGGATAAAAGAACCTCTGGTGGAATCACCATGCCTGACCTAAAGCTGTACTACAGAGCAATTGTGATTAAAAACTGCATGGTACTGGTATAGTGACAGACAAGTAGACCAATGGAACAGAATTGAAGACCCAGAGATGAACCCACACACCTATGGTCACTTGATCTTTGACAAGGGAGCTAAAACCATCCAGTGGAAAAAAGACAGCATTTTCAACAATTGGTGCTGGCACAACTGGCAGTTATCATGTAGAAAAATGCGAATTGATCCATTTCTATCTCCTTGTACTAAGGTCAAATCTAAGTGGATTAAGGAACTCCACATAAAACCAGAGACACTGAAACTTATAGAGGAAAAAGTAGGGAAAAGCCTCGAAGATATGGGTACAGGGGAAAAATTCCTGAATAGAACAGCAATGGCTTGTGCTGTAAGATAGAGAATCGATAAATGGGACCTCATAAAATTGCAAAGCTTCTGCAAAGTTTCTGCAAGGCAAAGGACACCATCAATAAGACAAAAAGGCCTCCAACAGATTGGGAAAGGATCTTTACCTATCCCAAATCGGATAGGGGACTAATATCCAATATATATAAAGAACTCAAGAAGGTGGACTTTAGAAAATCAAATAACCCCATTAAAAAATGGGGCTCAGAGCTGAGCAAAGAATTCTCACCTGAGGAATACCGAATGGCTGAGAAGCACCTGAAAAAATGTTCAACATCCTTAATCAACAGGGAAATGCAAATCAAAACAACCCTGAGATTCCACTTCACTCCAGTCAGAATGGCAAGATCAAAAATTCAGGTGACAGCAGATGCTGGCGAGGATGTGGAGAAAGAGGAACACTCCTCCATTGTTGGTGGGATTGCAAGCTTGTACAACCACTCTGGAAATCCGTCTGGCGGTTCCTCAGAAAATTGTACATAGTACTACCGGAGGATCCAGCAATACCTCTCCTGGGCATATATCCAGAAGATGCCCCAACCGGTAAGAAGGACACATGCTCCACTATGTTCATAGCAGCCTTATTTATAATAGCCAGAAGCTGGAAAGAACCCAGATGCCCCTCAACAGAGGAATGGATACAGAAAATGTGGTACATTTACACAATGGAGTACTACTCAGCTATTAAAAAAATGAATTTATGAAATTTCTAGGCAAATGGATGGACCTGGAGGGCATCATTCTTAGTGAGGTAACCCAATCACAAAGGAACTCACACAATATGTACTCACTGATAAGTGGATATTAGCCCAGAAACTTAGGATACCCAAGATATAAGATACAATTTGCTAAACGCATGAAATTCAAGAAGAACGAAGACCAAAGTGTGGACACTTTGCCCCTTCTTAGAAATGGGAACAAAACACCCATGGGAGGAGTTACAGAGACAAAATTTGGAGCTGTGACGAAAGGATGGACCATCTAGTGATTGCCATATGCAGGGATCTATCCCATAATCAGCTTCCAAACGCTGACACCATTGCATACACTAGCAAGATTTTGCTGAAAGGACCCATATATAGCTGTCTTTTGTGAGACTATGCCGGGGCCTAGCAAACACAGAAGTGGATGATCACAGTCAGCTATTGAATGGATCACACGGCCCCCAATGGAGGACCTAGAGAAATTACCCAAGGAGCTAAAGGGAACTGCAACCCTATAGGTGGAACAACAATATGAACTAACCAGTACCCCGGAGCTCTTGTCTCTAGCTGCATATGTTTCAAAAGATGGCCTAGTCTGCCATCCATGGAAAGAGAGGCCCATTGGACTTGCAAACTTTATATGCCCCAGTACAGGGGAACCCCAGGGCCAAAAAGGGGGAGTGGGTGAGTAGGGGATTAGGGGGGTGGGTATGGGGGACTTTTGGGATAGCATTGAAAATGTAAATGAGGAAAATACCTAATAAAAATAAATTAAAAAAAAACATGAATCACACCAAGACTTTATTTATAAATAAAGTCATAAATAGGATGCTTCCTACTTCCATTGCTAGAGTCACTGGCAGGCAGCCCACGGGGCCAATGGGGCCATAGTACAGTTGCATAAAGAGCCTTTTGAGAGATGAAGAAGCCACCTTGTCCTTAGGATGCCACCAACCTTGGCTCAGCATCCAAGGATGAACAGTCAATGTCAGACTACAGGAAGACTTGAGTCTAACAGCTGGGTGGTGCTCCCAAGTGGTGTGCTCCATATGGTCTTCCAGCACCTGAGCCTGGTCCTACTAAAGGTGACAGAGGAAAAGCTGGGTCTGGAAGGTCTAAGAATGAGGCAGTGTGGCCTCTATCTTATGGGATTGAGAAGGCAGGTGTCCTCTCAGGGTGCAGGGCCCACAGTCAGGATGCAGCATTGCCTGGCAGCCCTGGACTGCTCTGCAAAGAGTCAAGGAAGTCTGAGTCAAGAGTCAAGGAGTCATTGGAAATGGTGGGGCTGATCCTCCACCCTGAGCAAGAGAGGCAGAAACTGAAGGGAAAGATGAGGCCGTGCTCCCAGTGCTAGAGACTGTGCTCCCAGTGCTAGTGGGGACTAGGGGCATGCCTGAGAGGTGTTGAGACTTATCTTGGGGGGTAACTTGGCCACTGGAAGCCTGTTGGCAAGATCCTATTTTTAATTCTGTCTGCTTGGTCCAGAATGCTGGCTCAGGATGGGGCAGAGATTATTCTGAATACCACAGGCTGCCTGCCACAGCTCTGGTTGACCTGTCTTTATTTCCATCTCAGTATGAACCAAGGATTCAAGAACCTTGCAAGGTCCATGCAGTCTCCTCTCTGAAATTTTCCTGCCCTAGCCTTCACCTCTGAGGTATCACCTCACCTCTTTGGTCTGGGGAAATCTCTAGACTATGCTCATTCCAGCCTGGCTGTGTGAACTGGGCTGGGGAGTTGGTGCCTCCTCTGGTACTCTCCTTGACTACCAAGAATCCAGCTTGACACTGTCTTGGCCACGAAGAGACCTTGTCATCAGAGCTGCTGAAGCTGCAGTTTAGAGAGTGAAAAGCAGGAGTACAGTGAATGAAAGGCAGCCTGGGATCCTCCACTGACCTTCCAGGGGAGCAGACTGCTGGACCGTGTGTTTCTACAGCACTTTAACCCCAGTTCCTTGAGATTCCTGCTTGTGCACACTTTGATATTAAGAGAGCTGTCATGACTGTAATGGGGCTTCTATTAAGGCTAAAGATAGCCTTTGCTTTGGCAGACCAGGCATGAGGAGGAGTGCGGCTACTCCAGCCAAACTTATACTTTCCACATCTTGGGCTGCATCTGCTCCTTGAGGCTTTTGAATTATTTTGGTACCCAGGTTTCAGGAGGCAGCTCTGTAGTATAGGCATAGACAGGAGGATGTTCGTGGCTTCTGGATGTTCTGTGTTTTTGTAGTGTGCCATGCTGGGTCCTCTCTTTGCAGGGATCCCCTTGTGCATTCAGGGATCCCCTGCCAATTCTGGAAATTCTCAGCAGGCAGAGTCTCCTGACAATGGGTAACTCATCAGCCTCCCTACCAGGCTCCTAGGTTGTTAATTATCCTTAAGTATGTGGCTTCTCTAGGAGAGCCCGAAGATTTGGTAATGAGAGTAACTGTCACTTAATTAGAATCCTCTCAGTGACCCAGAACAAAACCAAGGATTGGGGGGAATAAACAAAATGTACTGCCACAGAGACATTTCAAAGTTACTGCAGGCTCCTTTGTGCCAGGTTGTTGAGGCTTCATTATAGGCCTCTCTTATGCTTTGAAAATAAAAACTTCCTCATAAACTCATGTGTTAAACTCTTGCCTATCCAGCTGGTGTTGATGTTTGGGGGGTTTCGGGAATGCTGAAAGGAGGCCTTGATAGGGGGAGTAGTTCTCTGGAGCCCTCTGCTGGTGAATGAAGGTCATGCCTGGTCCCAGCCCCTTCCTCTATCCTTGCTCCACAACATAAAGGATTTCCTCCACCACACCCTCCCACCACCACAATATTCTGTCCAATCAGCCCTGGACCAAACCCTCTGAAACCATGAGCCAAAGCAAATCTTCTCTCCTGTGAGTTGCTCTCATAGGGTTGTGGTGGTTGTATAGTCCATATGCAATACAGAGATGATACAGCATGGTTGATGGGTAATGACCCCGTCAGGGTTACAGACTGAGATGCAATGCTTTGTGGCCCATCACCTAATGGGGAGCAATATGGGCAGGACTCTGTTGGGTGGTTCCTCTGAAGGTCTCACCTGGGTAGGCACATGTTGCTCTAGCTGTCCAGAAGCTCAGGGACAGGATGTCCTAAAGCAGAGATGTTTATCCTTTGCCCAGCGACTCAAACAAAGCATACATGTGTTTATTATGTATGACGCTTAGACAATCCTCCAAGTTCATGTCCCAAGAATCACACGATGAAGTTACCAAAAAGTCAAAATGTTTAAGTAGGTTTGCTATTTTGTGTTGGGCCTCATTCACAGCTATCCTGGGCTACACGAGGCACACTAGTTGGGCGTGCCTAATACAAGCCCTTCTCCATCACTATGTGGTAATTGAGTGCTGGCTGTTAGCTTACTTCTCTCCCCCACAAGATCTCTCACCCCTCAGAAAGATGCCCCAAGATTCTGCTCAAGGTTTTAGGGGCTGTGAGAGGGAGAGCAGGAACTCTCTGAAGTCTTGGTTCAAATCTTGCCCCAAGTCACTTCTAGTGTATCAGTTTAAGCAAGACTTCTGAACATGTCCAAAGGCATGATGAGAAAGAATCCTTAGGGTACATAAAGAGAAATGGGATCAGTAGAGGCCATGTTCCAAGAGTACACCAGACCACTGGTCAGAGAGTACTGGCCAGTGTTTACAGAGTTCCAGTGAAAGCTGTACTTGTGCTGGGGATGTAGCTCGGTGGATAAAGTGCTTTAAATCCCTTCTTGAATGCCCGGAATCACAAAAACTAGAACTGGTGCTGCATGTTGGTAATTCCAGCACTTTGGAGGTAGGGGCAAGAGAATCAGCAGTTCAGGGTTATCGTTGGCCACATAGAGAGCCAGAAGGCAGCTTAGGCTATACATGAGACCCTCATCTCAACCAAAAAATAAAGTTTCATTTGACTTTTGAGTCCATGGGGGTATAGTGTGTGATAGCAAGCTGCAACTGTTATCAGGGGATGTATATGTGTAGCGGTGGCAGCCGGGAGATGGCTGCAGAGCCAGGAAAACACGAGGCATTTATAAAGAGTTTCAAAGACCCGAAGGCCCATATCTGTTGGGCCCATAGGCAGTGGAAGCACAGTGGACCCTGCAGAGACCTCATGCCCTTTTTAAAGGGTGGCAGAGCAAACACTATCACAAGGAAGGACAACAGATTGGAGTGAGACCTCTGAGCAGGAAAGCATGTGCTTTAGCAAGAATTATTGCACGAACGTTTAATCATCCAAGGGCCCAGTTTTACTCACATACAATGGTAACTTAACAAAAACTTCTCAATAGATCTTCTGCCCAATGCAGGCAGTGGGCTTTAAAGAAACTAACAGAACTTAGAAAGGACACTTCCATCCTTCTTAGCTGCCTGCAGACCGTGCAGTGTGCTACAGGTTCCCAGCTTCTCTGAGCTGTCACCTATGCTGGGGTGGGCTTCGGTGATACAGCGGTCTGTGAGTCATTTCTGCTCCTGTAAGTAACCTCAATAAAACTCATTGGCTCACCAAGTTGCACTCTCCTGGTATCCATAATTGGATCTGCGATGGGCTTTCTATCTGGGGTGAAGAGTGTGCTGTGAGGTAGAATTGAGGTAAGTCCTTATGTATTAAACCTGACTCCAGCTCCGGCCCAAGCTCTCAGCTGTGTGTATCTGCAGCTGTGACCTCCACCATGGGACAGTGCCCTCTCTCTGGCATTTTGTCTTCACAGTAAAAGAAACTGACACAATGGGTTCTTATGCTGCTCAAAGTCACCTGCTCGTGACATACTCAATTCTGCCTGTCCTGGGACCAGAGACTGTCTTCTGTCCAACCTCCAGTGTTGGGTGGAATTCTACTTTGGGCATGGCATGGCCATCTTGAAAATACTAGTCCTGACTGTCCTTTCCCTGACCTACAGGCAGTAAAGTTCTGTGCCAAGAAGATAACACAAAACCACACACAGCCATCGTCCCTCCTCTTTACCTAATGCTTGAATATGAAAGTGGACATGGAGCTCAGACAAAGGCATACCACTGTTTGCATCCCAGCTCAAAAGGCACAAGCTCCTGGCAACCGACCACTCAAGAAGAAATGGACCTTTTATATAGATCTATATGGACTAAAAGATTTAGTAATTAAAGCAAATCTATCTATCTATCTATCTATCTATCTATCTATCTATCTATCTATCCACATCTTGCTCACCTAGTCAACCCAGGCCCAGATGCCTTCACTATTGAGTCTAGCAACCATTGAAAGAATTAACTGCTTTATGCAAACCTTCCTCCCAAATGGAAGAACGCTTCCTCACCCATTGTATTAAACGGACATTTATCCTAAAACCCAAACTAGACAAGGATATCCTTAGGACACCACAGACTTAAACCTTCTTTTGAAAAAATGAATTGAGATTTCTTCAATAAAACACTAGCAAACCGAATCTAGGAACGCATGTGCAAGTAACTCTATAACGTCGTCAGGTGTATTCACTCTAGGGACGCAGGTTGGTTTAACCTCAAACATTAAGTGACTAGAGTACAAGGGTGTATAAAAAGATGAAGATCCTAGAATCACCTCCATAGATGCATAAAACAAAACAAAACAAAACATTCATCAGACTTTTAGCACCAAGCACTCAACAAACTAGGAAGGGATTCGGATTTCACTGCCCTAAAAAGCATTCCCAGAAGCCCACACAAGCGTCATGTTTAGTGGACTGTCCACCTGGGCCGGGTGGAAGAACAGGTGCCCGTTTTTGCTGTCACTGTTGGACGGGTTTGAAGCACTGAAGGGCGGCGAGGCAGGCAGATTAGATGAAGTGAATGGACCTGCATGTACAGGCACATGACCTTGTGTGTGCAAAATCCCAGGCAGTCCATTAAAAGCTATTAGAACTAACAATTGAGTTTATCAAGTTTGAAGCCCACATGTGTGTGTGTATGTGTGTCTGTGTCTCTCTGTGTGTGTATGTTATCTATAATATGTATGTATAAATGCTTGTCCATACATTTATTTATATAACATGCATTTCTATATACTTGCAAGGAACCATCTGAAAATGAAGTTTAGCAAACAGTTCTAGGGGCAGCAAAATAGCTCAGCGGGTAAAGGTACCACCCACCACCCTGGTCGGAGTTCCTTCTCCGAGACCCACATGGCAGGAGATGGGAATCCCCTTGTGAACATTGTCCTCTGGTCTCCTCATGCACACTATGACATGTGCACACACAGCACACAGATGCATGTAATTAAAAGTGGAAAAGATGCCTATAGCTAGCCATGCTGGTAGTATGCAGTTCCAGAACTCAGGGAGCAGAAGCAGAGGCAGGGGATTGCTTTAGAATCCAAGGCCTGCATGGATCATATAACGGGTGCCAGACTAGCTGAGGTTAAATAGTAACACCCCTGATTGAAAAATATAAAGAAGGAAGAGAAGTGGAAGAGGAAGTAGAAGAAGAAGGTAGAGAAGAATAAGGACAGGAAGGAGAAAGAAAGAAAACAAACTATTTACAATTGGTGTGAAATCCTCCCCCCTGCAACAAAATATTTTGGAGTGTTTCCTAAGTAGTTCTATGACAGGTTGATGCAAGCTAGACTCATTAGAAAGAAGGGAGTCTCAATTGAGAAAAATGCTTCCACAAGATTCAGCTGTAGGCAAGTCTGTGGGGCATTTTCTTAATCAATGATGATGGGGGGAGGGCTTAGCCCATTGTGGGTGAGATCATCCCTGAGCTGGTGGTCCCAGGTTCTGTAAGAAGGCAGGTTGAGCAAGCCATGATGGGCAAGCCAGTAAACAAAACCCACCCTTCCATGGCCTCTGCATCAGTTGCTGCCTCTAGGTTCCTGCCCTGCTTGAGTTTCTGCCTTGGCTTCCTTCTGTGGACTGTGACTCTTCTTCAAGTTGCTTTATGTCATGGTGTTTGATCACAGCAATAGTAATCCTAACTAAGACAGACTACATTAGATGAGATACGAGAGTCATTTCCTGAAGACTACCGTGCCACATTAAAAAAAAAAGTTAAATACGTTGTGATGAATGGCATTGGAGTGCAACAGTTAGACCTGGGACACCTTCATATATACATATATATATTTTTTTTTAATTAGGTATTTTCCTCATTTACATTTCCAATGCTATCCCAAAAGTCCCCCATACCCTCCCCCCCCCCACTTCCCTACCCACCCACTCCCACTTTTTGGCCCTGGCATTCCCCTGTACTGGGGCATATAAAGTTTGCGTGTCCAATGGGCCTCTTTTTCCAGTGATGGCCGACTAGGCCATCTTTTGATACATATGCAGCTAGAGTCAAGAGCTCCGGGGTACTGGTTAGTTCATAATGTTGTTCCACCTATAGGGTTGCAGATCCCTTTAGCTCCTTGGGTACTTTCTCTAGCTCCTCCATTGGGGGCCCTGTGATCCATCCAAAAGCTGACTGTGAGCATCCACTTATGTGTTTGCTAGGCTGGGACGCCTTTTTGATGTATGGCAAAGGCTCATCCACAGCTTTGTATCATGTGGAGGTGGTGGGGCCTTAAAGTGGTGGGTTCTAGTGGGAAGAAGTCTTCTGGTTATTGGGGACTATACCCTTGAAAGAGATAACAGGACCCTCCTCTCCCCTCCTCTCTTCTGTCTTTTGTGTGTGTGTGTGTGTGTGTGTGTGTGTGTGTGGTGAGTGTGTGATCTATCATGGGCTTTTGTTGCAGCCCCAAAAGGAAAGGATTCAATGAAGCATGCACCGTAACCTCTAAATGAACCTAAGTTGAATCATCTCAGGCATTTGTTGGAGTAACGGGAAGGTGACATCTGAGGATCAACCTCCAGTGAACATCCAGCTGGAAAGGAGGCAAGCAGGGTGCTCATCAGCTCGCCGAGCAGAGGAGCAGAGCTCAGTTGAGAGACCAATAAGCATATGGAAACATGGCCTCCCTCCCTAGCGAGCAGGGAGATTGCCCATTAAAGCCATAGAAGATGACATCTATTTCCAAGCATCAGTCTGGAAAACATATTTAATGTTCCCAATACCAGCTGTTAGGGATCTAGGATCTTTTACATACTACTCATATTTTTAGCATAAATTTGATTTGTATGCGTTGGTGTGCCATCTGCAATCTCTCTTCAGCCCCAAATCTGCTTGTAACTCTGCCTTGCCCTGTATATCCTAAGCAAATGGTTAACCAAGCATGAGAACTACCAAAAAAGTTTCTAGCAGGAAACTTTAAAGTAGTCAAAGGCTGGAAATAAACTAAATGTCCATCAATATAAAAATGATCCACAAAGTCATCTACTTCATCTGCAGTGGAACGTGTCTTCCTTAGGATTTTACTGCTGTGATGAGGCACCATGACCACAACAACTCTTATAAGGACAACAATTAATTTGGGACTCACTTACAGGTTCAGAGGTTCAGTCCATTATTATCATGGCAGGAAGCATGGCAGTGTCCAGGCAGACATTGTGCTCAAGGAGCCAAGAGTTCTACATCCTGACCCAAAGGCAGCATAAGGAGACTGTGCCACTGGATGTAGCTTGAACATGTAGGAAACCTCAAGGCCTGCCCCCACAGTGACATACTTCCTCCAACAATGCCACATCCACTCCAACACGACAACACCTCCTAATAGTGTCGTTCCCTATGGGCCAACCATTCAGACACATGAGTCTATGGGGTCCATACCTATTTAAACCATCCCAGAGAAGAATACCACTGAGCAGTTACAAATGTATGTATAATAAGAACTTCAGGGTATGGTAGCTTATGGGTGTAAGCCTTGGGGTTTGAGGCCAGCCTGGGCTACACAGTGAGTTCCAGGACAGCCTAAGCCCTGCCTCAAATAAAGAAATAACAAACCTACAAACACACCCACCAGCATATCTATGGATCAATGTTATGAAGAATACTTTCTATTGAGCAGAATGTTACTGTTGGTGTAATTTTTGTGGCTCTTGTGTGGACTGTGAGACATCAACTGTGGCATCACTGAACAACAGATACGTAGTAGAAAATGAAGACCTAGGTGGAAAGGACACTCACTTTGCCATAGCGATTGTCTCTGGAATTAGGGGTCCCTTGCCTTGTCCATGCTGCCCTAACTCTTTAGAGTTTGAGGTGACATGGCATGCAGGGTTTGGTGCCGCTTTGGGAGCTGTTCCTGTGTTTGCTGAGCCTTGCTTTGGTCTTCTCTGTTGTTAGTCTAGGCCAGTGGTTCTCAACCTTCCTATTATGACCCTTTAATATTGTCTTTACCTCTCACTCTCCTCCCTTTTTCTTGTCTAGACTCTAACAGAGGCCTCTAGTTGTTCTCTGTTTCATATCTAGAGAAATCTGATCTAGACAATCCTTCTTTGAGACTCTAGGTGATTGTCCATTGTGCGGACAGTTAAAGCTGGGCCATTCCTCTCAAAGGCCAGTATCCTACTCACTCTCACAATAGAACCTCACAAGAAGAAAATTATTCTTTCCAATTTTCTTAGGAAGAGTAAAAAAACCTAAACAAAAATCTAAATATTTATTTAAGAAGATTAGGAAAGTCATGGTGTAGTCGTATAATTAACTGGTGGATAAGAGTAAAAATAACCTGAAATGTTAAAAGTTCACAAGAAATAAAAACAACCCTGAGAAGATAATCTTGGTGACATGCACAGAATAACTCAGCTACATAATGTGCTTTGAAAACCAGTAAGCTAATTTAAAATCACTTAAAATTGTGCCTGTGTACTGAAGAATTGCTTGCATTAGTAGGCACATAAATCTCAGTGGGTCTCAGTGATGGTTAATTGTGATTGTCAACTTGACAGGCTTTAGTGTCACCATGGAAACAACTTTCCGAGCATGTCTATGAGGGTTTCCTACTGAGTTAACTGAGATGGGAAGAGTCACCAAGAATGCAGGCAGCACCATCCCATGGGCTGGGGTCCTGGACTGAATAGAAAGGAGAAACTGAGGTGAGCAGGATTCATCTCTCCCTGCTTCCTGACAGTGAGTGTGATGCAGCCAGCTGCCTCACCCTCCTGCCACCATGCCCTCCCCACCATGATGGACTGACTGATCGTGCCCCCAAACTGTGAGCCACAATAAAACCTTCTTCCTTCTTGTCAGGTGTTTTGTTGTAGCAACAAGACAGTAACTAATACTCCCCTGAGACTTTTTGAATGTTTTGTGAGGCCAGAGGGATTTTTATAATGGAATGGTTTGAATGTGAAACCTCCCACACAGGGTCCTGTTTTGAGTGCTTGTTCCCTGGCTGGTGGCACTATTTTCAAACACTGGGGGCCTAGATGGAAGAGGTGGGTCCTTAAAGGATGAGACTGAAGGTTCTCCCCCTGACCTGGTGCTAGCTAGCCTGGTGCTAGCCTCACTGAGTGTTTCTTGCTGGACCTTTTGAACACCCTCTGCCCTATGATCCCACTTATGAAAACTGGGGTTCTCTATCATAGCTTTCTCTAGATCTCACCTTTCTTTTCCCCTAAGGCGTTCCTGAAATGGAAAAGTAACTGCTATAGTAGTAGTACCAAGGGTTTCTCTCTTTTCCTTTCTTTGTTTCTTTGTTTCTGTCTTTGTTACTTTGTTTCTGTCTTTGTTTCTTTGTTTCTTTCTCTTTCCCATGATGGTATGAAATGGCTATATGACAGGTAACATCACAACTGCAGGAGAGACACACAGAGAAGAGAACCCAGCTGTCTTCAAGCAAGACAGAGATGGGAGACATTTCCCACATGTTACACAATGCTGACCTTCTTTTACTGTGGAAAGCATGCTGACAACCATCCAAAGTATCCCAGTCTGTACTGTAAATATTGATAGCCAAAATATACGTGTGATGATTTTGAGGTCCTCAATATTTTTTAAGGAAACAAAAAGGGTTCTTAGACAAGAAATGTTTGTGAACTGCTTTTCCAAGTGCACCCACAGGAAGACAAATATGAGTGTGAGGTCCCTGGGTGGGGGAGGGGCTTGGGACCTCAAAAGGGACAGCAACATTACTAAAGTAAGAGAGAGCTGGGAAGATGACTCAGTGGGTAAAGTGAAGACCTGAGTTTAGATTCCTAGCACCCTCAACAAAATCTGGGTGTGGTGGAAGACACACTGCCTGTAATTCCAGTGCTGAGGGGCAGAGACAGATGGATCATGGAGAGTCTCTGGCAAGCCAGTCTAGTCAAAGCAACAAGCTCTGGGTTCAATGAGAGACCGTGTCTCCAAAAATACATTTTAAACTGATGGAGGAAGATATATGAAGTTGACCTCTGACCTTCCCAGCTGCACATGCACAGGTGAGTTTGTGTGCATCAACACACACACACACACACACACACACACACACACACGCTTGCACACACACGTACATGTGCACGCACAGCACAGCAGAATATTAGTGAATGATAGGACTTTGTGGTTGCTACAGTGTAGTTTTGTAATTTTGGTGTGTTAACAATAAATTGTAATAAAAATAAATAGCTATAAGTATGCTGTTTAGAGTTAAGGAAGTAATTACAAGAAACACTGTCAACCAAAATAGCCAGGAGACAAGAGGTGGGCGAGACAGCATGGATGGTGATGGCTCTTCATAGCCAGTTAGTCGGCACCGTTTCATCTGTTACTAGGCACACCCACCACGCTTTCACAGAAATAGTCTTTAAGGAAAGTAAACAGCAAAAGGAGAGAGAAAAAAAACCCCACAAGCTATACAAAGCTCACAAATGAGGGTGAAGTCTGGAAGAATGTAAAATTTAAAAGCGATTGTGTTTAGAGGGTTCATTTTCAAGCATTCAGTACTGGGTTTGTATGGTTATAAAACAAAATTATTTCTTAATTAGTAATGAATCAAAAAGACATAATTATTCTTTTTCTCAGGAGAAGACATTGTTTAGAGTTGTAAGCAGTAGAGGTTTTTGTTTTTTGTTTGTTTTTTGTTGTTGTTGTTTTTTGTTTTTTGTTTTTTGTTTTTTTTTTTAATGTTGGCAAGTGCCAATCTTTTGTATGCTGGCCACTATGATTGGAAACAGATCCTTTTAAAATCTTGTAAACATAAAGTTTGTCTTTCGAGACCCAGTGAACCTCACTGATTCCTATGAAATGGGTACCACGTACTGCCAGACTGTGGAACCATGCCAAAGTTTCTCCTGAGATTCTCTGGCAAACTCTCTAAATCAAATACTAATTGAGTCAAAAGATTCAACAATGATACACTGACAATTTATAGTTTGTTGCCTCAGATCATCGGTGACAGCTCTTTGTTTAGAGGAACATGAACCCAGGAGTCCAGGAAGCAAGAAGTCACTTCATGGTGCAGCTGACCCAGTTCTGTGGCAGCCACAGCCAGAGTCGCCCAGGTCGCCCATCAGAATGTTGGTTGGTCTCCCTCTCCTGGGTTGTGAGGAGACAAGGATGCTTCCAGACAGTTTCTGATTTGCTTTGTTTTGGTGTGAATCCTGTCAGGAATGGCTTCCAGGAAATGATACCAGCCGGTAGTTTCCCAGAAGTCTGTGGCTCTGTTTGGATAAAACTTGAATGGTATTGCTGTGCGGTGGATGTGGGGAAGTTGGGAATCAAATGTAGGGAGGGACTGAGTGGCAATGTGGAGAAGGAGCATTCCAGCAAGCCATCATGGGTAGCATGACCCTCCTGTGGCTGCTAAGACAAACAACCACAGCTGCTCTGCTTAGGGCAACAGGCATTTATTTTTCTTGGTTCAAGAGGCAACCTAAGTATCTGCAAAGAAGATTCTACCAGAGGCTGGGGGTGGGGATCTGCCCCATACCCCTTCTAGGTTCTGCTTTTGTGGACAGCCCCTAGTGTCCCTGGCTTGAGCTGGCAACCCTTTGGTTTGTACCATTGTCTTACAGATCTTCTTAATCTCCTTGTGCCCTTCTCTCTTCTTACACAGACACTCACCATTGGATCTGGGGTGTAACCTTAACCTGGGATAATTCACTCCAAGTCTTTAATGAGTGGGATCCATGAAGACACATCCTATAGTTCAAGGTGAATAAGAACTTGGGAACACATGATCATCTCACTATGAAGGCCAAGGTAAAATAAGTCACACTAGGCT
The DNA here is from genome assembly GCF_000001635.26 of Mus musculus. Classification (NCBI taxonomy): domain Eukaryota; kingdom Metazoa; phylum Chordata; class Mammalia; order Rodentia; family Muridae; genus Mus; species Mus musculus. The sequence continues at coordinate 126,211,521 of NC_000074.6, read as the reverse complement.
CCTGTTCTCCAAGTCTAACTGCAAGTCAGGAAGGGATTGTGTTAAAGACAGGTCTTCTGAGGGGCCCTACAGCAAGAGCAGTGGCCTCAGAGAACACTGTTCATTTGTCTTCCTTTTAAGCCTGTCCACTTGTGATCCATCTACCTAAGGATGCACCCATTGCTACAACTGACAGAAATCCCATGGGTATTCACACTGTGTCTGTATATTATACACACAATGAGACCTGAGGCTCATAGGCATTATCTAGAACAGTGCGCGCGCGCACACACACACACACACACACACACACACACACACACACAGAGCAGGACCTGAGATTCACAGGACTCATCTAGAACAGCAGACATTATCATAATCTTTTCCCAAGTGAGCTGCAACAACACAGCTTCCATCTGAAAACGAAGAGTTTTATTAAACAAAACAAAACAAAACAAAACAAAACAAAAAAAAACCCAAACAGACTTGGGGTTAGGGGAGTATTTGCACGTGTAATTGTAAATACAGCATTTGTAAATATAGATTATAAATAGCCATGCCATTCTCTTTACAATCTGATCATATGGATGAATTCTGAGCTGGCTAGTGTTTTGTCAACTTGATACAAGCTAGAGTCATCAGGGACCTCAACTGAGAAAACGCCTCCATCCAATTGGCCGATAGGCATGTCTGTGGAGGTGTTTTCTTGATTAACGATTGATGTTGGAAGTCCCAGTCTACTGTGGGCACCGCAGTCCCTGGGGCTGGTGGTCCTGTGTTGCATAAGAAAGCAGGCTGAGCAAGCCACGGAGAGGCAAGACAGTAAGGAGCGTTCCCCCACGGCCTCTGCCTCAGTTCCTGCCTCTAGGTTCTGCCTTGGTTCCCCTCCGTGATGAACTGTGATCAGGATATGTAAGCCAAATAAAGCATCAAGTTGGTCATGGTCTTTATCACAGAACTAGAAACAAACTAAGGTATGTGAAGAAATAATAAATATTTATGCATAGATAAATATTCATATAAATTATCTGTAAATAGCTGACAGATATAATAAATGATAAGAAGATAGAAGTTGTCTGAGCGAGAAGCAGACAGCCAGGGTTGAGACAGAGATTTTAGTATGAGCTCAAATTCTATTTTTTCTCCCTGGTCCTAGCCTCTTCTACACTTGGGCTGAGTGCAGGAGCCTGGGCTCTGAGGCAGGCATGGGGTGGGGCATATTTTTTCTGACAAAAAACCACCGCCGTGGCTGGTTCTGATCCTCAGCTTGAGAGACCGCAAGCAGCAAGAAGATAAAGTTCCCCCATTGACGTGTTTGTGAGGTGCTTCTAGGGCAGACTCACGGGAAGAGAGGACCTGCCCTGACTGCGGGCACAGCAGCCAACAGGCTGTGGGGAGGATGGAAAGGAGGAAGCCCTCACCACCTCCACCTCCTCTGTTTCTGCCCTGTCACACTCCTCTCTGCGTACAGAGTCCACCGTCCCCGACTCCTACAAAGGAGGGTGTGTACTCTGGTGGCAGGCATGGGTGGGTGGGGGATCAGAGGGTGCATGGGAAGGCATCACCCCTTCCTATACAACCCCACTCTCTTCTCTGCCATTATGTGGGCAACAGGGTATGTCTGGGTCCACACTGGTCTTCCCCTACCAGATCTGGTCCCCAGGCCATGGTTTTCTGCATGGTGCCTTACCTAGCAGCCATCTTAGAACTTGTGCTGACCAGTGGAAACTGACTGTTTAATTAAAACAGAGTATCATGAAGGTCTGCTGAGTGTGTTGGCAGGATGTGATTTCTGCCCAGTGCTATGAACATCAAAGTGTAGAAATTCAATGAAGCTTGGGTAAATGGCAGAAATAACTATGGCCCTCCTAAAGTAGCCAAATGCCTTGTCATGCACAAATGGATGAACCCGAATCCCACTGTCTCTACCTGCTATCCAGCAAAACCATCCCAATTGTGAGATAGGTACCCCTCCCCACTTTGATGTGTACACCAGGCATTTTGTCAGCCATGGAAGCTGACCAAAACAGCCTGCAGCCACCAGTGATCTGCGCAGAGGAAACTGAGCACTGTATACTCGGAGGATTGTATGAACGCAAGGATATCACAGTACATACCACTAGATCCCGTCTTCAAAATGATTCTTTCCCTCGGTAAATGGAAAGCTTACAAAAATGAAGATTGTAAGTAATCTCAAGGTGGTACAGCTTTAATTAAGCATAAAAAGTTTACATAGGATATGTGGAAGGACAACCTCATGGAGATTCCTCCTGTCATAAAGCCCTACAGTGTTGCACCATAATTTCAATAACCTTGTGGATGCCAGAAGCTAAAGCCAACCTCCCATACCTATATTGACTGGGTGGCGAGTATTCCTCCTGGTGGCCTGGCTGGTGATTGCCATGATTAATGGTTATATACACGGTGCCTGTCTTTGATGAATGGAAAATATAAGGTTAGTAGTCACTAGCCACTTAAGAAAGCCAGTTGATCAGGCCTTGGGAAAACTCTTGCATAATTTTGTCTTGCAGAAGGTGAATGTGGAACCAGCCAGTGCCAGCAAAACTGGGTGCGTGTATCTGGAGGCTAAGGACTCTGTTCAAACTCCAACAGCTGAATCTTCCTTTGCCCCAGCTGTCAGCCTCCTTCTGAACCTCCCTGCTCATATACCCATCCTTTGGATGTCACAAGCTCTTGTGATTTCCAGCATCAGTGAGGACTTCATTAAGTCTGTTCTGATGTGCTCTGCGTGGAGCAATGTCTCCTAAGGTCATCAGCTCTGTCTCCTTGTTGGAACCCTATTTGTAAGAACATTCTGCCTTTCAGGACACACTTGCAGAGAAGGACACCTGTTCTCAATCAGCTTCCTGCAAAAAGACACTGGACGGAAGTTCTTTCCAAAATCCAATGTCTCCATGGTTACGCCTCCGCATGCCTCCAGAGAACTCATTTCGCCATATCAGTCTCTAGTCTCTGGGATCCTTCGGCAACTGTTCAGGGCTCTTTAAAGAATGAAATGGATCTTTAAAGAATGAAGGTTGAAATGCCTTTGTTCAGTGCAAGGGCAAGCCAAGGATCAGTGCAGGGAGGTTGAGTTTGACAGCTGCCGAGCAAGGACTGCTGGGGACCCACGTTCAGTTTCTGAAGCCATTTCTCAGCCTGCGATCCTGGGCTCTGATTCTTGTTAGAAGCAGGAGAACAATTCACAAGAAAGTTCTACAGCATGGAGAGAATTGCTGCTAATTATGATCTTCTCCACCGAGTGCCTGAGAGTGATGGAAAAAGAACACAGGCAGGCTCTTGCTAACCCAGTTAGAAACCGGGAGATCTTAGCTCCCCGGGGAGAAAGGAAGGACAAGGAGGGAGAGGAGGATAAGACAAAGAAGGGTGAAAAGATAGCAGCAATGGACAGGAAAGGAGAGGAGAGGGAAAGAGAGGAGAGGAGGGGAGGGGAGGGGAGGGGAGGGGAGGGGAGGGGAGGGGAGGGGAGGGGAGGGGAGGGGAGGGGAGGGGAGAGGAGAGGAGAGGAGAGGAGAGGAGAGGAGAGGAGAGGAGAGGAGAGGAGAGGAGAGGAGAGGAGAGGAGAGGAGAGGAGAGGGAAAGAAAGGAAGGCAGCATTCTCTCTCAGTTGAGAATCCATACTTGAGACTATTTTATTTCTATTTTTATCCCCGTGTTATGTCTGTGTGAGCATGCATGTGCACTGTCTAAGGAAGCCAGAAGAGGGCATCTGATCCCCTGGAGTTGGAGTTATAAGCAGTTGTGCGCCTCCTGGTATGGGTGCTAGGGACTGAACTCCAAACCCCAGTCCTCAGCAAGAGCACAAGGTACTCTTAGCTGCTGAGCCGTCTCTCATTCAGCTTTGCTTTCAAGAAGCATTAGGACTTTACAATTGCCAGCCTGCACCGCAGCTGAGTTAGATTTCTCAATATGGACAGCCGTTCTGTTACGCTGGAGATAGGAACACGGCCTGCTAGGGAAGCCACCCAAGGATCAATGTGTAAGAACCTCAGAGGAACAAGAAATCTCTGGAGGTCAACAGATGACAAAGGAGAAGCCAAAACACTAGGAGTGAGCCACGACCACAACTCCAGCAGAGTTTGAAATCCCTGAGGTGATGAGGATGGGGGCACCTCCTGAACTGGGGGACCACACAGGTAAGATGATGCATAAGAGTGTTTGTGTGTGGCTTCATGGTGGCCACTGCTACATTGTGTCCTCAGCCCTGGAGTCCTGGCTCAGGATTGTCATACTGAGTGTGTAAATTACGGCTGGACATTTTGGGGGCAATAAACTGTGGACTATGTGATAAGTCCACAGGCTCTGGAGGGGAACAGTCAGCCCACAGGTGACTCGATGCTGAGCATATAGGGAACACACATTTTCTGAGGCTTGACTTTTGAGTGAGTGTGTCTATGGGTGGGTCGGGGTACATGTGTGTGAAGAGGTGTGTGTATATGTATGTCCATGGGTGTAGAAGACAGAGGATAACCCTAGGCCTCAGGTGTTTCTCAAACATCATTTGTCTCTCGACAGCTTGGCCAAGTAGAGCAGTCTGTGGGCCAGCAAACCGCAAGGGTCCTCCTGCTTCTGCCTCCCTAGTGATGGGCTTCTATGTCCATGCCACCATACCTGGCTTTTTAACAAGAGTTCTAAGAATTGAAATCAGGTATTTGTTTTTACAAGGCAAACACTTTCCCGAGTAAGCCATTCTCCAGCCTCATTTCGTTTTCTAATTACATGCTGACCACCATAGATTCTGGGTCTGAAACTGTCTGGGGAGGGGAGGGAGGGATTGGGATGGTCGATTTTGTCTGATGACCTGGCTGGGCTCTGGGGCCCAAGCACTTGCTCAGACAGTTCAGAGGCTGTAGATGTGATTCACACCGGAGTGAAGCAGACTGTCCTCTTTAATGTGGACGAGCTTCATCTCATGATCTGAAGGCATAGGAGACAGTACAGGGTAGTAAGCTAGGAGCTAAGCACCCTCAAAGACAGCAGGGGCTCTCCTGCCAGAAAGGTTTCTATTAGACCTGGCTGCAGTAGATCTTTTGCTTATGGATTTGGTTCTGGCAGACTCGAGTGTTCTCTGGGCTAGGTAGAGCTTGATCCATCAAGGATGTGTACAGGTGGGTGATCAGGTTGGGATAGTAAGATAGACAAAAGGTAGTTTTACCCTCTGAAAAATGTTCAAACGTTAAGCTGTTATTTCTTTCTCTAGCTGTATGTGGGTGTTTCTGTGGGTATACATATGCATATAGGTGTGTGTATGTTTGCGTACATTAACCTTGGGAATCATTACCCAAAAGCCAACTGTTTATCTTGATTTTTGAGACAGGTTTCTCATTGGCCTGGAGCTCACAGAGTAGGCTGGTTGGCTGGCTCTGCCCAGGACTCAAAGCACAAGCTGTCATAGGTGGCTTTTCCTGTGAGTTCTGGGGAAATGGCACCCTTCATACCTATGTGGTAAACACTTTGCCCACTGAGCCATCTCCCCAGGCTTCAAGCCTAACCAAAACAAGTGGTGGTGGACTCCTATCTAGAGAGGGCTGGGTGCAATCTGTGCACCCCACCAAGGAACGTGTATTACAGAAGGAAAAACAGACACTGAATGAAATTTCTAAGTGCTAGAGATTTAGCCAGGCAAATGCTCCATCACTGACCTGGTTCCTGGGAGACCAAGAGGTTAGTTGTGTCAAGGAATCAACAGGTAGCATAAAGTGATCTTTAAAACGTTGTTTAAAGGGGAGGTGGGAGTGGGTGGGGGAGCACCCTCATAGAAGCAGGGGGAGGGAGGATGTGATAGGGTGTTTCCGGGAGGGAGGGAAACCAGGAAAGGGGATAACATTTGAAATGCAAATAAGGAAAATATCCAATAAAAAGAAAAAAAAAAGACCCCATCATTAAAAAAAAAAATGTTGTTTAAAGACCTTGGAGGGTTTTTTTGTTTTGTTTTGTTTCACTTTTCTCCTTCAATTCTTTGAATCGAAGCTAAGAAAATACTTAATTTCTTGCTTAGGACTTTTCCCTTGGAGTGCTCTTAAATAGTCCTTTTAATCTAAGGATTATTGCTACTATGATTAATGAATTTCCATCCTGATGTGTGCTGAAGAGGCTGTGAATTTGCTGAGAAAGGGTGCCTCGGGAACTTTAGGGGGGAGAAAAGCCATTTGAAAATAGGCAGGAGATGGAGTTATCTTGACTTCTCATGACTGACTCATGAGCCAGGGCAGGAAACGTGAGCTTCCCAGAGCAGTGCCAGCTTCTGAGAAGCCCCGCCCTTTGAACCAAGAAATGGAAGCTCTTGGAATTTTGGCAAAAGTGCTTAGGAAGGCATTTTACCTTATTTATGAAGATGTCCTTCTCTCCCTCTCCTTTTACTTTGCTGTGATTCCTCTAGATTTCTTTTTAATTTCAAAAATAATTTTTGTTTTGCCATGGTCCTAGTTTTCCTCTCTCTTGAGAAAAGAAACTTGGGGAGGAAAGGGGTGTTTGTTTTTGTTGTTTTGGTTTTTTTTTTTTTTTTGGTTTTTTTTGGGGGGGGGTTCTTTGTTTCTGTTTTTTGTTTTTTGTTTTTGTTTTTTGTTTTTTTTTTTCTTGTCTTACATCTTAAGGGCCACAATCTATCACTGAGGGAACTCAAAGCATTTGGAGACAAGAGTTGAAGCAGAGACCACAGAGAAATGCTACTTACTAGCTTGCTCCCTGTCCTAATCAGGATTTCTATTCCTGCACAAACATCATGACCAAGATGCCAGTCGGGAAGGAAAGGGTTTATTCAGCTTACACTTACACACTGCTGTTCATCACCAAAGGAAGTCAGGACTGGAACTCAAGCAGGTCAGGAAGCAGGAACTAATGCAGAGGCCATGGAGGGATGTTACTTACTGGCTTGTTTCCCCTGGCTTGCTCAGCTTGCTTTCTCTCCCTCTCTCTTTCTCCCTCTCTCTTTCTCTCTCTTTCTTTCTCTCTCTCTCTCTCTCTCTCTCTCTCTCTCTCTCTCTCTCTTTCTCTCTCTCTCTCTTTCTCTCTCTCTCTTTCTCTCTCTCTCTCTCTTTCTCTCTCTCTCTCTCTTTCTCTCTCTCTCTCTCTCTCTCTCTTTCTCTCTCTCTCTTTCTCTCTCTCTCTTTCTCTCTCTCTCTTTCTCTCTCTCTCTTTCTCTCTCTCTCTTTCTCTCTCTCTCTTTCTCTCTCTCTCTTTCTCTCTCTCTCTCTTTCTTCCTCTCTTTCTTGTTTTTGTTTTTCAAGACAGGGTTTCTCTGTATAGCCCTGGCTGACCTGGAACTCACTCTGTAGACCAGGCTGGCCTCGAACTCAGAAATCCTCCTGCCTCTGCCTCCCAAGTGCTGGGATTAAAGGCCTGCGCCACCACCGCCCGGCCCAATAGAACCCAGGACTACCAGCCCAGGGATGGCACCACCCACAATTGGCTCTTCCACCCTCCCATCACTAGTTGAGAAAATGCCTTACAGCTGAATCTCATAGACGCATTTCCTCAAGGCAGGCAGCTCCTTTCTCTGTGATAACTCCAGCTTGTGTCAAGTTGATACACAAAACCAGCCAGTGCACTCCCCATGGCTTGCTCAGCACTGCTCATGGTGGGCTGGGCACCCCCATAGCAATTAGTAATCAAGAAAATGCCTCAGTGATAGAACCACGGGTCAATCGAATGGAGGGAATTCCTCCTTTGAGGTTTCCTCCTCAGAGGGATCAACTGGACAAGTTCAGGTACCACAGTCATGAAAATCAGAGCGTATCATTATCAAAGTTTAGAGCATCACAATGTATGTCCTTCTACATTTGCAACTCTTCTGCCATCTGTCATCCTTAATTACATGATGAGGACTTGGCTGTTCTTCCCCACCTCGAACACATAACCTTATATACATATGAGGAAGCACATGGCACGTGTTGCACTGCCTTGGGTGTTTTACACACACAATAGCAATCCATAGTATTGAGTCTCACTGTAAAACTTGATTTATTTTATTTGTATGGAGTGTGTGGTATACGTGACCCGTGTATGTATGTATGTATGTATGTATGTATGTATGTATGTATGTAAGTGATTTGAGGCCAGAGGAGGATGCCTGCTGTATCACCCACCCTCTTGGTTCCCCCAAGACAAGGTCTCCTCCTAAACATGAAGCCAGGCTGGCAGCCAGCAGATCCTAGTATTCCTCCTGTCTCCACTTCCCACAGCCCTGTAGTTATAGGTGCGTGAATCTCCCTGGCTTCTCAGGTGGGAGCTAGAGACGAAAACACAGGTCCTCACTTGAATGCAGCAACCATTTTTGTCCACTGTTCCATCTCTCCAGCTCTCACAACTTGATTTTTTTTAAACTTTCAAAACATGTGCTTAGCTTTATTTCATCTACTTAAACCTAACCTTTTCACAGAGCTTCAGCCAAGCTGAGTGTGCGAAACGCATTTCTAAAATGCAATGCAAGCAAAGCTTTTCACATTTACACTGGCAGGAAATACAGAAACTAACAAGTCACATTAGGGAGAGTTCAGATCTGTCTTTGTTTTCTATTATTTTTGTTTTTGACAAGAATTGCACAGTTTACTATTTTGAGACAAGTGTTGCAGACATGAATATTTAAAAATTCCTAAGCAAGGTGCTTCAACAATCCAATTTTTGTTGGAATGAGCCAATAACTTGGATTAAAGTTCACAAAGAATCCCAAATTAATGTGGACATCCATCTTCTTCCTGTATTTTTGCAAACAATGTTTTTAATAATACCTTTCATAACACTAAAGGAGACAGCGAGCTGACACTTTTTTTCAAAGCACACAAAGAAATGGTATTATCACATTACTTGAAGGTGGTGTTAAGGGTAGGTAGTGAATAATCTTTTTTACTATTTCCTACTACAGACCAGCCACTAACAGACTGTAAAGGGAGGATTTTTAATGGAAGCATTTTTGTGATGTGTTTGTTTTGTAAGGCAGACAGAAAACAGTTAAGGAACAGATTTTGCCAGTTCCCTTGGAGGGCGGCTTAGTCGTTCACCACGAGCATCCTTCACTTCTTTCTTGTTTGTCTTTCCACGATGGGATTCAGTTGTCTCTGTGTCTTTGCTGTCACAGAAAACTCCTGCTTGTCGTGGCCATGTGAATCTTCAACTGCCTGTTGACAGACTTCAGAAGCAAAGCCACAGGGCAAGTGCTACCCCTGTGTTCTCAGGCTCTGTCTTCTGACACGGTCCCCCAAACCCTGTCACTTCAATCCTTCAGTGCCCTCACCTATGAGGAATATGTTTGTATATGCTCAGCCCAGGGAGTGGTACTATTTGGAAGCATGGCCTTGTTGATGTAGGTGTGTCACTGTGGGCGTGGGCTTTAATACCCTAGTCCTAGCTGTCTGGAAGCCAGTATTCTGCTAGCAGCCTTCAGATGAAGATATAAAACTCTCAGCTCTTCCTGCACCATGTCTGCCTGGATGCTGCCATGCTTCCTGCCTTGATGATAATGGATTGAACCTCTGAAGCTGTAAGCCAGCCTCAATTGAATGTTGTCCTTTATAAGACTTGCCTTGGTCATGGTGTCTGTTCACAGCAGTAAAACCCTAACTAAGTCAACATCTCTCTTTTTATTTTTCATTCTTATAATGGTCTTTTAATTATTATCTAAGCATTATCTGTACATCCTCCTAGCATTGGGCTTATCTCATGTTACCACTTGCCTTAAAGAAATGGCAGCTTTTGATTTCGTTGTATTTAGCAGTGTTTAGCTATAATTGTCAACTTGACACACCAGAAGTAATCCAAGAAGAGAATTTCAGTGGAAAAATTACTTAGATCAGGTTGGCCTGTGAGTGGAGTTGTAGGGGTTGTCTTGATTGATCGATGAAGGGTGATCAGCCCACTGTGGGTGGCACCTTCTCTGGGGAGGTGGTCCTGGGCTGTGTAAGGAAGTTAGCTAAGAGTGAGCCTGGAAGTGAGCCAATGAGCAAGCCAGCAAGCAGCATCCCTCCATGGTTCTTGACTTTAGGTTCCTTCCTCGTTTCTGCCCTGACTTCCCTTAATGACCTGGAAGTATGAGCTGAAGTAACTCCCCCCCCCCCCCGACCCATTGACTTGCTTTTGGTCAGTGTTTGTTTGTTTGTTTGTTTGTTTTTGTTTTTGAGACAGGGTTTCTCTGTGTAGCCCTGGTTGTCCTGGAACTCACTCTGTAGACCAGGCTGGCCTCGAACTCAGAAATCCACCTGCCTCTGCCTCCCAAGTGCTGGGATTAAAGGCATGTGCCACCACTGCCTGGCTGGTCAGTGTTTTATCTGAACAACAGAAAGGGAATAAGGACACTATCTATCACCACGTGCCAGGCTGCAAGTCCTATAAGCCAGGAACACAGCTCAGCCCCAGGGAGATTTAGTGAGTGTAAACATGTTGGTTATTTAAGTTGACAAGTCCTTCAACACTGCCACCAAGCCTTCGGAAAGGATAGTTTGGTGATGAGGCCACTTACTACTCCTAAGATGGTGGACCAGGAGGCCAGCTCTGGAGAGCTGAAGGGCACATAACAGTATGTAGAGTATACAATCACTGTGCACTTCTTCTTTCTTTTAAAACTCTTTTCCATTGGATGGGAAAGAATTCCCAAGCATGAGGACACAGCAACAGCGTGATCCCAACAGCAGAAATATTGGTAACACCCCTGAGAACATCTAGAAGTAGCTTTCTTTTTTTTTTTTTTCAGTTGAGAAATGAGAACAGCACTTCCAGCAACCCTCCATCTACCCAGCAGGGTTGTATTGATGTCCAGAGAGAAACTGAGGCAAAGCATGTAGTGTCTTGCAGATTGCAGAACAAATGAAAATTATCATCTCCGTGCCTGGCCAGTTATGATGGTCATTCATAGTATCACCTGCTCAACACTGAAAACCCAACCACAGTATTTGTCACAGGAGCAGATGAACAGCAAACACTACACCATAGTCACATGCTCCAGAGTGTGGTCAGTACATACTGCTTGTTTGGTATCTTACAGAGAAGGACACCGTGCATTACTAGTTGTCCGTACAAGATCAAGAGGAATGCTCATGCTCTAACTTAAGGCCTTCACATGTCACAAGGCATGACAAAGTCACTGAATATGTTAGGGCTTTTCACACTCTCCTTGCAGTTACTGCCCATCAGAAGAGTTGCAAGGCTTGTCACGTAACCACAGAGATCACAGATCTCACACCTTTGGTCTAGGATCTCTTTCTGTGTTAGTCACTTCCTGTTACTGTGATAAAAGGCTTGATGCGAGCAACTTAATGGGTTTGATTTGGGTCACAGTATTCAGCCTACAGTTGCTTGGATCACTTGGTTTTGAAGCCCACGTAAGGCAGAACGTTGTGGTGAAAAGGCTTTACTAAAGGACAGCTGCTCACATCGTGACAGGAAGGGGAGAAGGCGGAGGGGGGCAGAGAGATGAAGCTGTGGCATTCCAATAGTTCAAGGGCACATCTCATTGATCTACTACACCTAGATGCCATCTCCAAATGTTTCCACTGCCTCCGGGTCATGTCACCTGCTCGACCAAGCCTTCCCCACAGGACCTTCTGAGGAAAAGCTCTGATCTAAACCCTAACACTTGTGTGCATGGGTGTCCACCCTTGTGTGCACTTCCTCATGAATGAGCCATCTTTTCTTTTTTTATTAGGTATTTTCTTCATTTACATTTCCAATGCTATGCCAAAAGTCCCCCATACCCTCCCCCCAACTCCCCTACCCACTCACTCCCACTTCTTCGCCCTGGCCTACTCCTGTACTGAGGCATATAAAGTTTGCACGACCAATGGGCCTCTATTTCCACTGATGGCTGACTAGGCCATCTTCTGATACATATGCAGTTAGAGACACGAGCTCCGGCGGGTACTGCTTAGTTCATATTGTTGTTCCCCCTATAGGGTTGCAGATCCCTTTAGCTCCTTGGGTACTTTCTCTAGCTCCTCCATTGGGGGCCCTGTGATCCATCCAATAGTTGACTGTGAGCATTCATTTCTGTGTTTGCTAGGCCCTGGCATATGCTGGGGCCTAGCCTCACAAGAGACAGCTATATTTTGAGGCAGGCTCTCTCACTGGATCTAGGACAGGCCAAGTACGATCTTTTGATTGGCCAGTGAGTCCCAAGCATCCTCCTGTCTCAGTGTCTCCAGAGCTGGGATGACCAGTGTGTGTACCACACCAGTCTTTTTATGTGGGTACTGGGGACTGAAATCAGGTCCTTCTGATCGAGTATCTTCCTCAGCCCTTATACTTCATAAATTAAAGTCTGACTCTCCATGGGAATGTCACCGTCTCAGTCAAGTATAGAAGCCATGGCTCCTTGACACCATTAAGGCAACAGTAGCCAAAGAAATCAGAAATTGTATGACTAATGCTATTAGCTTGACAACACCACACCCACACAGGCCTGTCCCCAGGAGCTCTGGCAAAGGTCAAACATCCCAGCCTAACAAGCTTGATAATGTGCTAACTCACGTTTCCACTAGAAAAACCCAAAGCAGCTGGGTTTTAACATTTGCGTTTGCAGCAAAGTCAGATCTTGCTTGCCTTCTGTTCCATTACCATCTTTGGTCACACTCCACAGTTGCTTTTGTACTTTAATCCAGAAATCAATAGCTCACAGTGATGGCTTAGACAGTGATGGCACAGATGCCAGGGATGTCAGCATGCTTTTCCCAATAATTCTGTGTCACCTGCCACAGGGCACACTCATCAGCATGTCCAATAAAGACATGGCTCAGTCAGCAAAGCACTTGCTGTGCACACAAGGACCTGGAACGGAGCTCTAGAACCAAGACAGAAGTCTGGCCATGATCATCCATACTTGTCATCCTACCACCCAGAAGGTGGGGACAGATGTGCCACTGGAGCTATCCTGATGTCCAGCCTAGCTGGATCAGTGTGCTCTGCATAAGAGTAAGAGACTGTCTCCAAAAACTAGGTGGACAGAGTCCTAAGAAGACACCTGAGGTTCACCTCTGGCCTCCATGCACAAGTACCTATTTGTGCACACACAACTACACAACCACATACACATATTCACACACACAACTGCACACCCATATACACATACAAAAGTACACACACATACACATGTATACACACAAAAGTAAACATCCTCAAATGCATGTACACACACAAAAGTATATACCCACACATGTACACACTGAACTACACACCCACATACACACAAAAGTACATACCCATATACACATGTATACACACAAAAGTATACACCCACATACACAGGTATACACACACAACTATAAACACATATACACATGTACAAACACATAAAAGTACACACCCACATTCACATGTATACAGACACAACTACACACACACATACACATGTACACACACAAAACTACACACCCATATACACATGTACACACACAGGCACACACACACATATGTATACACACATAACCACACAGCCATATACACATGCATACACATACAAAAGTACACATCCACATACACAAGTATGCACACAGGCACACACACACACACACACACACACACACACACACACATATATATACACACACACACAACTACACACCTACATACACATGTACACATATACACAATGACACATCCACATACACAGGTAAACACACACAAAAGTACACACCCATGTACATACATGTACACACACACACGCACACACTTTAGAGAGCTTGTGTGGATAGGCAAACCACCTCTTGTCATTGTTCTACATTTGGGAACTAACAGGTCTTCAGTCCTAGCACCTGAGAGGCAGGGGATCACTGGAAGTTTGAGGCTAGTCTATAATGCACAATGAGTTTTGACTTCAACCACTTAGTGAAACTGTCTTAAAAACAACAAATGCAAAAGAACAATAGTGAGCAAACAAACAAACAAACAAACAAAAAAATCAGTTTTCCAGCCGCATCAACACTACCCAAATCTAAAGCAACATCCAAGTAAATGACGATGTCAGATATCACCCTTAGCTTCTGCACTGGGCACAACCCCAGCAAACTGAGGATACTGAACTAGGAACAGTAAACTGCTCTTCACCACGAGTGTGAAAGGGAGCCACTGTCTCCAACAGCCAGCAAACACTCTCCGAGTTACCTGAGCAGAACCCCCAGGGCTCACCTTGAGCCTGTCACTGGCAAATATTTAAATATACAGTGCGTGTGATTATGCTGGAGCATTTAGTATCATTAGAGACACAGGGCTTCGCTGGGAAAATTGAGGCTTTGTGAGAGTTTATGGATCATTTTCATTAGGAAAGCACTCTGCTCTGAGAGGGGGCTCATTCTATTGAAGGAGGGTTCACATCCACTCTAACAGAGGCTCATAGCTGCTCTAAAGGGGGCCCCCTTTTCTCTAAAGGGGGCTCATCTGCTCTAAAATGAAGCTCATATCCCTGGTGTTGAAATGTTTTGGTGAATATCTTCACTTGATTTGGCAAATCTTTCAAATCTCTGGTGTTTGTTTTGGTGAAAGCAGGCATGGGAAGAACCTATCATTGACTTCTTAGGCTTTAAGGTGTAGATGGGGATTGCCTACAAAAACAAAACAAAACTAAGAGTCCACACAGATAGATATGGATAGCACCATGGTTTGAATATAAAATGTCCTTCACAGGCTCATGTATTTGAACACATGATCTCCAGCAGGTGGCGCTGTTTTGTGGAGCCTCCAGGAGGTGGGGCCAACTGGAGGAAGTGGGTTACCAGAGGGAAGACCTTGGGCTTCCAGCTCTGTTCTGTTCTGTTCTGTCCATCCCGATCATGAGTCCTGGCTACCCTCCAGTCCCCTCTTCTGTGCCTTCCTATCATGATGAGCTGTATCCCCAGAACCATGAGCTGAAAGGAACTCTTCCTCCTTTAAGTTGCTTCTGTGAGGTCAGAATGAAACAGTGAAGGCAGATTCTCACACAGTCAGGAGCACAGGAGCTCAGCCACTTGCACGGCAGAGCAGCCTTCTATGGGTTGGGTGGACTCTGAAGGCAGGAGAGATGGGAGAGGTGGCTTCCACAGCCAGAAGTAGAGGTGTGGCAAACAGGAGGCAGGGCAAGGGAGCTGAGGGCATGCTGATGAGGGAGCAGAGAGAACCAGAGAAGAAGATCCCTGGGGGAGAGAAAGGGCAAACCTGGAGACACCTTACGGAAGACAGGAGTGAGGTAAAGTGAGGCTTTGACTTCTGAGATACTCGCCTTGAGGAGATGGCTCAGTGGGTGCAGTGTTTGCTACATAAGTACAACAGTGTGAGCCTGACACCCAGCATCTATGAAAAAAAGAACAGGCACCCTGATATGTGCTTATAATTCAGTGCTGGGGAAATGGGGACAGGTAGACCCCTGCCACTTGCTGGCTGCTGAACTGGTGAGGCCCAGGTGGGGGAGACACTTTTCTGAATAAACTAAGTAGATGATTAGTCCATACATGGTCACGGGCATGTATGCAAATAAACAAACACTCATACAAGACACACAAAGCATGAACACACACACACACACACACACACACACACACACACACACACACACACACACATGCCATAGAAGGTGCAGGGCCACAGAGGAACACCATTTTGCTATGCTTTGTAGAAACTAGTCTTGTCTGCTCTCTGGCCAGAGGGGCAGGTAAGAGGACATAGGATCTGGACATAGGGAACTGGTCTGTAAGCAAGCTCAGAATGCCTGCCACAAACTGCTGACATCCTGGGGCTCACTGTCAGCTAGAATGCCTGTCATGGACAGCTGTCATTTGGGACTCGCTGTCACAGGCAGCTGTCATTTGGGGCTCACTTTCAGCCATCTGATGGACAGGAATGAGAGCAGAAGCTGTGATGTCACCCAGTCTAACTCAAGGACAGAGTTGTGAAGGCATGCCCATTGTCCTTTCTGTGCCTGAGTCACCTGCTGGGTGACTCCAACACCATTCGTGGGGATCAAAATGGCAAGACACTTCGACAGTGGAGTCAGCCTGATTATGCCTCTCAGACTGATTGATAAAGGAAATGTGATATGTACTCACAATGGCACTCTATCTAGCCTCAAAGAATGGGATAACACCATGTGCAGGCAGATAGAATGAACTAGAGAGCACCGTGTTAAGAGACATAAAGCCAGACAATGAAAGACAAACACTATGATTTTTCTCTCTAGGTAGAATCTCTTGTTATTTCTTTTTAAAGAAAAAAAAAAAAAGGAAAAGACATGAAAGTAGGAAGGAGCAAAAAAGAGCCAAGAGTGAGGCAAGGGAGGAAAATTTAGAGTAAATCTGAATAAAGTCTACAGCTCACATGTGTGAAACTATCACACTGAAATCCCTTATTTAATATGGACGCATCACCACCTCCCACCATCTCTAGACATCAGATGCGAATTTTTTCTCTGCAACTGCCTGCCAGCCCCAGGCCACACATGGGCTCTTTAAATTTGTTAAAATGAAATATAATGTGTAATTTGTAACCTTGTAAACCGAGCCAGGCTTAAGCAACAAGCAAGCAGGCGACGTCCACCAAGCTAGCCCTGCGCAGACTGACAGTGTCACCAACACACAAAGTCCTTCTGACCTGGCTGCCCTACAGTCAGGTCTGATTGATTGTCTTGGGACTATCCTTTCCTAAGTAGAAAATCACTGCCCTGGTCAGGCAGAGCTTCAGAAGAGTCAGCCACACCCACCTCAACAAATGACTGTCATGTGTCTGATCTGTGTGTCAGGCCTGTCACTCATTAAGTGTCAAATCCCAGGAGAAAGTCAAGCGTGACTTCTCTCCACAGAAGAGGAAGAGGATACAGTAGCTGTAATTAGGTGGTATTTTATCTGTAGCATATGTGAGGGAGCACTGTGCCCTCAAATACACAGGCATGGAGAACGGTCTGAGCAGTGAATGAATACGGACTGTCTACAGGAATGCTGAAGCAGGGCTATACGCTACGCAGTGAGTGCAAAACTGTGTGACTCAGAGAGGAAATCAAAGTACCAAGGTACAAAATAACTTCTGCAAGTGTTTGTGGTAGAAGCTGTGGACCTGTAAAAAATAAAAGCAAGGGTATTAGTGGCCATGGCTACCTATGCATGAGGCTGTAAGTAAAGCACGCCAGAAGCAAACATGAACACGTTAGCGGTTTCCCATCACCGTTCAGAGAATTCTGTTTCTTAAAATCAAAGAAGGAAATGAAGCACAGAGGGTGTGGGGGAGAGATGAAGGGGCCAGGTTATGACACAAAAGTAAACGGGGCCAACTTGGTTCATGGTGAGGGTATGAGAATCAAGTCAGGCAGGAAGTTGGATCTGAATAAACGCCGAGTTCAAGAAAACATAGAACTGGGCAGCTGGTTAGTGAGGAGGTCTCCACCTCAGTAATCAGGACAGAACACAACGTGCTATCGCAGCTCACTGACAACCTAATGAACAAAGCCAGGCACTGGCGTTTTAAAATGGCTTTTTCATTCAGAGAGCTGTAAATCGGGGAAGACAGATGAAGAACACTGTCTTAGTCAGGGTTTCTATTCCTGCACAACCATCATGACCAAGAAGCAAGTTGCGGAGGAAAGGGTTTATTCAGCTTACACTTCCATACTGCTGTTCATCACCAAGGAAGTCAGGATTGGAACTCAAGCAGGTCAGAAAGCAGGAGCTGATGCAGAAGCCATGGAGGGATGTTCTTTACTGGCTTGCTCAGCTTGCTCTCTTAAGAGCCAAGACTACCAGCCCAGAGATGGTCTCACCCACAGGGGCCTTTTCCCCTTGATCACTAATTGAGAAAATGCCTTACAGTTGGATCTCATGGAGGCATTTCCTCAACTGAAGCTCCTTTCTCTGTGATAACTCCAGCTGTGTCAAGTTGACACAAAACTAGCCAGTACAAACACCCTAAAGATCTTCGTCATCTCTCAAGGCAGCCAATTGCACGGGAAGAAGGCAGAGTCAGTCAGCTCAGTGTTGTCCAGCTGGCCAGGCGATCAGCCACGGCTCGAGACGTGAGATGTCAGGGCTCTCTTCATCTCTGTCACTGTTTTCCCTCCTCTGCAGGTCTGCAGTCAGGCGCTTCAGTAAACACTGAGTGAAGTTAGCTGCTGTTGGGATCAACCCTGCATTCGTCTAGCATCGTCTGGGCTGAGAGGGCTTAACCAAGAACAAAGGAACCACGAACAGTGTGTGTGTGTGTGCACACGTGCCGAGTTACAGGATATGATATGCGGTGGCCCAGGCCTGTCATCCCAGTTACTCAGGAAGCTGAGGCAGGAGGATGGCAAGTCCAAGGCCTGCCTGGGTTACAGAGTGAGTTCCAGGACAGCTTGGGCTACTTTTGGAGACCCTGTCTCAAAGGAAAAAGGAAAATAGAGCTGGAGACGCAGAGCAGTGGTAAAACGCTTTCCTGCATGAGTGGGGCTGTGCATTTCCTCTAGTGCTGCAAAGGAAAATGGAAAAAATAAAACCACTCTTGGTGGCCCACTGCAGACAACAGCTCTCCCCTCCAGCAGGGGCTACCTGGGCCCACAGTTTTCCCCCCATGTTCTTTGGCCTCTGAGTATATCTCCCAGCTCAGTCTTTCTGATTTGAATTTATAAAAGTTTATTCACTGGGCTAGAGTTAGGAACTATGAATCTCCCTCCCTCACTGTCTCTCTCTCTCTCTGTCTTTCTCTCTCTCACACACACATACACACATCTATATCCATCTATCTATCTATCTATCTATCTATCTATCTATCTATCTATCTATCTATCTGAGTGTACATGCATCTATGTAGACATACACATACATAGGCATACTCACTTATGAGATATCTGGTCAAAGGTGACCCTAGCATGCCCTCGGGTCAGGTCAGGACAGTTTCATTAAGTGCCACTGATAACTGCCAGGCATTCAGAAGAGAATGCAGGTAGGAATAACTTGACTAGCTCTCCTCTTTTTCCTCGTTGCCCAGGCTGGGCAATCCCTGGAGCGCCAGAGACCAATACAAGGCAATGAACTGGGATGGAGGTGTACTGGGAGTCAGCAGGTGTCTTATGGGTCCACATGGCCATGCCTCCTTGCTGGGGAGGATGTTGTATGTGTCCAGGGATGTTCTGAGACCCCTGGACCGGTGATGAGCAGAGGGGGGCCTGCTGGGATGAGCAGAGACATTCACATTCCTCTTTCCTTTTGTCATTGGAACTTGGAGGTTTGTTCAAGAAAAGCCCCAGTTCTGTCTGCATGAGAAAGTACCAAAGGTGACTAAAGGTGGCTCAGATGGTGACATCTTGACCTCTGGGCTCATCACAGTTCTCCTATCAAAGATGACAATTAGCTTATCAATCTTGGGGTTGTCAAGCTCTGCAATTCATTTTAAAACAACAGGCTCTCTCCTTCTGTGCAGGTATTTGTGCCTCCACTCACAGGATCCCATTCTCCATGGGGTCTTCCTCAGCTAGATCATCACTCTGTCAGAAGGTCTCAGCTCTTGCCAAACGCCTGGCCATTCTCCTCTGTCTGTCAGAAACATGGAAGTAAACCTTCCAGGAGTCTCCAGGTGTCTGAGTTCTACTGTGTGTCCCAGGGGAAAATACATGTGCTAGCATTTGGGGGGGGGGTGTCTGTCTGCTGTCTGTTTGTCTGTCTGTCTGTGTAATGTTCAGTCAGTCTCAGGTATCCCAGGCTAGCCTCAGTCTCACAAGGTAGCAGAGGATAGCCTGAACATCTGATCCGAGTTCTAAGATCACAAGAGTGAGCTACCTCACCTGCCAGGGACTCCGGTGGAGTCACCTTGACAGATGAAAGAAAGTCTGAAAGCTTTCTCATGAGGAAAGAGTTTCAAGGAAACTTACTCCCGGATCTTTGGCTATTTCCCTAACCCATAAAATTAATTTTCCAAATCCACATTAGTCTAGTGTATGGATCCACGTGCACTCTATATAGCTTTACCTTATAGTAAATGCCTTTTAAGATTGTATTCTAACATAGCTAAAGCCTTTTCCCAGTGTTCTTAGACTCTAGATAGTAGCAAGGAGCTTAATCCATTCAGTAACTAATAAAGCACTTGCCATTTTACTCAGCTGTTTACAGAAAGAGACTAAAATTCTCACTGAGATAGAAATTTGTATTATAGACTACATTCCATGCCAAGAGCAAATTTGTATATTATACTGAAAATGGATAGTCTTCAGATATAGATAAGAATTAACGAGGCCTAGAGAATTTTGGGGTCAGTGACACTACATTATTCTTGAGGCGTGTCAAGAGTTAACTACCCTGGGGCTATTAACTCTAAGTGTAAAACTCTTGCCTGGCAGAAAGTGCTAATCTCTAATGTAAACATTTATCTGGTCCCTACAAATTCCCTTTGTAGTCACTCCCCTTGCATCTGTGCTAATCTCTAGTGTTATACATTTATCTAGTTCCTTTTGAAGTCACTCCTTTTACACCTGGAAAAATTTAATGTGCCTTGTTCTGCAATTTATTCTGTATTATAAAAGTCTGATGCTCGACTGGAACATTACATTCAGATTCAACACCTCTCTTGTGTGTGGCTGATTGTCATTTTCATCCGACTCCTTTGCCCATCTGCCTAAGAAATCCCGTTCCTCACAGACCAGGGACCTAGAAGATCTGCGGCACTCACCGTCTGTATTCATTGTTCTAGAATGTTCTTACCCCTGTCTCCCATTAACAATGATGACAGCTGTTAGTGGGATGACAGTACCAGTTGTAACGAGCTGTGAGCTTGTGTGGTATTGTCACTCACATACACTAGACTCTAGAGGCAAATCTTCCTGCCTCCACACACAGGACACTGAAGTCCATAGAGATTAACTCGTTGAAATATACACAGGAAGTGGGGACCCAAACCAAGGAGGCTGTCTATGAAGTCTGTTTTCAACGTATTAGGTTAAACTGAAATTTTAAATTCTGAAAGGCTTTTCTTTTTCCAGTGACTTTTTTTTTCAATGCTTGGAAAGAGGAACGTAGAAAGCCATGGGGGGATGAAACGGGGACGGGGGAAGGATACAGATGGACACAGTCGGAGTCATTACCTACTGTATGACCCTGCACTGTTCGTGGAGAATGCATGCACACTGGTTGTGTAAGCTCGTAAAGCAAACCTTCCATTTACATGGGTGTGGCTCAGGGACAAGCACATGCCTGGCACAAACAAGGGACCACGGGGCGGGGGGGGGGGGCTGCATCTGACCACCTACAACCACCACCAAAACTAAAGCCTTTCCGTCTCAAGGTGAGGGGACTGAGGCACGAAATCACCTTACTCTTCCCTTTTGCCATGGACTCATTTGCTCAATTTCCATTAAATACCACTTTATTTACACCAGCGTGATGTGGTGGTGGCATAAACCTGTAAGCCCAGAACTTTGGAGGAGGATCAGGCATTCAAGACCAGCCTGAGCAATAGTGTTCTTGTTTCTAAACAATCAGACAAACAAACAACAAACAAACAAACAAACAAACAAACAAACAGGTTCCCCAGGCAGGGTATTGACTGTGCTGTGGACACAGGACAAAGGCAAGGGAGCTCTATCCCTCACCAGGACAGTGGCTTGTCATGAGAAAGTACACAACACATCATGCTGGACCACCACCGGTGCCCTGGCATTTGGAACACCGACTACTGTGTGTACAAGAGGCTGCAGTGACACAGACATACATGGGGGAGAAGCTGACAGGGGCATGTTCACAGCTTGCACTCCGTTGTTCTCCCAGCTCTGCATAAATCCTCACTCTGGGCTCCCTTGTAGCCGCTGTTACCTTGGGTATTTTTTTCTCAGCCTCAATGACTTCTGTAAAGAGCTCCATCTCTGGGGCTGAGGAATTCGCTCAGTCAGCAAAGTGCTTGCCACACAAGCGTGAGGATCCCTAGCTCCCAGGTAAGAGGCTGGGTGTGGTACACACCTGAAATCTCAGTTCAGGGGAGGGAGAGACAGAAAAATTCCTGACCACTCAGCCTTGCTTGACCTCTCATTTCCAGGCTCAGTGGGAGACCCTGTCTTAGACAATAAAGTGTAAAGCAAAGAGGAAAACATCTGAGGTCAACCTCTGGCTTCCACATGTATGTGTATACATACACACATACACTCACCCACAGGCACACACACATGCCCACACACTCGGACAAGCACTGGCACAAGCACACAAACACAAGCATGCACAGGGATGTATGCACACTCGCATACACTAGCATGCACACACACACTCCACACAGGCACACACACATGCCTGCACACTCCCACAAGCACTGGCATGAACATGTACACACACACACACACACACACACACACACACACAATCTTATGTATACTCCAAAGGGTTCCTGTTGGGTTTCAAAGATCATGCATTTCACAGCAGGCCTAGTCTGTAGCAAAGGCTCATCAGAAGTCTAATTCTATGGCTGCAGTCTTTCTCACTGTCCTGTCTCTCTAGTGTGTACACAGGTGCCACTAATAGAGCAAGACATCTGTCAGGAACTTGGCCCTTGACCCCACTTCTCAGACTTCCTGGGGACAATTAAGTCCCCTTCCTTTACGGCCATGCAGAAGTACAATTACTTTATATTTTTTCCACTCTGGTAACCAAGCAACTGACAGCCTTTTCATACAATGAAAACACTCCTAATGCCTAACTCTGATTCATTTCTGCATGCACGCAGGTCGAGGGCTGACTCATAGGCACTTCCTGAGAGGGACAATTAGGAGCCATGGCTTCTAGAACATTAACCATCCCCCAGGTATCGACTGAGTTGGGAACAGATGTACAGTCTCAAACTTTTAAAGTTTCTGGGGCTGAGGACAGAGACGGCTGTGCACTGCCAGAGGATGGTCCGTCATTCTGCCCCATGACTGTGCATCTCTTTGATGCATCACTGACTGACTCAGTTCCCCACGGGTTCCTCGTGTGTAAAATGAGGACGGGAGTGGTGAGAGCCACTCAAAAAAAACCCTCCGTGGCAACCTAAGAAGGTTTTCCTGTGCTGGCCACAGGAAGACTCATTGCATGATCTCTTTCAGATTTTAAAGAGAATTTTGATTTATTTTTTATGAGGAGATCTGCGGTTCCTAATGAGGGCATCAAACCTTCCAAGCAAGCTTCTCGCAAAGTTAAGGAGGGAAGAGGGTTGGTTGTAACTTGCTGCTCATCTTCCAAGGGGGAGTGAAGTAAGCCACCGAGTCGGAAAATGGACTGAGCTGGGCTTGCTGGTTGTCCGTGCTGCATTCAGTGACTGTCTTGGTTATTTTTTGTGTTGCGGTGACCAATACCTGACATAAGTAACTTAAGGCAGGCAGGATTTGTCTCTGCTCATAGTTTTGGGGTACGGCCCATTATTGCGGGAAGGCACGGAGGCAGGAGTCTTAGGCATCTGGTCATGTTGCACCCACAGTCAGAGAGATGAACGCTGATACTCCGCTCTACTCTTCAGTCCAGGACCCCAGTCCATGGAACAAATAGTGATGCTCTCTTTCAAGATGGGCCTTAAAAGAGAATCTACAAATCCCTCTAGGAAGTCACTCAGGTGACTGCCTGTGAACCTTCTCCCCCACCTTAATTTGTAAAATAAAGGCTAGAGCTGGTGATTGGGCAGGAGAAGGGAAGGTGGAGAGAAGGAGGAGGGAGAAGAAGAGAGGATGACGAAGGAGGAGGTGGAAGGAAAGCAGAGCAGCAGCACATAGCCCGGAGAAACCTCAAGTTCTAAGAGGTCTCATAGATGGGGAAGATGGTAGTGTAGTGGTAGATCTGCCCAATCTAGGCTTGCAGCTTGTGTTCATGTCAATTGAGTTGTGTTGTCTTTGCCCTGGGTTTATTTGGGTTAGAGATTTACTGCCCAGTAGTTGGTTTCCATATTGATTCTCAGTCTCTGTGGTGAGCTTAGTGACATGAACAGCTACTACCTTTGGACGGTCTCTTCTCTCATTTGAAGCTGGGTGCAGGCTTCGAGAAGTATGAGCTCTTGGGATGAACAGTGAATGAAACATCAGGCAAGCTCCAGGCTAGTCAAGAGAATACAAGAAAACAACAGCGTGTTGGTGAGCTGTAGGGCAAAGTGTGTCAGGTGATTCTCAGGAGCTGGACTGAGCCCTCGAACTCCTGTCTTGTCTCCCAGGTACCACTCCATGGGCTCTGCTTCCAAGACATCTCTGAATCGCACACCTGCTACAGCACCCAGAGAGATGAAGGCCTGTGGGAACTGTGGCATGTACAGACTGATAAATGGTGTATTAGTCAGGGTTGTTGAGAGCCACAGAGTCACGGGGTGTTTCTATATTAAGAGAATTTATTGGAATGACTTACAGTCTGCAGTCCAACTAACCCAACAATGGGCAGCTATGAATGGGAAGTCCAAGAATCTAGCAGTTGTTCAGTCCCACAGGGCTGTTTCAGCTGGTCTTCTGTATAAGATGCAATTCTGAAGAAGTAGGTCCCAACAGATATGCTGACAAGTAAGGGCAAGCAGGAGAAGAAAAATCAAAGCCTTCCTTTTTCCATTGTCCTTATCTGGGCCTCCAGCAGAAGATATGGCCCAGATTAAATGTGTGTACCACTGCATCTGAACCTAAGCTTCTCTTTTCCTAGCACTTGCTCTGTACCAGGCTGGCCTTGAACTTGGAGATCTGCTTGCCTCTGTCTCCTTGGATTAAAGGCATTTGTCACAGGTCACCTTGCCTGGGCCTAAGCTTTTCACGGCTACTGTTCCTCAAGATTCGGATCAGAAGCCTGTGTCTTCTAGCCTCAAGATCTGGATCACAGGTGTGCCCTCCACTTCCGTTCTTCAGATAGAAGGGACCTTTTGCTGACTGAGCCAGTAAAGACTCATCACCCAAGTCAGGCAGCTGTCTCGGAAGGTCCATCAGAAGCTGTGGAAGAAGGAGGGCACTGGAACATTCTAGAATCTTGTTTTGCAAACCACTAGAATAGACATCACTAGGGAGAGGCTGCCATCCCTGTTTCCAGCCCCATCCCCTCTCCACCTTCATATCCATGACCAACCTGTCTCCCAATCTCCATCGTCATCCCCATCTTCATCCCCACTCTCCTTCACCCTCACCCCACCCCCATTCCTGTCCCCACCCACCTCCTCATCCCCACCCCCATTCCTGTCCCCACCCCCCTCATCTCTACCCCCATTCCTTTTCCCACTCCCACCTTCATCCCTATCCCCCATTCCTGTCCCTACCCTTATCCCCTCTCCCATCCGTGTCCCCACCCCCACACTAATCTCTACCTCCAGTTTCCTCTCCTTCCCATCCTCCACACTTAGTCATGGATGCTGTAATTAAACAGTTGCTGTTCCTCCAGGCGTTTGATTAAATCCAGTTCATATTTTGTGAGTATTTTTTGGTGACTGTATAGTTTCTTATTTCAGCTTTGCTGGAGCGTAATTACCACAAATTGTGTGTATGGAAGGTGCACAACACAATGTTTTGGTGCATATACACAAAGAACTCCAACCCCACTCATCAGAACATCTGCCACCTGTCATAGTTGCTTATGGGGTGTGTGTGTGTGCATGCATACATGTGTGTGTTATGTGTGTAGTATGTATGTGTATGTATGCTTGTGTGGCATGAGTGTGTATGTGTGTGGTATGTGTGATTATACATTTGTTCGTGTGTGTGTAGTGTGTATGGTATGTGTGAGTGTATATTCGTGTATGTGTGTATGTAGTATATGTGTATGTGGTGTGAGTATATGTGTACTAGTGTGTATATGGTATGTGTGAGTATACATTTGAGTGTGTGCATGTGTGCATCTATGTATGCACATGTGTGTGGTGTGTGTAGTATATGTAGTGTATGTAGTATGTGTGTGTGGTATGTGTGAGTGTATATTTGTGTGTGTATGTAGTATACGTGTGTGTGTGTGTGTGTGCATGTGTGGTGCGTGAGTATACTTGTGTGTATGGTATTCATGAGTGTACATGTGTGTGTGTTTGTGTACATTTGTATGTGTGTGTGCACGTGTGGTGTGCAGCACATTGTCACTGACTATGGACTATGATAATCCCAAACTTGCTCATCTTATAATTCAAGTTTGGATCCTTGACCAGTGTCTCCACATTATGCCAGCTCCGGAGTTTGATTTAGATGGAACAGGTTAAGCAAACAGGAAATGCAATGCAGAGTAAGGTGTGGTGTCATACATCCATGATTCCAGTGCCTGGGAGGTGGAGGCAAGAGGATTGGAAATTACTAGCCAACCTAGACTACGTAAGAGACCCTGCCCCACAACCCAAAATGTCAATGTTTCCATGTTCTATCTCCAGAAGGAATACAGCCTAGATTTGCACACAGGTGAGAAGTTAGATCAAATCCTTGGTTTTAAATCCACGGGCGTTGCTGTTGTTGTCTTCTAAATTCACAACCTCTAACAGTAAAGGTAAAATTTGAGTACACACGCCGGTGGGTCTCTTATGTGATGAAGGGATATCGTGCCCATTCCAAAACTGTCAAGCCACAAGTATTTTAAAGAACAAGAGTTACATAAAGAACAAGCAGTACTTACTTTTTCAATTTACTTTTAAAATTTGTTTTTTATAAACTTGATTATAAAGACTTGCAAATAAGTAAAAAGATCACACACGCAATACTAACCAGCCCCGAAGTCTATACAAGTTAATGAACCCATACATTTTCTGCATAAGTATATAGCTGTGTGAAATGTCATCATCACATCCACAGACTGTCCTTTTACACTGCTACGATCTTTTGCTGTCACTGATGTTAGAGCAAAGCATCGCCACCATCATCATTTCTTGGTTTGTTCAACTGAGACGTGATACACAGACCTGGCTGTAGGTCACGCTTGCTGTCACCTGGTAGAAGGTCACGTTAGCTGTGACCCAGCCCCGTGTTGTATTATACACACAGGTGGGCAGGCAGCGCATCTTCACTCCTAATAAATAATGAAATTCACTTTTTGGTTTTGCCCCCACACCCCCAGTCAGCAGAAGGTTTCTGTGACGAATGAGCTGGCGAGGCTCTGTTTTGTTCCGATTCAGATGAAGAGTGGTCAAAAGTGGTGGGTGTTTTGTTTGCTCTTTTGTAATTTTAGAAATGATGTTTATTTATCTGCCTCTTTATTGTGTGTGTGGGGTGTGTACAGATGCACATGCATGTTCCACAGCAATCATGGGGAAGTCAGAAGGCAATTGGTGGGAGTTACTTCTCTTCCACCATGTAGGTTTGGATTAGAACTCAGGACCACAGTCTTGGCAGCCATCATCCTTATCCTCTGAGCCATATTGCCAGCCCAAAGGAGATAATTTATTTATTTAGTTAATTGACTAGTAATCTAGGTATCTATAGGTATAGGTATAGATTTGGATCTATCTATCTATTATCACCTATCATCTATCATCTATGTGTGTGACACCGAGATCTATCTATTATCTATCTATCTATCTATCTATCTATCTATCTATCTATCTATCTATCTATCTTCTATCTATTTGTATGTAGGCACACATGATATGGCACACACCTGCAGGTCAGAGGTCATCTCTCAGCATTTACTTCTCTTCTGCCGCCTCGGGATCCAGTGGATGAATGGTCCAACACCCATTAATATATGAGCATTACAAATTGGGACTTCACAGGTTATAAAAATGTGGACGTGAATTTGGGAGGAAAAACTGTGAGGGGAGTCCAGGGGGGAGCAAATATGACCAAAGCACGCTGTATACACGTATAAAACTTCCAAAGAACAGATTAAAACGTTTCAAATACTGGAAAATATTCAGATTAAATCTTTATGAGAGAAAGGAAGGTGGACAGTGTATGTGTGTGTTGGGGGGGCAAGACAGAGAGAGAGAGAAAGAGAGACAGAGACAGAAAGAGACAGAGAGAGGGAGGGAGGATGACAGAGAGACAGGGAGAGAGAAGGAGAGACAGAGGGAGGGAGGGAGGGAGGATGACAGAGAGACAGAGAGAGAGAAGGTGAGACAGAGAGACAGAGGCAGAAAAGGACAGAGAGAGGGAGGGAGGATGACAGAGAGACAGGGAGAGGAAGGGAGGGAGAGAGTGGCTGAGAGGGAGGGGAGAAAAGAACACTATGAGTATGTTTAAAGACCCATGTATTATTGTGATAAAGAGAAAACCATTTTATTAAGAGCAAGATGAAAGAGCAAGAGTTACATTATTTGAGGCACTTTGGAGTATTAGATCGTTTTCACCTCTAATAATCCTGCGAAGGCAGTGCCTTCGTTGTCCCCGGCCTTTAGACTTCTGTGAGCTGCCTAAGGTGGCTGTGGGAAGCCAGCACAGAGACCTCACCACCCCCTGCCTCCAGAGCCTTTGGTCTCAACCTCTCTGTTCTACTAAAGCCTTGAGTATGATGGTGCGACCCCTGTGTCCTTCTGAAGGCGAGTACAGGACTTCCCCAGGGAGCAGCTCTGAGCCTGAATCCCACTGGGTGGGAAGGCAGCTGGGCCCCAGTGTTCTCTGCCTTGATACATAATTTTAGCCTAATGACTGACTCATCCAACATGGGCATTAGTCTCAATAATGCACCCCTGGAATATCTGAAGGAGGCTGCTTGCTGACTGCAGCCCTGGAAGAGTTCTCCTGTTAGCTGCTATGTTGTATCAGGGGCAGTAATCAGAACAGGAGGGAGGAAAAAAATGAATGGACTCACAAGGGTCCCAGACCCAAAGATGGATTACGTTCAACGGCTATAAATGCACTACATCCCTATACTACATATTTAAAAGAATGAAGATTTGATCCTTTCCTCTGTATCTCTAAATTCACAGCCAAGGGAAGCAAGACAAAGAGGAGGCAGAAATGAGTATACAGTTTATGTAACATTTAACTCAAGACTACAAAAGGATCCACCCAGAGCCACTTGAGCCTCCTACAGTGTGGTGGCCTCTCCTTAAATTCTCCTGTGAAGGTTTAGTCAGAATCGTTTCTTCAGAGAGTGAGGCGCCATGTCTGAGGACATGGCATCATTTCTTCTTGTTTTGACCTGTATGAGGAATCCATATTTAAATTGTGGCTGAGTGAGTACATGCATGTGTGCATGAGTGTGGGTGTGTTTGTGTATGTATATGCATGTGTGCATGTGTGAATGTGTGTGTGTGTGTGTGTGTGTGTGTGTGTGTGTGTGTATTTTACAGGATCTTGTGTATCCCCTGGTCAGCTTTGAACTTGCTATGTAGTAGAAGGTGACCTTGAGCTGTAAGTCCTCCTCCTAACGCCCCCTTACTACTAGGTGTGCTGGGGACAGGTGTGCTGGGGACAGGTGTGTTGGGGGACAGGTGTGTTGTGTTGGAGACAGGATCCAGAGCTTCATAAATGTTAGACTAGCATTCTTTCTACTACAAGCCCAGTGCAGACAAAGCAGCTTCTAGAGGAATCTATGACTGCTTCTGCTAGCAAGGCGTGTAAGACACCCGTGATCATCATGTAAATGAAGATTCAGATAAGAAAGGGCCATCAGAAGAACCTTGTCAGTAAAGGTAAAAATAAAAGCTAAAGACCAGAGGTCTAGAGATGGCTCAATGGTGAAAAGCATTGGCTGCTATTGCAGAGGATCAAGGTTCGATTTACAGCACATACATGACTGAAGAGCGTTGCTTCTCCAGGGATTCTCCAGGCCTTTAGCACCAGATTGGTCTAGCTTCGTGGACTGAGTATTTATTGTGTTTTCAGCCTCTCTGGTGGCTATTATTTTTGAGCCATTATTGAACTGTCCACACTGTAATGTGTAAGCCATTCTAACAAATCCCCTTGATAATATGTATTCACCCCATTGGTCCACTTTCTCTGGAGAACCCTAACACAAGCCCAGTGACAGGGTGTCAGGTTATTGGGTGTGCCTTGAGTGGGATACTGTCCTGTTGGCTCTTCCCCCCCACCTCTCCTAACGGTTGTGAAGTGAGCAGGTCTGTGATCCACTGTGTTCCTGCAGGCTCACCATCACAGGATCAAGTG
The DNA here is from genome assembly GCF_000001635.26 of Mus musculus. NCBI lineage: Eukaryota > Metazoa > Chordata > Mammalia > Rodentia > Muridae > Mus > Mus musculus. The sequence goes on along the minus strand of NC_000074.6, from coordinate 126,181,634 downwards.
ACTATGAACTGAAACCATGGAACTATGAGCCCGCATAAACCTTCCCTCTTCCTGGGTTGTTTATCAAGGTATTGGGTCACAGCTGTGGTACACTGACTAATATTTCACATTTGAAAGTAGAACTGAAGGGCAGGGGCACTGTTAAAAAAATATTGATCAGGTGACATTGCTTGGTGATTGAGTGCTTGCCTGGTGTGTGAGGAGCCCTAGCAGCATGCTGAATGGTTGACTAACCAACTCATAAAACTAAACATACACTTATTGTGTGAGACTCAGTGGCACACGCCTGGGAATCTCTTCTAGAGAACAGAGCAATTCTGCTCACCCAGCCACCTGAACATACCAGCTTTTAAAACACTGAGGACAAGTGGATTCGTGTGGACTTCAATGTGTCAGTCAGCAATGTCTATGATATAAGGCCTTTGAACAGAGGTTGACATAAAACAAGGTTACATAATGATGGATTTCCAAGAATGCTGCCACAGATGTTCTCAAGGACCTAACCTGAGTTCCTCATAGGGGCAGTGATGCCATATTGACTAATTTCACATTTGTGTCATCTTTATATGGTTTGCCTACCTGTATAGCAAGAACTGGCATTAATTTCTATTCTGGCTAATATGGCAGTTGATTATAATGGTTCACTGAACACAACTTAGAATCATTTGAAGAGAGTCTCCATGAGAGCATGACTAACTCAAGGTGTCCAGTGAGCATGTCTGTGAAGGGTTGTCTTGACATTAATTTGTTGTGCCCCATTTTGGCCCTAGTTTGGGCCTTGAGAACAAACCCAAGCCTGGCTGGAGTTTTGAGACCTGTCTCAGTCACTTCTGTATTGGGGTGACTCAGCAAGAACTGTTTGGCCCTGCCTTTGCCTCGTTGTTGCTGATGTAGAGCTTTGCCATTGGCCCTATCAGTCACTCCACACCCTCCCTACCTCCTATTTCATCTTACCCCACCAAAAAACCCCCTCCCCATGTTATGAACTTATATAAGCAAGAGGCTGATGCCATCAAATCGAGTTCCTACTTTGAGAGACTCCCAGCCTGGACGTGTTTCTTTTGGACTGTCGACACTCACCATCCGTCAGCCATGAAGAGACCCTGGCAGGACCAGGTCCTCTCTCCTCTTGCCTGGACCTGCCAGCAAGGAGCCGGCATTAATTAATATGGGAAGAGGCAGCCCACTGTGGGCAACACCATTCCCTAGGAAAGGGTCCTGAGCTATGTAAGTGTGGAGAGGGGGCCCTGAGCACAGCTGTGCATACATTAATTTCTGCTTTTGACTGGGATGTGATGTGACTAGATGTTTTAACTTCCTGCTGCCTTGACCTACCAGCTATAATGGACTATACTCTGGAATTATGGGCTAAAATTAGGCTTTTCTTCCCTAAATTAATTTGTATTGGGGTATTTGATCACAGGAACTGAAGTGAAACTAGGTCAGTTGCTGAATTCTTGGCTCCATCTCCTGGTCTGGGTGCTCAAGACCTATGGGTTTAGTTTCACAAACCAAAGTTCTCCAAAATGTTGGGGATCCATACATGTTCCCCATTATTCCATTTCCATGCCATTCATCCAAAGCACCTGCTACCACCTACAACAGCAAGACACTCACAAATTCACAGCAAAACTCAGGAAGGAATACACTCCAAACCAAGGGCACTCTGTTAGCAAGAACTATTAGCCATTTTGAAAATTTTAAGGGACGTGCTTGTAAAAGTTTCAAGTGCACAAAACATAATTTTAACTTTAGAATATCTCTTTGCATGTCATGAAATTTCAAACTATTGATACTTTAAGTATTTCCAGTGGAGAAGTATTTATATCCTGATGAATAAGAAATGTGCTCCATAGACTCGGGTATTTGAACACCTGACCTTCAGTTTGTGGAGCTGTTTGTGAAGGCTGGGGAAGTTATAGGATGCTGAGCATCCCTGGAGAAAGCATGGCAGCAGTAAAGGACTTTGAGGACTTATAGCCTCCACCCACTCCCAGTTTGCTCCCGTCTTCCTGTGTGATGAAATGTAGCCAGAGCTCAAACACACCAGTCCCACCATTCCTGCAGCCAGGATGATCACAGCCCAGAATCACCTCTGCCTCAACAGATCACCTGAAGTTCATGGTGATCAGAAAATCCCCAGACCCCTCGCCTGCCACACACTAGATCAGGCCACCATTGTATAAGAGACAGCGCCATGGTTACACCTCATCTCTCCATATCAGATGGATGAAATTATTAAACTCTATCACTATCCACTCCCCACAGCAGGACGTCCAGGAGTACAGCTGTGTAACATCTGTCCACCTTGGTCACGTCTCCACAAGATGAACAGGGAGGCTCTGTCATTGCTCTGCTGTCCTTTGTCTAGGTCAAGAAACCAAGAAAGGCTGCCAACTGTGAGGATGAAGTGTCCTTTAGCTTCAGCTTGTCCTGCCCTACAGGACTGTATGGTCTGAATAAATCACGCTGGGCTTGCTTTTTACCATTCTTGTGGGCTTTGAAACTCAAAATTGCTTTTTAAGAATCATGTACGATGGTGAGATATATTAGTCAGGGTTTTTTACAGGGACATGACCAGTAAAATGAACATATACATTAAAAGGGAATTACTACACTGGCTGACAGGATGTGTTCTGGGTAGTTTGGCAATGGTTGTCTCACAGTGGAAGACTAAGGATCTGGTGGTCCTTCAGTCCCCAAGGCTGGAGCAGTTTCAGTCTGTACTGAAAGCCTGGAGGATTCACAGAAAGCTTCTGGTCTCTAGTTCATGTTGGATGCTGGAAGAACCTGGTCAAGTTGACAACCAAGACTACTGGCCTTCGCAGTGGTCATTAAAGGTTTGCAAATGTTGGGCTGTGGAGGTGACTTTGAGGGTAAAGGAAATGTTTTGCAAATCTGAGGAACTGAATTTGGGTCCCCAGAACCCATGACAAGCATCTGGAATCCCAGAAGATCCCTATGGAGGAATGGGAGGCAGAGACAGAGTCACAGGAAGCTGGAGGGACAGACACACTGGCTTATGCATTTTCAAAGACATCCTGTCTCAGACAAAGCAGAATGACAAGGATGGGTATCTGAAGGTTGTCCTCTGACCTACACATGGTAGGTCATATCATCATCATCATCATCATCATCATCATCATCTTCTTCTTCTTCTTCTTCTTCTTCTTCATCCTCTCTCTCTCTCTCTCTCTCTCTCTCTCTCTCTCTCTCTCTCTCTCTCTCTCTCTCTCTCTCTCCTCCCTCCCTCTCTCTCCCCAGCCAGAATTGATTCTCTTCTGTAGGTGGGGAATCTGAGTCTGAGAGGCTAGGAATTTGGTGGAAGAACACAGAAGGCCAGACAAGATTGACATTAAATTTCTAGAGACCATTTTCCATACTCTTTACCCTGATTATACGCGCCCCTCCCCCCATTTGTTTCTTTATAGCCATACAAAACAGTCTTTTCCTACTTCCTGGACAAAGCAAACAGAAATGACAGTTGATAAACACCCTGAGTGACGCAGGGGCAAGTCCATAGGGCTAAGCTCTGTGACGCAAAGGTACCCATGAAGTTTGCTCCCGACAGGCGCCCCAGACAGCTGCAGCCGAGGCACCATAGAGGTCTAGGAAGCTGTTGTTTACATAGTCAACATCTGTGTGTTGCCTCAACTCCTGAATCAGCATTAGGAAACAACTGAGTTCTCTGAGAGACAACTCCGCTGGCTACAGAATCCCTTCAGACGATGACCTAAGAAACCGCTACAAAAGCTCATCCTTAAAGCATCAGCAATCAGTGCACCAATCCCGAAAGGCAGAGTTTCTGTTGACTTCTATTGAACAGAAAGCACACTGATGGATAGTAGCCAGCAACCGTGGAAGGTTCCGCTTGCCAACTTCCTGTTTTAGGCTACCAATGTCAGATAAAACTTGTCCATGGACCCATCTCAATCACCCTGGCTTGACATTTGCACTTTTCCCTCAGAACTCTTGGTTTTCAGTTTCAAAAAACCTGTATCTACATACGACCTCATCAGAGCCTTCAAAGCAGTGGGTGATTTAACAGCGGGGAGCTGACCCACTGTGGAGGGCTGCGGTCCCAGGACAGACTTCAGGCTGGACCTATACCAAGAGCAGTCAAGCGTTTCATGGAAGCTGTATCAAAACCTGTCCTAGTTGCTGTGGCCCAAATATCTGACAAGAAATGACTTAACAAAGAGGGTTTCTTTCGTCTCACTTCAGGAGGTGCAGGCTGTCCTGGCAGATAAGGCATGGGGTCCGCAGCTTGAGCTTCTGCTAACATCACATCTCCAGTCAGGAAAGAGAGAGATAAACTGGTATTAAGCTTGCTTTGTCCTTTGTATTTGGTTTAGGATGCCAACCTATGGCATGGCACCTTCCACGTTTGGAATCTTCCCTCTTCAGTTAAACCTTTCTGGAAACATTAGACACACCCAGAGACGATCCACGGTGATTCTATACCCAACCAAACTGACAAGGAAATGAAGCAACAGGATGCTAAGAAAACTTGCGTCAGGTCTCAGAGTACAATAGCACTTGGAATACATGTTTAGTGTAGCTCTCTGTATACAGTAGGACCTCGGGCATTTCCCTACTGCAGACTTGGAAAAAAAGAATCAGCAGCAGAGATTCCCACCCCTCCTCTACCAGCTGAGGCCAGAGCATGTGCTCGAGCTCTGGAAGTTGGGCCAGCTAGCAAGCTGAGACAGTCAAAGCCAACCTTCCCCCGTGGCTCTTCCTCTCCAAGAACAAAGCTCTACATGGTAACCCCACAGTCACATGGCGGTGGGGAACTGGCTCAACCCTTCAACGGAGTTACTTGTAAGAAGCAAAATGAGTCCTTGACATCATGGCATGTGTGCTGCAGAGCACAAACCTAGAGAGGAAAATTACCAGGATGCTAAGCAGCATTCCACCTTTCTGGGTCCCTGCAGGCAGGTGGCCTGGACAGTGTGGGACAGACCGGAGAAACATGCCAGGGTTCCTCTCGCCCAGTGACACGAAACACTTCTGCCTCTTTACCCTTGACAAGGATGCCTCCAGAAAGGTCTCCTGATGCTGGCGACTGTGTTGGCTATAGACCTGTGTCAGATCCACTGCCAAAATGCCAGCTTTTCACATCTGGGTGATAACGTCTCTTTTACAACAGCACTGAGCATTCTGGAGGGTGTTTCCAAGTACACTGAAGTAAGTGGGGATAAAAATAGATGCACAGCAGGCCACATTTCAGGAGGACCAAATGCTTAGTCAGTGTTCCGACATGGCGGTCTCACTGTACAGCCCAGGCTGCCTTCAGACTGGTTATCCCCCTGCCTCTCTGCCTGCCAAGTGCTGATATTCCAGATGGCAACTGTGACTTCGGCTTCTCAGAGACAAATATGCCACCGTGGTTACTCGCTAAAACTAGTTCACATGATGGTCATGTGATGGTTAATATTTATTACCCATGTGATAGGTTCTAGACTCACCTAACAACCTCGGAAAACGTCTGTGAGGGCGTTTCCGGATTGTGTGAATGGCGGAGGGAAGACTCACCCTAAGTTCAGCCATGGAATGGACTCCTGGTCTGAATACAATGAAGAAAGCACCCTGAGCACCACTGCTCATCTTTCCTGATTGTGGATGTCATGTGACCAGATGCCGAAAGCCCCTACTGTCCTTCCTTCCCCACTCCATGATAGACCGTTCCCTCCAACTGTGAGCCAAAACCCTCTTTCTTTCCTTAAGTCATTTCTTGTCATGTATTTGGTCACAGCAATGTGACCAATCCATACCTAATACATCACAGTGCAGGCATAGAAACCTAGGGACATAGTGCTGCTAACTTCGAAATGGCAAGGACAGCTGCCTCCAGCCACTGCTAGGTGTCTGGGACAACAAAAGACCTCTAAGACACCTATGTGGACACTCTAGGTTCCTTCACAGCCATTAGGTTTCAAGACACCCCTACAGTCAAGGCACGGGGTTAGATGCAAATTCACCGGGCTATTCCCAACTTCACGGTGCTGACTCTCTGGGAATGGGCCTGGACAGCCACATGCCTCCTACTCTCCGCACACACATAGAGGCCTGTACTGTAAGCCGCGTTGAGGCTTGGCTCACCTTGTAGGCAACCAGCCTTCTCAACCACTCTAGCCTTCCATGGTATTTTTGGTTCTCTAGGCTTTCTGGGCTTCGAGCCTTGCTATGTAAAGTAAGAATACCTTACTTTATATATACCTAATACATCTTTGTATGGTATGTCTCCATCTGGCATGATAATCTCAGAATAACAAAGGTAAAATCTTGTACAAAATAAGCACCTGAATCCATGTTGTAAATTTATCTGGCTCAGGACGAATGGAAGCATGACCTCTGAGAAAACTCAGATGGTTTGGTGGACTATTTAATATATACTAATGCTGATGTTGGAGGCTCAGGATGCAGCCCAGTTGGAAGCGTGCAAGCATATGCCCAGCTGTCACAAAGCCTTCAGTTCCATCCCAGCCCCAAATAAAACTGGGAGTGGTAACACGTGACTGCAATCCTAGAGACAGGAAGGTCAGAGGTTCTAGTTCATCTTAGTTACAAAGCAAGTTCATGGCTGGCCTGGAATATACGAGACCCTGTCCCAAAAGGAGATTAAAGCCATTTGAGGAAACGTAAATGCTTGGGTGTCTTCAGGGAGAATGTTGACAGATTCCTTGCTGGAACACAGGCTTGATGCAGCAAAGCTCAGGACAACTCGGCTTACAGGCACAGGCCTCATCTTCTAGGGACGCTGGCTCTGAACCTCCCAGGTGGCTTGCTACCTCCCCTCCTTCTCATCCCTCGTTTCTCCACGGCGTCTGTCCTTAACAAGAGATCTCAGTGTAACCTCAAGTCCCAGGCTCTGATTTATAAGCCATGACTCTCAGGGACTATAAATTACACAACCAAGCCAGATTGCTCTAGGCTCTGCAGGAGGCACGGGAGTCGCCTGCCTCTGATGACTAATGTGGCTGCGGATGTGGCCCTCTGAGTTACCATCAGCGGCATCTCCTTGTCTTGAGGAGCACTGATTGCTAGGGACAATGAAAGGTGACAGGGTGAGGGCACAGAGACACAGCTGTCCTGGTCATCCTGTAGTCTAAGGAGGACCAGGGTGACAGGGGAGGGAGCCAGGAGCTATTGACTCTGGTGACTTTCACTCAGGGCTCATCCACAGGCCATGGCAGCTCTGTCACAGGGAAACACGGCTCAGTATCCCTGCTGCCCAGATCTTACTTTCATCCTCTCTAAAGTAAGGCAGTCACAACCAGCCAGCAGGTTTGACTGACAGTAGACTTATGTAATATGTATATTCACCACAAGGCCTCCTTCAGTCAGCCACTCACCCCAGTAATATGTTCAAATGGAGAAGCAGGAAAAACGCCTCTGTTGTCTATGCTGACCTCTCTGGTGAGCCTGTTGTAATTATGATAATGATAATAACCACCCTCGATGGGCTTCACGTGTGCCAGGCTCTGCCCTAAAGGCTGTGCAGGGCTCGGCCCATTTGCTCCTCCAAAGGATCACAACAAGGTTGTTTCCAGCTTTGTCTGTATCTTCAGGGGAGATGGACAGAGAGGAATGGAAACACAGGAGGAGGGTGTCCGAGCTGTGTGCGGGGACACCTGGGACTCAGTCCTGACCACACCCCTGCAGCAAATCTTTCCTCCCACCCCCACCGGGAAACACTACCAAACTCTCCCTGCTGATCCTCTGTCTCCAGTCGATAACAAGCTTTATTATCACACTGCTTAATGATCAAATATTATTGACCTAAACCTTTCTATAACCCACTTAGACCCTGGGGGAGACTGAGGTAGGATTTGTAGCATGGCACCATAGCACAGTCACTCACAAGCTAGTTCTCCACTGTGCGGTCTCCATTGCTGGCAGGAGTCACATTCTGAACTCCACACTGGGCTATCGCCAACTAGTTTCTTTATAAGCTTTATGAGGTCTCAGAGCTGGGGGTGCAGAGATAGTGTGGCTAGCAGCAGGGACCCGTTATCCTGAAGGGCACTGCCACATGCCTGTGACTGGCAGAGAGGGACACGTGAGTATTCCTGAGGCCCAAGGGCAAGTTCTCAGTCAGTGGCAGAGTCTCTTTCTCTAGGGCTGGAGCAGCTGGGCCATCAGAGGTAGGTGGATATCCAGTCCATCTATTGGCCTGGTGACTGCCATTGCCACACTGAGCAAGCTTGATCCTGTTTGCAGTGGGCTGACAGAACAAGCTGGATAGCTTTCGACACCTGCTTTCATTATTACAGGCTTTGCGCTGTGTGACGGTGGATGGTGGATGCTTCTCCCCACTTATTGAACCTCCTTATACATCGCCAGGGGCCTCCTGTCCGCCACCAGGCTGGTTCTTGTTTTCTTCTGTAAAGCTATCCAGATTTACTCTAGGAACTTTGGGGGAGGGTACTGCCTCTCTCGAGATGTCCTTCCCTTCCTTCACCCAGCTGGTGAGACTGAACTTGAGACTGCGTGAGGAAATGGTGTTACTCCAGTCTCCAGTCCATGTCAAACTCCCCGGTGTCAGGACTGGGCACTGGCTAATAGCATCCTGCCCCTGGAACAGCATCCACATGTGACGAAGAGGCTATGCATGCATAAGATAAATCCAGAGCAGGCCTGGGGAGATGGCTAAGTCAGGAAAGTGCTTGCCTTGCTAGCATGAGGATCTGAGTTCAATCCCCAGGACACACACACACACACACACACACACACACACACACACACACACAAGCCTGATGTGGTGATATACACTTGAAATCCCAGGACTGGGGAGGTAGAGATAGGTGAATCCCTGGGGTTCATTGGCCAGCCAGCCTAGCCTAGCCAGTGAGCTGCAGGCCTGTAAGAGCTTTTCTCAAAACTCCAGGTGGTGCATGCTGTCCAAGGAAGGAGATTTGTGACTGATCTTCAGCCTCCATGTGACTCATGGAGTCCTGAAGACTCATCTTCAGAGAGAGACAGAGACAGACAAACAGACGGACAGACAGACAGACACAGAGACAGAGAGTCAGAGAGAGAGAGAATATGAACAGCCATCAAGCAAGCTGAGGCAGGCTGATGCTGTGTGCTTAGGATGCTAACACTGTCCAAATCTGTACCTTTTTCCGAAGCAGAATCAGAGACCCTGGCTCCTCCCCATGATCTAAGGTTCAGCCCTCTAACCCAGCTTTCATCCCATCCTCTCCCTGCTTCTGTATCCAAATCCTTTCCAACTGGACTCAATGGAGCCCGCCTTGACCAGCTCATCTGCACCACCACGTGTCAGGACTCTCCACATGTGGATTTGAAAATGACATAGCGTGACAGTTCTCACAAGAAGGGATGTGTATGAGCAGGTATTAGAGTGGGCATCTGGTCTTGAGACATAGAAGGAAGTAGCCTGCCTCCAATAGGTATGGCATCTTACTTCCCCACCCTAAACTGCCCATACCTGAGCAACACTTTAAGTAAGGGAGAAATAGATTTATGTGTCCTTTGATATTGCTTTTCCAGGCTTGTGTTAGAGCTGGTGAGGACAGCCAGAATCCTTTGCATGCATTCTACATAATCCACTGCTTAATTCCTTTGTGTGAAGTGTATATTGTGCCCAGTATATATTATGTGCAGTGTATATTGTGTGTAGTTTCTATTGTATTCAGTCTGTATTGTGTGCAGTGTATATTGTGTGCATTCTGTATTTTGTGCACTGCATATTTTGTGCAGTGAATATTGTGTGTAGTCTGTATGGTATGCAGTGTATATTGTATGCAGCCTGTATTGCGTGCAGTGCATACTTTGTGCAGTGTATATTGTATACAGTGTATACTGTGTGCATGCAGTCTGTATTGTGTGCAATCTATATTGTGTGCAGTCTGTATTGTGTGCATTCTGTATTGTGTGTAATCTACATTGTGTGCAGTGTATATTGTGTGGAGTCTATATGTGTGCAGTCTATATTGTATGCAGTCTATCTATATCCACTGATTAATTACTGGTGGCCTTTAAGTGTCTGGTTCTCTTTGAAGAGTCAGGAGTTACTCAGAAAGACTTCAAGCAGATAATCTTCCTTTTGCTGTCAAATGGCTACAGGGTACCTAGGAAGAGGCAGAAGGTGGCCAAGGGCAGGCAGGAAGGGCCTGGGGAGAAGACAGGAAACCAAAAGGCCAAGCAGTAAACTGGCACTAGGATTCAGAGGCACCCTGGCTGGCAGACCCAGGAGCCACTTGCTCCAGATGGTGCTATGACAGTATATGCGGCCACTGTGTGGAACCCTCTGCCCTTGTGTGTGACAGAGACCCACTGAGCCAGTCATTCCCTCAGCCCATCTGCAAACAATTCATGAAAGAGTAAACATTCCACAGCCCTTGGGAGCCACACACACTGGTCATCTGAAAACCAGTAGAGGAACGCAAGAGGAAAGAAACAACACTGTATATTGCATTTAGCTGCAACATGTACACTTTATGATCTGGATCAAGTTGCATAGGGATGTATCCCTTTCTGATTAAATCCATTGCATCCAAAAATACTCTGACATCCTAACTTTTGGTACCCAAATGCTGTAATCTCCAGCAATAAGGTTGGTGTAGGTGTAACTAAGACAAGGTTGCACTAAAGTAGGGAGCCATCGAATGTGCCCATTAACAGAGACTGGGGAATGAGATGTGAACTAGAACACAAACCTGCAAGGTGGGTGGTCAAGGATGGTCATGAGCCTGTCCAAAACGGTCATCAAAACTGAGGCTTGGGACAACCCCTACCCCATATCAGCTCACTTTCTCACTGTTGTGACAAAATGCCGGACAGATGCTATTTAAGAAAGGGAAGGATTATTTCAAAGCTCAAGGCTCCAGGGATACTTCCCCCTCCCATCACGGTGGCAGAAAATGGCTCCGTAAGGTGGAATGGTCATATCATGGCTAACCAAGAACCAGAAAACACAGGCCTGAACAAGGGCTGGGTGTCACTTTCAAAAGTGCACACCTAGTGATTGGCCCACTTCTGCCAGCCATGCCTCATTTAAAGGCATCAAAATAGTACCACCAACCGGGGAGCAAGTGCTCAGACCCTGAGCCTGTGGGAGAACACTCTAGAATCAAACTTTAGCATGTTTTCACAGTCACAGAGGAACCAGCCCCATGACAACCTGACCTTAGGTTTTCCCCTTCCTCATGTATGTATGACATAAATGTATCATTCTAATATAGTCAGTTTATAAAATTTTGTTTACAGAAGCCTTAGTAGTATATTTTATATCCCTAAAATGTCCCACTCAGTGGTAAAACTACAATTTGCATCTAAATGTATCTTACCTTCTTTCGGGCCAAAAATGAAAATACAATTTATAATGAAAACATGAAGGAGCTTGTGGGTTCCCCCCGCCCAAAGCAATTAAATTTGACTTAGGCCCCTGAATAAACATGTAACTCTCCTCCCTGAGGAGGAGGAAAACTTACAAGGATTGCTGTTTCTCAGAATAAATTAAACCTGCTTATAAGAGAGTCTACACATGAGAAGCCGGTGCGTACAGTATCACATGTCTTCTCTGGGGTTCTGTCTCTGTCTCAAGCCATACATTGCTAGGCTAACCAACTCCCATAGGCATCTTCAGGAGAAGGCAGCATGAAACACAGACTCTCAATGTTAAAGGTTATATCCTTCTCACTACACAATGACTCACGAGGCCCTAGCTTTATATTCTTGATAGTTCTTTGATCAGTTAATTGATTTACAAATATCTAAAAAAATTATTTTTATTTTTTAGAAATAGTGACAGCTTAATAAGAAAGGGGTACATCCCTGAAATGGTAGTTGGGGCTGGTGGAGTCCAAAAGCCTACAATTATTAATCTCTTTCCAATGAAGTAAGACAAACATTACAAAAGCACACGCAGACTCCTTACCACTGATTCTGAATTGTCTTTTGAAGACAACTGTATGTGTGCATGAGTGCTCATGTGTGTGTGTGTGTGTGTGTGTGTGTGTGTGTGTGTATGTGTGTGTGTGTGTACCTACACGTGAAGGCCAGAGGTCAACCTTGGGTGACATTTCTCAGATGCTCTCCACCTTGTGTTTTGTTGTTTTGTGCTTGTGTGTACCAGTTTGTGACTCTGTATGGGTGCATATTTGTACACGTGTTGGTGCCCATGGTCAGAAGAGGAGTTGGAGTTACAGGCAGTCGTGAGTTGCCTGATGCACATGCTGAGAATTGAACGCTGGCCCTCTGAAAGAACAACTTGAGCTTTGAATTTCTGGGCCATCTCTCTACTTTGCTTTTGAGACAGGGTCTCTCACTGGCCTGGAGGTCACCCAGTAGGATAGGCTAGATGTCCAGTGAGTCCCAAGAATCTGCTGTCTCCACCTTCCAGGCATTGGGATTGCACATTCACATCAGTACATCTGACTTTTATACTTAGGTTCTGGGAGTCAACCTCAGATCCCCATGTTTGTGACAAGGACTTTATAAGCTGACCCATCATCCAAAGAGAAAAATACATGTCCAGGTTAGGTACTCAATTTTCCACGGAGACATGCCAAGACAGATGAGTCTGTGAGTTATTAGGGTCCCTAATAAGATACGACTTTTGCTTCAGCCTCTGAGCTCACAGGCACCTTGCATAGTTGATTCAGAGGGCCTTGTTCTCCTGGTGTCCCCCGTCCTCCCTGCCTCCTACACTCTTCACACCTCCTCTTCCATGGGCTTCCTGAGCTCTGAGCTGGGGGATTTGATGGAGACATTCCACTTAGGGGTGAGTGTTCCAAGGTTTCTTACTCTCTGCACTTTCTGGCTGTGGTCTCTGTGTTTGTTCCCATCAGCTGAAGAAGGAAGCTTCTCAAATAAAGGCTGAGCAAGGTACTCATCTATGAATATAGCAGAATATCACTGGGGGCCATTGTGTTTGTTTTACCATGGGCCTGTGGACTATCTAGTCTCGGGTTTTTTTGGATATGAGTTCCATCTTGCAAGCACAGGGCCTACATGTGTCTTCTGAGTATTATCTAATAGCTTTCAGTTTGGTATCTTAGAGGAACTCCTAAGTGTGTGAACAAGTGGGTCTCTGACTCTTGTGCCTTCGCTCAGGACCCTTTTCCTTCTGTTGGTTTACTTTATCTAATTTCAGTGTGATAATTTCTGTTTTATCTTATGATATTATATTTTGGTTTTTTAAAATCTCTTCTTAGAAGCCTTCTTTTGTAATGAGAGACAGAAAGAGAGTGGATCCAGAAGGGAGTGGGGTGGGGAAGAGCTGGGAGGGAAGGGAGACTATAATTAGGATATATTTCATGAGAAAAAAATCTATTTTTAATAAAAAGGAAAAATGCAAAAAAATGGTGATTTTTGGGTCAACAATAAATATTTGGCATGCAATTATACTAAGACATTGTTCACTGTTGGTCTAAAACATTTAACACACAGCCCTTCTGCAAAAGCAGCAGTGGCTGAAGCCACAGCAGTGCATACCTGTTATCCCAGCATTTAGAGAATAAAGGCAGGCAGATCAGGAGTTCAAAGCCAGCCTCAGCTATGTAGGGAATGAATTTGAGGCCAGGCTGGGCTGTGTGAGATACTTCCTTTAAAGTAACTGAATGAAAATGCACAGGCGGGAAGCCAAGCCGTGCTGCCAGAAGCTTCACAGACACAGGGAAGAAACTGACATCCTCAGACTTCACCTGGAACGGGGAGGTGGCTTTGATGCTCTTGGGGACCGGTCTGATGCCTTCTCCCCAGGGAGAACTTGTCAGCGTGCTGAGGCAAGTTGTTTATAATTCCACTTGATGGTTGATATTGTCAATTAGGTGAAACCTAGAATCACTTAGGAAGTGAATCTCTGAGTATGTGGGTGGGGGTTTTCTTGGTTATGTCAATGGAGGTGGGAAGACTTGCCCACTGTGTGCGGGTTCCCTTGCCTGGATTGGATGCTGGGATACACCATGGAGGAGGGGAGCTGAGCATTCGTGAGCATCCATAGCTCTCTCTTCCTGACTGGGGGCCACATGTGGCCAGCTGCTTCAGGCTCCCACCACTGGGGCTTTTCCACCAGGATGGACTCACTTGGACTGGGAGCCTAAACAACTCATTTTTCCTTTAAGTTCCTTTACCAGGGTATTTTATTATAGCCATAGGACAAAAGACTCAGACTCCCATCTAACTCTGGTCAATGCTCCAGGAGGTGAGTTCCTAGGAAGGGAAGGTTGTGTGTGACGTGGGATGCTCTTGAGTGGCTGCCAGTGGCTTCTCTTCTATAGGACACAGACACCACTCTCCTGATTAGACTTTTTAAAACAATGCTTAGACATTCTTGGGGAAAGCGCACTTGAGAATAGTTAGTGGCTAGGCAATGGCAGTGGGTGACTGCCCCTGGTCTCTCTTGGGTCTGCTTAGGGACTTTATACAGATTGGCCAAGAGATGTGTCTCTTCCTTTTATTAAAGATTGTTTATTAGTGCATAGACATCATATGTACCGATGAGTTTTACTGTGATATCTTTGGGCATATAGGTAATGTACTTTGACCTTTACCTCCCATGCATCACCTATTCCTGCTTTTCTACTTCCTCTTCCCACTTCCTCTTCCTTCTTCCTCTTCCTACTTCCTCTTCCCACCTCTGCCTTCTTCTACTCCCATGCCTTCTCTGGTTACCCAATGAATTTCATCAGGGTTATTCACAAACACATGAAGAAAATGACTCTGCCAGCCACCATAAACTACCTATAGACCCAGAGGGAGGGGTAGGCTTCATGAGCTCCTATTCCCTAGCTACTGTTAACAGCACGTAAGTCCTAAGGCAGAGCTGGGGATCCACGTTTTCTTAAGGAAAGCCTTGGCCATCTCCATCCCTCCTTGCTTTCTCCTCCGTCACTGTCTTGGTACTTCCCTTCTTTAGGGTTCTTCAGTGGCACCATCACCAAGAATTTCCTAGCAAAACCATCCCCCTGGCCCTCTGGCAGAGCTAGGCTATGCTGAGGTCTGCTGACCAGCTGTCGCTGCTCCTCAGCATGGAGTAAACCATGGCCTTCTCTGCCCAGCCTGCCGACTGGCTGAATAACTCAAAAGCTCCTGTGTTCAACTCTGGAGTGCTCTTCTGCTCCTGGCTTTCTCTCCTAGAAAATGGTCTGCTGAGAGCCCCTCCCTTCCCTGACGTTCTCTACAGCGCAGAGGGATTTGAGTGTGTGGACAGCAGTCCTCGCCATCAAGGGGTGACACACCACTTAAGACACGGAGTCATTCTTGGTGGTGTCAGTAATGTGCTATAAGAGAAAGAGATGAGGCTTCTGCTCCAAGTCCCCTGTCAGCTTTGCAGATGGTCTTTTTGCTTGTATGCCTGTTGTATGTGTGTGTGCTTCCTTACCCCTAATAAAAGTCTTGCTTCAGCTGAAAGAGAGAGAGAGAGAGAGAGAGAGAGAGAGAGACAAAGACACCACACACACACACACACACACACACACACACACACACACACACACAAAGAGAAACAGACAGACAGGCAGAGTCAGGCAGGCAGGCTCTGGCCAGAGGGAGACTCTTAGTAGACATTCACCTCAGTACTCAGGCAAGGCTCCGAGTCTGAGCATCTTGTACCATATCCCCATCAGCATAGGAGAGATTTCAGCCAGGCACAAAATCTACTGTGGCTCTCCCAAAATGCTAAGCCATTATGCTGCCACATAAGTCACAGCTGCTTTGCTATGAGCCCTGTGCAAGGAGCAGGGATTAATTTATCAGTGCTGTGCCCAGAGGCAATGTTCCTTTTATGGTCCTGTTTGGCACAAGGCTCAGATATGAGAATGATGCTCTAGAGAGGGTAGGACACATTTTAAAACCACACTGTTTGTGTTCTGAGGTGGCGGACCCTCGTGCTCACAGACCAACGCCATCAGTCTCATCGGTAGCAATTGAGATCGGTGTCATGAAGGCAGTCATGACTTGGGTGGTAGAAAATACACAGGGAAATGCACAGGGCAAGATGCCAAGACACCAGTTCTGAGCTTCTGTAGAAGATCCACCATGATCTCTCTGCACGGGAGCCCCTCACCATGGTTTCATCAGAATGAATGTTGCAGCCTAGCAGATGAGCTCAAGACACAGGAAGTCTGTACACAGATGTTCACAGACACTAATGTTCATCACGGTATTACTTAAAGGAGTTGATCTACAGATAAATGCACTACGTTTCCTGTTTATCTTTCCTTAGAAGGCCTAAATGACAATCTGAGGTTCAATTCCACTGCAATTCACCTTGGGGAATGAGTGAGTTTATTTGGCTTTTTGAGAGAGAGAGAGAGAGAGAGAGAGAGAGAGAGAGGGAGAGAGAGAGAGAGAGAAGGAGCTCTGACTGGAGGATAGTTGGCCTTAAAGCCTTTGCCTTGGAAGGTCTACACCCAGCACAAATGATGGCTCCCCCTTGGCCACATAGATGGAGCCCCCCCCCCCCCCACCATTAACCTTCTCTGCCTATGTGGTTTAGCACCTTCCTTAGGTCCCTGAGGCCACTTGTAGCTGGACTCTCAAGGGAGGGTCCAGTAACCCTCCACATTACTTCTTCTTTGCGAGAGCATCGACAGTCACCAAGTCCCACCATGGCGGATGCTTACAAGCTGGTAGAGGGATGCTGTTTTGCTCACTGGACTATGTTCTGTAACTCAGCGATATAATCCCACAATGCACAGCAAGATGGAGAAACTGTCACACAGTTCTGTCACACAGAGACGGGACAGGGCAATCTGATGTGGGATGTGTTGGGGCAGGGCTTTGTAGCATCTTCAGAGGCACCTTTGACAGAGTTCCCTGAGAGTCTGTTAGGATGAGGACTGATGTGTGGTAGGTCTCAGTGAGAGATACAGTCTTCCCAGCGACGTCCAGGATGCTGGATCTCAGAATGATGTGGATATGGGGAAACTCTAGTGTAAAGGGCTCGAGAACAAAGTCCATCAGTATGGCAGCCGCCCACCATCCAGCCCAGTGTGGAGTCTGGCAAATGGAAGGAAAGGGTTTGAGGAGCCGAGCGCTCTTTCCCTCACGTTCTCACACTCGTGCAAGCATTTGAGGGGTCCCTGTGGGCAGCCTTCGTTTTCTCTCTGCAGCCTCACCCAGAGCTGAGGCGGCATCAGACACCTTGAAGGCAGCCTCTGGAGGTCTAGGCAGCATCTTCACTTCAGAAGCAGCACTGGGGAGCCGATGGTTTTCAGAAAGCTAAATTTTGAATCCCCTGTCAGACCCAGCACCACTGTGGACCAGCAGGCTCACTCACCTCCTTAAGCTTTACCGGGCTCAGCGCACACATCTACCTGGTTGGTGACAGAGAGACTTGGTGGTCTCTCTAGTCAAGGGATCCTTGCTTGGAAACAGAAGGTGATGCTTAGAATGCGCGGCACAGCCTGCCTCAGAGGCACATCATTTGCCACTTCTCCTGAGGGACACTGAGTGAGGCTCTTCACTGGTCTGGCTTTGTTACTTTTCTTACTGCTGTGACAGAATACATGACAGGAAGCTACTTAAAAGAGGAAGGATTTATTTCGGGTTCAGAGTTTGAGGGTGGAATTCATTATGGTCTGGAAGGTAGAGTTGTGTGACCACGTTCTCCTAATTGGAACACTCCCTTCAGCAGGGGAGAGGAAGCTCGGGACTCTCCAAGGGCTTGGGGACTTGAGGAAGTTACAAGTCCCCAGGTCTGCTCCCTGGGGTTGCAGAGGAAGTGATGGTGTTAGGTGGCGGAGACTCTCTAGATGTTTAAGCTGTTTAGTGCTGTGCACTGGGGGTGGGGGTGGGGGATAGGTCCAGGGATGCAGCTTTCCTGAGGCATCATGATGGGGCAGGCCTTCAGGGATGCAATTGACATCCAAGCCCCCATCACTGACTCCTGCAGCCATGACTTAGTAACTTGCCACTTGGTGGACCTCACTGGTCCACCAAGCTACACTTGATGGAATTGTCTCATTGGCCTGTTCTTGGTGCCCTATCTGGGGTAAGTAGATAATTTCCCACACGATGACAGTGGAGTCACTCATGACTGTGTGTGCAGAAATATGTGGTAGCAGAAATATGTGGTTACTGATTCATAAGCTAGTGGGTCAGGATTCAAAGTGGGAAAGGAAGCAGGCCTGGGCTACATACAAGCTTCAAGGCCCAGCCTTTAGAGAACTACTTCCTCCATCTAGGCCCTGCCTCCCAAAGGCTCCACAGCCTCCACCAACAGTGCCATTAGCTGGAGGTCATAGGTTCAAACCCAAGTCACTGACCTCCGAATCAATCTGGCCTCCCTGAGGGAACAGCCTTTCTGAGTCCTCAGTGGTGGGGTTTGTAAAGGGGGAAGTAAGGAAGATCTAATCTAGCACGAAAGGCTGAAAGCCAGCATCTCTGCACAGCAAACACGGTGGGATGAAAAGAGCTCCTCTGCCAGCTCTGGCAGAGCAGAGAGCCATCTGCCAGCGAGCTTCAGAGGATGTCTGCCCAGCGGGACACGGGAACAGATGATTGGTGAGGTCTTTTCCAAGTGTGAACTCTTGAAAGCAACACGGGAGTTAGCTGCGGCATGGGTGGGGTGGGTGTGATGGAAACGCAGACAACAGAGACAGCAATCTAATTGCCTCACCTGAGGGCCACAGGGAGCTGTCTCCTTCTGTCATCTCCTGGCAAGGTGGTGGAGCAGCGACTCATTTGCTCCTTCGGGAGGCAGACACAGTGCAGCTGTTCATTTATGAAGGGAAGAGGGCTGAGGGCACTGGGACAAGGAGGCTGTGTGGGCCACGTGTGAATTGCATACAGACAAAACTGCAGCCCTGTCTGGAAGGGTGTCAGCACTGAGGGTCACAGCTACAACCTGGAACTGGATGAGTCTGTTCAGTCATCAGCCCCAGAGATGACTCTTCAGGAGGAAGAATATGGAAACACACAGAGGAGACAGACTGGATTCTGTCCCCAGTAAGACGCTACTCAGAAAATGGGACACAGCACACAGCAGGACGGGAACATCAATCCAGGTCTCAGCTGACCAGTAAACTCAGAAGATTCAGGGCAGAGTAGGTCATTACTTTTAAAATTCCCTGATGACTCCCAGATAATATCCAGAGTTGAGAAAGAACAAGGAACTAGTCTCAGCTATGCCAACAACTAAGCAGTCATGTGTGTGTGTGTGTGTGTGTGTGTGTGTGTGTGTGTGTGTGTGTGTATGAGAGAGACAGAGACAGAGACAGAGAGAGAAAGAGTCTGTGTGTTTGGCTGTGAGTGTGTGTGTGTGTGTGTGTGTGTGTGTATGAGAGAGACAGAGACAGAGAGAGAAAGAGTCTGTGTGTTTGGCTGTGAGTGTGTGTGTGTGTGTGCATGTGTGAGTGTGTGTGTATGAGTATGTGTTTAGCTGTGAGTGTGTGTGTATGAGTATGTGTTTGGCTGTGAGTGTGTGTGCATGTGTGAGTGTGTGTGCATGCGTGAGTGTGTGTTTGACTATGTGTGTGTGTATGTGTGAATGTGTGCATGTATGAGTATGTATGTGCATGTATGTGTTTGACTGTGTGTGTGCTTGTATGTGTGTGTGTTTGGCTGTGTATGTGGGTGTGTGCATGTGTGAGTATGTGGATGTATGTGTATGCATGCATTTAGAGTGTGTATTTGGCTGTGAGAGTGTGTGTGAGTGTGTGTGTGTATGCATATGTGAGTGTGTGTTTGGCTGTGAGAGTGCATGTGTGCATGCATTTGAGAGTGTGTTTGACTGTGCATGCATGTGTGTAAATGCATGTGTGTATGAGAATATGCGTGTGTGTATGTATGTGTGAGTGTGTGTTTGACTGTGTGAGTGTGTGAGTGTGTGTGTGTGTGTGTGTGTGTGTGTGTGTATGTGTGCATGTAGAGGCCAAAGATCAACTTCAGGTGCCACTCCTCAGGCATGAGCCACCTTGTTTTGGTGGCACGGTCTTTAGCTATCTTTGGGATCACTCAGTAGGGCAGGCTTGCTGGTTACTGATCCCCAGGATCCTTGTTCTGTCTCTGCCTCCCTAGTGCTGTGATTACACATGGTTGCCACCATGCTGCCTTTCTCCTGTGGGCTCTGGCACTCAAACTTGGGTCTTCCTGCTTGGAGGGTGTACTGGCTGGTTTTGGGTGTCAACTTGACACAGCTGGAGTTATCACAGAGAAAGGAGCTTCAGTTGAGGAAATGCTTCCACGAGATCCAGCTGTAAGGCATTTCCTCAATTAGTGATCAAGGGGGAAAGGCCCCTTGTGGGTGGGACCATCTCTGGGCTGGTAATCTTGGGTTCTATAAGAGAGCAGGCTGAGCAAGCCAGGGGAAGCGAGCCAGTAAGGAACATCCCTCCATGACTTCTGCATCAGCTCCTGCTTTCTGACCGGCTTGAGTTCCTGTCCTGACTTCCTTTGGTGATGAACAGCAGTATGGAAGTGTAAGCTGAATAAACCCTTTCCTCCCCAACTTGCTTCTTAGTCATGATGTTTGTGCAGAAATAGAAACCCTGACTAAGACAGAGGGCAAGCACTTTAGTGACCAAGCCATCACCCTAGCTAAGCAATCTTGGTCAGGTCCCTCAATCTCCTGGGAAACAAAGTGACTCCATGTGATACCCGTACGGTGCCAAGGCTACCCCCATCCTCCACAACTGTTCTATAGTTCCTGAAGCTTCGAAACTTGTTCTCACTTCTTTCTGCCCATTCAGTCGGTAACTCTGACTGATGTCCGCATTGCTGAACGTGGATGCAAACACAGAATCCCATCAGCGTCTTGGTGTGACCTGTTATTTAAAACTGTAACATTTCTCCTCTCCCTCTTGAATGCTGTGGGCTGCCAACCCTCCCCACTCCTTCATCCCCTGGGCTTGGAGGAAATGAAAAGGCCATTGGGAGAGATTTCCATTTTGCATACTTATTACTCCCCTCCCCCATTTCTGTAGCAGCTGTGGCTCAGGGTAAAAAGTCATTAAGTATTTTGAACTATCTGGCTGTCAAAGTATTCGTTTCTGGAACTTCAGATAAGACTAAGCTACCGCCTTTAAAAAAGGAAAAAAGAGAGATACCAGAGTCAATGATAAGTGGCTTCAATGTGCAATGACCAGGCACAGCTCAGTATCTGTGGGTAAGCTAAGTGACTAGAATATAAGAGTGTGCCATCAAGTTAGACACATATGCAAACGCCATGGAAATGTGTCTTTTGTCTCCGGATAGACCCTGGAGACAACAGGCGCATGGAATGGAAAGTCAGCCCTTCTCCCCAACAGGGAGAGCTTTTTCATATTTCTTCCTTTCATGATCCTTTCCACAGTTCAAAAGGCAAATCATAATAATAGTATAAATAGTAGTTTGAAATGTTTTTGTAATTTTGACCATGGAAAAGAGGGTAAGTTTGGAGGCAGCAGTTTGTTTAGTACTCAAAGGTCACGCACAGCTTCAGCAAGGTCAGAGGAACTCGGTCCTGCTTTCCTTATTTCGTCCTCTGTGACTTAGAATAAGCCTTGAACTTTTCCTACAGCCTAAGAGAGCTGTAGGAAAAGATACTCTCTCAAACACACACACATGTGCACACATACATGCACACTCACAAACACATGCTCACATGCACCACAGCAAGTATGTGATCACACACACACATACACACACACACACCTGGACATCATCCAGGTCATGTGATGTAGCCAGTGAGTGCTATGTGGCAAAGGATAGTTTAGCCACATTTTATATTATCTTAAGATATCACTAGTTATTATTGGTTTGTGTATGTCAGAGGAAGGGAGAGAGAAAAGGATATCTGTGGCTGTTGAATGTGATCACATACTTGCTGGTGCATGTGTACATGTGTGTGTGTGTGTGTGTGTGTGTGTGAATGTATGTGTGTGAGTATGAGCACATACTTGCTATGGTACATGTGTGTTTGAGTGTGATCACATACTTGCTATGGACATGTGTGCATGTGTTTGTGAGTGTGCATGTATGTGTGTACATGTGTGTGTGAGAGAGAGTATGATCTCATACTTGCTATGGTGTGTGCGCGCATGTGTGTGTGTGAGTATGTATCATGTGTGTGTGAGTGTGAGCACATACTTGCTATGGTACATGCGTGCATGTGTGCATGCACATGTGTGTGTGTGTGAGAGTATGATCTCAAACTTGCTATGGTGCATGTGTGCACGTATGTGTGAGTGTGAGCACACACTTGCTATGGTGCATGTGTGGAGTTCAAAGGACAACTTTTGGTAGTTGGTTCTCTCCTTCAACTTCAGAGTCCAGGGTCCAAGTCAAGTTTCTCAGGCTACTACAACCAATGCTCTTACTCACCAACCCATCTCCCTGGACCTTGATAATACATAATTGTAAAAACTACATTCTGTGTTAGTCAATCCCTGTGACGGATGCCCGACGGGAGCAACTTAAGGAAGAAAGCATCTACCTTGGCTCACAGTCTGGGAGGGTACATTCAATAGTGAAGGGGCTCACAGCCATGGAAACATGTGCTGGGGACTCCTCATATCTTACTAAAACAGGAAGCAGACTGTACATGCCAGAAGTGGGGTTGGGCTATCTCCCTCTAAGGCCTGCTCCCAGCTACCTCTCTGTTAGCTCTATCTTCTACTCTACAAGTTCACAACCCCCAAAAGCACATCTACCAGCTGGAGACCCTGTGTTCAAAGCATGAGCCCGTGAAGTAATTACAGAGTTAAACTATAATACTTTCTCATGACCGTCAGACCATCACAGCACAGGAGCATACTCTTCCTGGACACTCCTCTCTCTTTATCAAGTTTCTTCAGGTCTTGACGTTGGAATGGACATCAAGTATCACTTAGATGAACCTAAGGGAGTGGATTCCACAAACACCCTTGTAAAACTTGGTAGTGGCTGATGGTGGGCAGTAGGTGTTTCCTGCTCCCCCTCCTCTGGCCTAAGTGACCAGGCACTTGGAGGGGTTGAATCTTCCTCCTTTCTCCTCCCCCATTCCCTTCCCTGTCACCAATATCCCATGCTGTTCTCAAACCTATTATGTATCCAGGATGACCTGAAACTAATCCTGTCACCAGCGCTTCCTCAGTACTGGGATCACAGCCTGTTTGTGGTGCTGGAGACTGAACCCAGGGCTGCCTGCATACCAGGCAAGAATTCTACTAAGGGAGCCACATCCCCAGCCCTGGGGAGGAGTGGCAGGGAGGGAGAGAAGGTTCAGAGACAGTAACAGGAGTCTGGTCTATGACTAAACTGGAATCATGAGAAAGGCTGTGAAGGGATTTTAATCTTCCTTCCCACTACTCTGAATACTGAGGCTGACTCAAATCAAAATAAATTCCGTTGTAGACAGCCCTTCTCAACCTAGCCGAAATGCACACCGATGCAGGTCCTGGGTTAGCAAGGTTGTTTAGGGATGTCAGCAAGGGCACTGCATGCTTCTGCCTTCCAGGTCTGCTACCCCTTGGGGGGTAGGGGCTTCTTTTTCAGATAGGGGATGGGAAGTGCTGCACAGTCAGGGTCTCAGCTGGGAGGAAGCTGGCACAGAAAACACTGCCCTTTCTCTTTGGGGCAGAGCTCCATTTGTGTCTCTAGAAAGGTCCTCCTGACACATGGTTCTCATTGTCTGGAATCAGGCCATGTGGTGATCCCTGCCAGAAAGAATACTTGGAGATTGCTTTCCAGTAGTGGAGTCACAGGAAATCGGGTCAGCCACAAAGGTCCTTCCTTTTCTTGAGACTCTACATAGCGCCCCCTGCTGGCTATGTTCCTCCCCTGCAGGACACTGAGCATGTCTGGCCATCTTGGTCTTGCTCTTACCCAGTCCCATTTGGTTGAAATGTCAACGTCTCTGTGAGTTTTGTGCGCTCAGAGTCATCCCTGCACAGGGATTGGGTGTGACCTTGTGGACTGAATTGAAGTAGACTTTTCAGCCTGGGCTACATTTTGCTGTTGAACTACACTTTCAAAGTTATCTTTTCTGAACTGGGGAGTTGGCTCAGTCCGTGTTGGCATTTCGTCTAGGCTCCGCCCCACAGTTACCTGGCAACAGCCTGGTGTGTCAGACTCACTATAGAAGGGGCTGCTCTCCCCTCCTCTCTCTTGCTAGCTTGCCCTTGCTCCTGCTCCCCTTCTCTTCCATTCCCCTCCCCCTTTCTCTCCATGTGCTTATGGCCAGCCTCTCCCCCCTTCTCCTCCCCGCCCCCTCTGCCTTTCTCTCAACTCCCCTCCCCATGCCCTGAATAAACTCTATTCTATATTATACCACAGGGGAAGGGATGCCTCAGCATGGGCCCGCAGAGGCACCTCCTTCCCCCACACCACACCGCCCCTTCCACCAAACATATCCCTGGTTTCTCTTTATTTTTATAAAGCACAACAGTCAGTAAAGTGCTTGCCTTGAAAGTACAAGGACCTGCGTTGGATTCCTAGAATCTATATTAGAAGCTGGATGTGGTGGCCCACGCATGGAATCAAGACAAAAGGCAGAGACACGTGGATCCCTGGAGCTCACTGGCCAACTGGCTTAGCCTACCTGGTGAAGTTCCCAGCCAGTGCGAGATCTTATCACAAATAAAAGTAGAGGGTTCCTGAGAACCAACACCTGAGGTTGTCCTCTGACCTCCACATGCCTGTGCAAACACAGGCATGCAGGCACCTAAACACACATGAACACAGGACACACACGTTTCTTCTTGGGGTGCCTCCCCAGAACTTCCTCTTGGGCTTGGCTCTAACCTGATCTTTCTTCTTCTGCTCTGCAATTTCACCACTCTTCAAGGACTAACTCTCGGTCTCTGACATCTCTCACTGCTTTTTGTCACCTGAAGATTCAAATGCCTGCCCCCCCCCCCCCCCGCATGGTGCAGGGGGCCTCCCTCCTCCATCTCATCCCCTTGGAGTCAGCTGTCTGTCAGATACTCTCAGTCAGGGCAGCACGATGCTCTCCTCTCCCCCCAGGGGTGGGCGAGCAATCAGAGCTATGGCTAGATCGTCACACTGAGATGCCCTAGTGTGAGTTAAAGTCAGAGAAAAGCCTTGTCTCTCCAGCCTGTCACTCACCCTCTTGGGTTCTCTCTCAGCAGGGTTATTTTTTTCCCAGTTCTGAGACCCTGTAAGCTCGCAGCTCCTGTCCCTCTGCCCTGCCTATTCCTTACCTAACTCCCCTTTACTCGTTAAGCAATCCCTCCCTCTTCTTCCCCTCATCAGATCCACATGGAGTCAAACGGTGATGCTGTTACCTTCCTCGTGAGAAGCACGGCTGCTCTAGCCTCTGCAGGCCCACAACCGGCGCCTTAGTTTGGGTCAGTCATCATGTCCACTTTTCTCCCTGGGTTCCTAGCTTATCTTTCAGGCTCTGATCACACTCTAGTTTTTATCTTGCTTTTCACAAGACCTTCATAGTACTAACTCTGAGATTCTTCATATTACCCCAGCATTGAAGACATTTTGGTGACAACATATCATTTACAGTCTAAAGGACAAAGTCTTCCATTTGAGTCCAACTCTTCAATTTTCAAGATGGCTGCATAAAGCCAATTGCCTTCCCTTCCCTTGGACCAAAAGGAGCAAAAAGGAAGGGAAGAAGGAAGGGAGGGAGGGAAGAAGAGGAAGGGAAGGGGCAGGAGAGAGGGAGGAAAAGAAGGAAGGGAGAGGGAGGGAGGGAAGGGGAGTTAGGGATGGAGGAAGAGTGAAGAAGGGAAAGAGAATGGAAAAGAGAGGGGGGAAAGAGGATCTCTGGGGTGAACCCTTATGCCAACTCTGGCTGCTGAGCCCTTGTTGGTGTGAAGAGGGATCAAGATTTACACTTGACTCTGGCATGCTCGAGTAGCTGTGTGGTCCTCCTTGGGCCTCCTACCCTTCTCAAAGGGACAATGTTTATTTACACTGGTGGCTCAGGCTCTGTCCACTTGTTTGAGAATTTGGGGTTTCTAACCCTTAAGTTTCACTAAACATGGCATTTTCTCCTCCCGTGTTTTTCTCCCCTCCCTCCCTCCCTCCCTCCCTCCCTCCCTCCCTCCCTTCCTTCCTTCCTTCCTTCCTTCCTTCCTTCCTTCCTTCCTAACAAGGTTTCTCCATGAATTCCAGCCTACTCTCAGATAATATATTTAATTTTTATAAAGCTTATGCTCTATAGTGCCCTCACCACATGCCAGGGGCAGCACTTGGGAGAGTGGGCTCTGCACCTTGCCTGAACAGCCAGTGGAGCTGGCTCTGGTGGCAGGGGCTGCTCTGAAGTGGCTGAAGGCATGAGAGAGGGAGAGCCAGCCCTGCCCCTCATCAGCCATGCAGTGGTAGGGGAGTGGATGAGACAGCTGGGGCAGGGCTGGAGAGCTGGCCCTGGTGGCATGGGTGCAGACACCACGGGCCCCAAGGGTCTGAACTCTGCTGGATGTAGCACTCTGGAGAGTTGGCCCCACCCCTTGCCTGGGCAAAGTAGGAGAGCTGGCCCTGGTGGCACTGTCACAGAGAGCTGCAGAACTGACCAACTCAGATGCCACCCAGGCCTAGATCCAGGGCCATAAGTCGGCCCACCCCAGCATCTACCCCATGTATGAACTGGAGCTTGTGGAGGGCCCAGCCCTGCAGAACCAAAGATGCAGAATCTCCGTGACATAGGGCAACATCAGAATATCTGAGAGGAGTCCCAGTGAGGACCCAGGAATGATAGTGTAGCAGAAGCCAGGGCCTCAAACAGACTCGTCGTAATGATTATTTGCGTCCAAAAGTAAAACTGTTTGGACAAAAGGGTATATACTGTGTGCCACACTGCGGTTTCCACGGTGAGATTTTTGTGTTTGTTTTGTTCTTTTTGGGTTTTGTTTTCTTTGTGTGGGCAGGGGAGGCAGCAGGGGTGGAGGGTGGATATGGAGGAAGGGGGGGTGAGTGGGATTCAAGTGCATGATGTAAAATGCACAAAAAAATCAATTAAAATTAATTAAAATCAATTTAAAACATACTCTATTAAAAAGGTCAAACAAAGATTTAGGCCATTAGGAAAGTCAGTCGTTGATGTCTTCTGATTCAGTCAGAATTCCCCGAGCTTAAAGTGAGCACAGACCCTGTTTTTTTGTGGAGCAACAAAAGGAATCTGACCAAGAGACTCTGCTTTGGAAGAGAGCGGCTTGAGCGGCTGGCACTGCAGGGTGAGCACAAGTGGCTTGTTCATCCTGCTTGCCTATGAAACCTAGGACCACCAGGCCAGGCATGGTACCACCCACAGTGACCATCCCCTATCAATAACTAACTAAGAAAATGTCTTTCAGCCAGATCTTATGGAGGCAGTTTCTTAATTAAGCTTCCGTCCTTTCAGGTAACTTTAGGTTGTGTCGAGCTGACATAAGAATAGCCAACATACCATCTTTTGCCTATTACATATTTTATAATCTCCAAGCACAAAGCCAAATGCCTTGTAGGACGTAGAATGGGCAGTCATTAATCTTCCATTGCCACAGATAGAGGCATGTTCCAGTAGCAACATCTAACCCTAGCACAGTGCTAACAGTGTGGTTCACCATTAACCAGACAGCTGTTTCTATGAGCTTCCTGCCCCTGACATAATTTGTATTTGCTTCTGGAATGAGAGGCACTTCACATATGCATATAGACTTTGACCTCTCCTCTGCCACTCTGCACAATTCAGTCTTTTACCACAGGGAGAATCTTTTGCAGGAAGACTGTTTCAAGTTCCAGGCCAGCCTGGGCTACAGAATAGCTCAAAAATGCAAAACCAAACCAAACGAGCCCAGAGAGGATAGAATTCTTGTTAAAAGAGTTTACAGGACACCCACGGGAGATGGAAACAATCGGAGGGATTGGACATTGTTTCTTTTTTTCAGGGTGGTAACAGTCCCACAGATGTGCCTGCTCAAATTCACCCAATTGCATGTATTAACAGAGTGCTGGGTTTTCTATGATTCAATGAAATAATTTTTTTAAAATGCAGTTTTAGGAGCACTCTGAATGTGAGGACAGACTAGGCTACATGCATTTCAACACCTTTGCATAAGAAACAAGAAGCAATTAGCCCCACAGGTCACCTACCAGCAGCTTCAAAGATAATGGTAGATGAAAGTATTCTCTTGGGGTAGTGTGTAAAGGTGATTCCCCAACAGGCATTTTAACAGTGTCGGGAACGAGGCAGAGCTGGCTTTATCAGGATCGATCCTGGGCTAAAACTGTGAATTTTTGACCGTGATTAAAAATTCAACTCAAACACTAACTGATTTTTTTTAAAGTCTCATAAAAATGTAACTGACTGTTTCCACAAACCCATCAGCCGCTGTTCTAGATGCCAGAGGCACTCCAAGGCGAGCCAGTCTTTCTGGAGTGTTCCCTAACTTATCTTGCTGTAGCGGAATGGCCTCTCGTGAAATTGGTGATTATTTATTTAGCCACAGTTGTGATTACAAGCCTGCGTGCTTGAACCAGCAGCTAAGTTAGCGTGAGACGACACCAACCCTGGTGAAGCAGGTTTCTTGCAAAGGGTCCTAATGTACCTCGAAGCACGATGACAATATCAGCCCACAGTCACTGAGGGGCAGAAATACCATAGTTACAGAAACTGGGGAGAGGCAATCTCTCAGGGACTCTGTGCCTTAGTTACCTCCATATAAGGTGTGTGGAAAGAGAACAATTTGCCTCCCTGACTCTTTCAGCTGCCTACGCTAAATGGAAGCATGGCAGGCTGGTGTTCCTGGTGGTAGAAGCTGGAGGAGAGAAGGAATGAAGATCGATTTGTGCCCAGTGGATGAGGGGCTGGGGTAGTGTGAACTGTAAAGTCCGAGTTGCACACTGGTAACATGAACTTGCCTATCCTCCGACTCACGAATTACACGTCTAAGAAACTATCTCACAGATAAAACTCAAGACAAACCCACAAGTTAACACAGAAATAAACACACGTTTGCTTACTGATTCTCTAGTCACAGCAGCCTAGAAATGGAGCCAGGTTAGATGAATGCATAAAAAAAAAATGCAGTACACGTTCAGTGTACACATCTGCGTACAACTGGTGGAGTTTTATTCAGGAGAATAAAATTCTGTCATTTGCAGGGAAATGGGTGGAGCTGGAGACCATTGTGTTAGATGAAATAAGCCAGACCTAGTATGTGGGGGTTGGGGTGAGGGTGGGGGTGCGGCATGATAGCAGAAGACCTAGTGTGTGTGTGTGGGGGGGGGGTAGAGCATGACAGCAGAAATCACACTGTGAAAGCAGAGGGAGAGATCTAAAGGGAGAGACCAAGAAAGGAATTTCAGGGCTAGAGAGGAGGCTCAGCAGTTAGGAGCACTGGCTGCTCTTCCAGAGGACCGGAGTTCAATTCTCAGCAACCACATGGCAGCTAAACTGTCTGTAACTAACTTCAGTTTCAGAGACTCTGGCACCCTCTCACAGACACAAAGACAGAACACCAGTGCACATAAAAATCAACAAATCCTGAAAAAAAGAAAAAGAAAAAGAAAAGGCAACACAATGTGTGTGTGACACGGAAGCAAAGGGAGCTATTCAGGGGAAGGACAGACAGACACGGGGTGAAGGAGAGTGTGATCGGGCAGTGGGGACTGGTGTGAGGTCCTGTCTGGACATGCTCTTGTGTTTCAGGGCACGAAAAGCTAAACCAGCTGGTGAGATGGGCTAGAAGTCTAAATTGCCAGAAAAGTAGATTTCCTCCACTAAAAGAACAAGGCAATCTGCATGTGTCTCTGAACTGTTTAAGGGACAGTGACTTGTCAGGGTCTAGAGGGAGTAGAGGCAGGGGGTTCTGTAGGCACGGTTGTATTCATCTTCACCGACAGGTTGATGAGATTTATAAGAGCCTAGAAGACGCACCTCTAGGTCAGGAGGGGAAAGCATGCCTGAATGTGGGCAGCACCATTCATGAGCTGGGATCCTGGACTGAATAGAGATGAGATGGGGAGCTGAGCACCAGCCTTCATCTCTCTGCTTCCTGCCTGTGGTTGCCCTGTGACCAGCTACTTCCTGCCTGTGGTTGCCCTGTGACTAGCTGCTTCCTGCCTGTGGATGCCCTGTGACCAGCTAGATTTCCATGTGCTCAGGATAAAGAAAAGAAAAAGAGGTAAGCAATCAGGAAGATGGAAGCCCAATAATGGGCAACTCGAGAAGCCCAATTGCATCCTGTGCTGGCCAGCACAGCTAAGTCTGTTGGTCCCAGACACTCGCACCTGTGGAGAAGTGATTCCAAGATTAGCCAAAGAAAGGAGCTGCTGATCCAAGATGCTTGGGTTTCAAAGACAAATGAACACAGACATGCACTAGAAACATTACTCCTATCAAGTCTCAGGAATTGGAGAAGTGCTGCCGTTCTTAGGCTCAACATTGAGAATCCCTTCAGATGGTCACAACTGTGGACTTGGAGGTTTCACCTAAAGGAACTGCAGAAAGCACAAAGAGAGGATGCTCAGGTGCCCAGCCCAGAGCAGCGATTCCGAGAGTGCATCTCAACCTGCTTGAGTTATTGTTGGTGTTCTTGTTAACAGGTCTCAGGTTAGCTTTCTCAGGCTTTGCCAAAAGGCTAGAATGCTTGCAACATAAAATGCCAGGAAGAAAAGTGGAGCTGAATCCCATTGACCCAGTCTTTTGGCTGTCTTCATTGTTACATAATTTCACGAGAAAGAGAAATATGCCTGATTTTTTGGCTCCTTTAACAGATGAGAATTCTGGTCCCAGCATAAGAAAAGTTTACATAAGAAGAAAGAAAGAGTGTTCACTGACGTATAAACCTCCATTTGTAATTGGAGTGCTGGCCGGGCTATGGGACCCTAGAGCTTGATCCATGGGATGGATGGAGAACTGAACCTTAGAGAAAGACTAAGCAGAAGGAAGTGATGGGAAGGGCCCTAAATCTGGAAGTCTGCTAACTGGACCCTGGCTTGGGTTCATTATATAGAGCCTCTGGCTCTCTCCTTCCCCTGTTTGTCTGTTAGACACTGCACTGGCTGGTTCTGTGTGTCAACTTGACACAAGCTGGAGTTATCACAGAGAAAGGAGCCTCCCTTGAGGAAATGCCTCCATGAGATCCAGCTGTAAGGCATTTTCTCAATTAGTGATCAAGGATGGGAGGAACCACTGTGGGTGGTGCCATCCCTGGGCTGCTAGTCCTGGGTTCTATAAGAAAGCAGGCTGAGCAAGCCAGGGGAAGCAAGCCAGTAAGCAGCACCTCTGCATGGCCTCTGCATCAGCTCCTGCCTCCAAGCTCTTGCCTGTGTGAGTTCCTATCCTGACTTCCATTGGTGATGAACAGCAACATGGAAGTGTAAGTGAACTAAACCCTTTCCTTCCAAACTTGTTTCTTGGTCATGATGTTTTGTGCAGGATTAGAAACCCTGACTAAGAGCCGGGTGGGTGGATTATTCCGAACACTTGGGAGGCAGAGGCAGGTGGATTTCTGAGTTTGAAGCCAGCCTGGTCTACAAAGTGAGTTCCAGGACAGCCAGGGCTATACAGAGAAACCCTGTCTCGAAAAAAACAAAAAACAAAAAAGAAAAAAGAAAAGAAAAGAAAAGAAAAGAAAAGAAAAGAAAAGAAAAGAAAAGAAAAGAAACCCTGACTAAGACAGATACTCACACCCATGCCTTTCCGTCATCTGTCCTTACAATGTTTTCTGTGAACAAGAAGTTGCCATCTCACAGAACCCCTACCTACCTATGTCCCTCTAACCCTTTTTTCATACTGGCTCTAACTAGTTACGATGGACCCTATAAGAGAGCATCACGTAGTATTACTTATAGGCTATAGAGATTAGTCTGTGGTTTGTCATTGTTGATCTAAATTAACCCCAAGATACTTAGGGAAATATTTTTTTAAAACATACCAATAGGCATGTAGTACAGTTGTGAGGTGACTCAAGGCAAGAGGAGAAGGCACAGGAGCCAATCAGATTTGTAGATTGAGAAGAGTGACTGTACCTCACATACAGCACACCTCGACTTTAGGAATGGGTGTAATTATTATCCTGTTGAAGCGGTGTGTGTCGGGTGTTCTAATGACCGAAGAAACGAACAATGATAAATGGTGAGTAGATCTGTGAGTAAATGGATGCGCATTTGCAAGTGAAGGATGCGTATATGCCATTATTATATCACCTGCTTTGAGGGGACTCACAGAAGAGCCACCCCAGGAGATGAATCTGGAATTCCATGCAGTCAGTGTTCTGCACGGCTCACCAGGAAATGGTGATGCTGGGGCTGGGCAGGAAGTGTGCGTGTTAGCTTTCTGCTGCAGTAACAAGCACCCCAGAAAAGAGTGTTTTAAGGGAGGAAAGGTTTACCCTGGCTCACAGTTTGGCAGGTCTGAGGTCCATGCGTGGCTGGCCCCATTGTCCTTAGACTGCTGGTAAGGCAGAAACGCCATTGCAGAGAGGCAAGGAGAGAGGTTTCTCTCTTCCCGACAGGCAGGAGGAAGAGAGAAGGAAGGGTCCTCAGTTAGAACTTGACCTTCCAGGGCAGTTCTCCCTTTTCCCTTCCTCCAATCAGGCTCTACCTCCTGGCCTCCTGCACCTGCCAATGGCGCCATCAAATCATAAATCTATTCGTAGACTAGTCCAACCACCGACTGCATCAGAGCTTTCTAAAGGCCCCTTGAGCTGAGGAACAAGTTTTGAACACACGAGACTTTGAGGGGACATTTTAGACCTAGCACAGCAGAAAATGCCCCTTGCTTCTACTTCTTGGTGCCACACTGAAACTCTGCAAATGTCTTCTGATAAGCACCAGATAAAACATTGTCTAGGACAAAGGTATTTATCCATCCACAGCACCATCTTTCCCTGGGTGTGAAGGATGAATTATAGGTCCTGGAGAGGTGGCTCAGTGATTAAGAGCACTTGTTGCTCTTGCAGAGGACCTGGGTGTGGTTCCCAGCACCCAAACTGCAGCTCTTAACCATCTATAATTCCTGTTCCTGGCCTCTGAGGATACTACATGCATACATGGTGCACAGAAATACATTAAAACAAAACATCCACACACATAAAATAAATCATAAAAAAGAATTAACTCCAATGATGTGAATATTTTATATGCACCCAACTACTGACTTTGAAAACATATCTACTGCATAAAATCAGATAACATCTGAAATATTTCCTATTCAATATTTGATAAGCTGCTGACAGAGTGAAACAGTTTGGATAAGCTCTTGAAGTGTGCTGTTCTGGGTTACAGTATTTGCACAACCTTCAAAACACTCTTTAGGCAATTATGTGTGGGGGATGTGTATGTAGGCCCACATGTACATGTGTGACCCTACCTCCGTGTGCGTGCATGTATGTGTGTGTGCTTGTATGCACTCATGTTGACATTGGATGTTTCTTCATGTGTGTGCAACAGTTTATCAACTGAGCCTTCTCCCCAACCCTCTTAGGGGAATTTTGAGAATGACAGAGAGAGGAAGGAAGAGAGGAAAGAAACGGAGGAGTCATTCCTTGGTATTGAATACCAACACAATGCACACCCATGGTGAAAAATGTTTACTAAGCTCCTACATCTGCACATGGGCAGAATACTGCCCAAACACAATTCACTTAAATCTACAAATTTAACTATGTCCACTATTTGAAAGAAGATGCCATTTTATATATTCATTAAAAATGAGCTAGCTCAGTCTCTAAAACATGAAACCGAAGCCGGCAGACACCAGGAAGCATTTTCCTCCCCGACTTGAATAAAACGTTTAGGACATACCAGATTTTTATAGACTCCATTATTGCCAGTAGATAGCGAGGCAGATAAAAAAATAATTTCCTAACAGATTCCTATCTAGTCCAGCGTCAGAGACGACGCATAGCGCACTGACTAGGAGAAAATTTGAATGTCACAGGAAAACGATCTGAGAAGTTACACTGAATAAATAGTTCAGCATCCCAGGAGTCCCATACAGCCTGCGCCTTCTGGGCTACGAACTATCTGAGAGAAGCTCCGCACCCCATACAGTTTCAAACACCGAACATCAAAGCTGCCTCACACTGCAAATAAGAAAGGAGTGTGGCCACGCCCTGGCACTGTTCAGGGTTTTGCACCACCATCCACGTGAATTCCAATGTACCAGGGTCCTTTTGTGTTCTGAAGTCACTCCCTTATTCTACAGATGGATGCAGACTGACCGTTGAAGTGGACCAAAGCATCGTGGGAAAAAAATACATATGATTCTGGAAAGTCAGTAAAGTACATATAAGTCATTGAAGAGTTTGCCGTGCCAAGCACAAAGATCTGCCTTCCATCCCCATGACCTTGTAAATAAGCAGGGTGTATTGAAGTTTGCTTGCAATCCCAGCGCTGAGGACATACACAGAGACAGGAGGATGGATCTCTGGGCCTCACTGCTCAGTCAACCTAACCTACTTGATGAGTTCTAGGCCAGTAAGAAGCACCGCCTCAAAAACAAAGGGGGGACAGTACCTGAGGAATGACACTTGAGATTAACCTCTGGCCTCCACATGCAAGTGCCCACATGTGCACATGTATACACACACACACACACACACACACACACACACACACACACACAATCTATTTATGCCTTGACACGGGACAAGCAAATACTTAATGCACCTGTGATGTCCAAGTGTCACCAATAGTGCCCGGGGCTCCATGTCTAAGTTACTTCAGCAGCCAGCAGTAACTTCTTCCTTCCAGTTAAACACTCTTTGGTACATGTGATCCCGATTGTCACTGTCAGCTTATCTTAGGAATTACCCAAAAGACTGAGGAAGAACATTTCCAGAGAAGAATAAGGAGAGGGTACTGAAGGTAAGGGAGAACCATCCCATGGGGATCTGTGTCGACCAGCACAGTGCCGACACCCCACTCTCTCTGCTTCCTGGACCGTGATGTGAGCTGCTTTGCTCTGCCAAACACTCTGCCATGATGGAGTGAGGCTTCCAAGTCCAAGATCTGAAATATACCCCATCCTTGGTTTGTTTTGTTTTGTTTTGTTTTGTTTTGTTTTGTTTTTTTTGTTTTGTTTTGTTTTGTTTTGTTTTGTTTTTTTTGTTTTGTTTTGTTTTGTTTTGTTTTGTTTTTTTTCCACACCGCAGCAGTGAATCCAACATAACTAGTACAATCAGTCTGCTCCTACATGGACCTGCGGGGAGACCAGCTCAGGCATCTTCTCCAGAGAGAAGCCTGCAACCGTACAAAGTAAAATCTGCTTTTTGCTCACAGATCATGGGAACAAGAAGGGAGGGCTGTTAACAATGGAGAGAAAGAAAAAATGAGACAGACCTGGAAAGCAGCATGGTTCTCTTGCAGCTCCACATATCTGCTGATATCTCTATGTGTGGTCCAGACTCCTCTGCTACCCACTCACACAGACAGACATCTCCTTCATTCCTGAAAACACTCCAGACTTGACTACTGCCTGGCTTATTATCTTAATGGTTCTTCTCTATGGTGTCCAGGCTGGCCTCAAACTATTGGGTTCTAGTAATAATCCTATGCCGGGCTCCCAAGTATCTGGGACTATAGGAGGGCCGCCAAGCCTAACAATATAACTTTTAACTTCAATCTCAAATTCAAGGAGAGAGGCATGGTTGAAGTGGGGCCAAAGTTGACTCTGCTAATCTGCCTGTCTAGTATGCAGACATGGCGAGGGGCAGTTAAGTCTTTTTGTGAGCTGGCAAGATCTTCAAGAACAACTGGTCTGGCGGTCCTCATGAAGTCAGACGTAAGCTTGTTTCCCTGTCCCACTTTAGAGATGAAACACCAGAGAGTTAGAGTAGAGAGCGAGTGACTTGTATATATCTACAAAGGCTCACAGCTGGGCTCTCAACTCTCTTGCTCCTCTCTAATCATGCTGAAGGACCTATAGGTGTCCCCTCTGCTGCAGGGCATCATTATATACCAAAGATAGGACTCAGCCAAGTTCAATGACTTGTACACAGATAGATATATTTTTTTAATAAAACTCATCCTGGATGTTTCCAGCAGCACAGAGAAAGGATCAACCCATGCTTTGTATGAGACCCTGGGAGAGATTTCCAAAAAGGGAGACCGTGGGAAAGCTGGGGGAATGTTATGTCCCTAGAGATGAGAGTAAGCCAGCCCCTCACCACATTGGAAGACTTGGTGATGTCTGGTTGCCTACCAACTGAAGGATCTGGGAAGCATGGAACTTACTGGAAAGAATCATGTGTGTGCATGTGTGTGTGTGTCTGTCTGTCCACCCGTGCCCACATGCATACATGGGTGGAGGCCAGTGCTTCACTTGGCTGTCTTCTGTAATCATCCTGTGATGCCTATTCTTGGTTGTCATCTGTCTAGAATTAACTAAAACCCAACCGGCTGGGTACACCTATGAGGGAATTTTTTTTCTTAATTAAATCATTTGAAGTGGGAAGACCCACTTCAGTCTGGATACTTGACATGGGAATGATACACCTTTCATGTGGATCATGCTTTCTGCTGGCAGCCTATATGAAGGGTATGGAGGAAGGAAGCTTGCTCTCTCTGCCTGCTTGCTCTGGATGGCAAATCCATTCCTCCGCTGGTACTAGAGTTTATTGTTTCAGGATTCTGGCATATACTGAAGACCAGCTGAGATATCCAGCCTCATAGACTGAACAACTACAGGATTCTTAGACCTTCCCTTGGTAGGCAGCCACTGTTGGACTAGCTGGACCACAGCCTATAAGCCATTCTGATAAGTCCCCTTTCTCTAGATATGTAAATTCATACTGTAAGTTCTGTTCTTCTAGAGAATTCTGACTAATACACACCCTCTACCTTATTTTTAGAGACAAAGCCTCTCACTGATCTGGAGTAAGTGGCCAGTGCACCCCAGAGATCCTCCTGACTCTGCCTCATCAATGCTGAGATTACAGACATGTGCTGTCATGACTGGCTTTTTACATGGGTGCTGGAGATACAAGTGAGGCCCTCATGCTTGCTCGGCCAAGCACTGAGCTGCCTGAGTCATCTTCCTAGCCTCCGGTTCTATGTTTTAATTTTCAAAACTCAGAACACCTCAGCAAATGGTTGTTAGCACGTGTTCACATTAGAGAACCAAATTTACTCCCTGACTCTGGTGGTTTGACAAGAGAGGCCCACAGAGGCTCACAGATTTGACTGCTTGGTCATTAGGGACTGGTGGGTGCTACTTGACAGGGGGCACTGTTGGAGGAAGAGTGTCACTAGGGGGTGGACTTTGGGGTTTCAAATGATCCTGTCAGGCACAGTGTTCTCTTCCTGCTGCCTGTGGATCTGGATGTAGAACTCTCAGCTCCTTCTCCAACACCATGTCTGCCTGTGCACCACCATGCTTCCTGCCATGATGATAATGGACTAAACCTATAAACCTGTGAGCAAGCCCCAGTTCAATGCTTTCCTTTATAAGAGTTGTCTCTTCCCAGCAATAGAACACTGACCAAGACACTGTCCTAACAGAAAATTCTGTCTTCTAACAATCCCGGACTTGCCACCAACTGTAGGACTTCCATCTCTCTATCCCACATTATCAGTTCTGTTCTAGAATAAATGTGATAAGCCAACCATCGGTCTCTCAGAGTGTGTCAGTTTTGAGTTGCCGATCCGATTGGTGGTATTCTAAAGGATTAGGTTACACAGAAGCTGTGCTCTTGTGACCTCAACCACACTGTATACCTCATTCTGCAGGGAGCTCTGCCAGCAGCCTGTACACACACATCAGTCTGCAATGGTATCAAGTAGCTACTTCTTGACCTGAAGTATTCCATCCTGGAGGGAAGTTCCTTGAAGACTAGAGAAGTTCTGAAAGGAAGCTTACAGAATGCAGGAAACCTGGAAGGAAGTTTCTTAAGACCCAAGAAATAAGAAACTCATAGGTCTCAGGAAGTCCCTCAAATTGAGCAGATACACAAAGCCTGTCTTCCCCAAGCTTATAGAAATAGAGGGGGGCGGCTGGGGAGACTTGGGCTGACCCAGGGCATGGAAAAGACTCTCTGACTTGTTGACCTTCCTGCAAATCCTGCAGAGAGCTCTAGAGATGCAGCTTCCACAGGTCATCAGCACACTAGAGCGGCTTTGAGTTACCCTTGGTCCAGGAAGTTTCCCCTTGCCACACTCCTTTGAGAAATGTCAATAAAGCTACTGGTTTGCCAAGTTGGGCTTCGGCAATATGGCTACTTTAGCCTGTCACTGGCTCCATATCTGGGGTGAATAAACATTTATGTTTTACCAGAAATAGCATGAGAGCAATCAAAAAGACCTTCTTCCCATATGCCCTCTACTCACATACAAAGCCACCACAATGCTTGAGCCTAAAGAACCCAGAAACAACAGTGTCCTTTTAATCAGATGCCCTACATATCATGAGGCTCAAACAGAAAATCTCTACCCTCTTCCCTTCTATGCTCCTGGTCTATGTTCACACTGCTCATGGCTGGAGGGAGCAAGCTAGAGAAGGGTAGCCTCTGGGGACTAGTTTGCCTTCCACCCTGTGAATGACTCAAAACTAAACCCATCAGCATATTCTAAAATTAAATCATTTTTATCTCAACATGCAAGCACCGTGCAGTATTAATGAATGTATATAAAAGCGAGATCAACCCTCTTTGGAGCGTTTCAGAGCAGGCACTTTGTGAGGAGACCCAGAAGAGACTTCTGCACAGTGAGGCATGAGCTCATTCTGCACAAAGCTATTCCTAAAAAGTGTTTCTATTAGGAAAGTGTTTGAGAGTGCACAAGCCATTCAGAAGCCATTAGGGGAACCCATGACAAAGTGGAACGTTCCTGCTCAGAGTAAGTGCTAGCTCTTAGCTCCTCCTGCACTGGCCTGCACTGGCCTGACTGTAGCTGCTGTAAGGCAGGCCATGTCGTTGCTGCTTTGGATAAAGGGCCACCCACGCTGGAGCTCCATCTCCCACTGCCTGGCTCTGTGTTCTGTCATGGGACGAGTCTCCCCAAAGTACCTACTAAGTGAAGAAGCACCAGGAAATATCTCAAGATGTGCTGTTTCCCTGGGCAGAGAGGCCACTGGTTTGCAACCATGCTGTGCTGCAAGCCGTCTGTCCACATACACATGGGGACTTCCAACCTGTGGGTCCCTTCTTCCTATCTAAACTCTCTCCCAATCCATGTCTACCTCAGGGAAGGAAGCAAAGTGAACTGGGTGAAGGCGTGCCAGTTCCTCATCTTCCTCAGCTCTGGCCTGAGGAAGGGAGGCAAGGATGTTGTTAAGAGGCGAAGTACTCGCTACAAACTATCATCAACTTAGGGCAAGTAGATGAATCATGAGTACAGCAGGAGCATCTGCTCCATGGAGACTTTAGAAGACTGATTATTATGATGTGACCCAACACAAAACCCCAAAGGATGGTCCTAGAGGACAGGGGAGGAGAAGGGAACTCAGAAGGCATAGGTACTCCTTGATCATGGCCTGCTTGGTGTGCAAACCTTAGGGCTTGAGTAACTAAGTACTTCAGAACCAAAGGCTCGCCCTGCAGAGGACATCTGGCGGTGCCTAAAAATGTTCTGGTTGTCAACTGGGGGAGGAGTGGCAATCTACTGCCATCCAATGAGCAGAGGCCAGGGATACTGCTCAATGCTGCGCAGACCCCACACAACAAAGAACGACCTAGAAAAACATCAACAGTGCCAAGATCCAACGGTTTAGGGTTAAAGGAAAGCTCGGCATCCAGAGTTCTGGAGCTCCTCTGGTGAAGTGTTTCTCTTGGAAGCACTGAAGCCTGAGTCCAATCCCCAGAACCTGCATAAAAAAGCAGGGTGTGATGTCACCTGTCTGAAATCCCAGCACTGGAGAGGTGGAAACAGGGGCTTGGCGGAGACTTGCTGGCTAGTCGGCCCAGACGACTCAGCAAATTCCAGGTTTGTGTGACTTGAAGAATGACACTCAAGGTTGCCCTCTGGCCTGTGCACACAGGTATATACACACACACACACACACACGCACATACACACACATGCATGCACACACACACACACACACACACACACACACACACACACTTTACCTTGTAATCACTGTCTCGTCTAGTTGGTTGAGTTCATGAATTAGGCAACAAACTAAGCAATGGCCTGGTGGCCCAGATGGATATACCTCTGTTATTATTTTTGGATCTGGGTAGAAATGGCAAACATCAGCGCTCTGGCCTAACCCCTCTCCTGCTGCATGAATAAAACATCAGAGCCTCTAAATTTAAACTTAAAGCCAATTAATTCATCAGAATGTCACTTGTCACCTAAAGCATTTTAGTAGCGAGGAAATACCTTGGAAGAAGAAAGAATCCTCACAAGGAGAGGATAAATGGAGTGAGGATTTTGTTCACAGGGCAGCAAACACTGGAGCCTTGGTTTCTCCTAGTTATTCCTTCAGAGAAGCCTCTGAAAGATGGTGTTTATAATATTGCTGGTGTCACAAGTGACTTGTGTTCCATGTGGCCCTTCCTAGGTCTTACTACAAAGTATGTTGGAGTCTTTATAATAGAGTCTCCTTGCCCAAAAGCTGCTCACCAGCTCCCCCACAAATCACAAGCCTCAGCACAAGAGCACAGAGCCAGCCACGAAGGGAATCATAAAAATAAACCTTATCCTGACTTCGGAGCCGAGAGATGACTTCCCGAAGCCTGTAATTTACAGCGTCGTCTTCATTATAAATGCAGAGAACTGAGACACAGATCACAGAATATTTATTTTCTAACTGAAGTTTGCAAAGCAGGAAATCTGGGGGATCCCCTCCACACCCTCAGGAAAGCTAGGTTCTGAAAGGTTCCGATTCTTGCTACCCTTTGCTCAGTGGCTTTCAGTGACAGACAGCTTCCTTTTGCAATGAAAAGTCAAACCGTGTGGCAGAATCAAAGATGCGGGGTGTTCAGGGGGGATATGGGCATATCAGAAAGCTTTGTACTAGGTTACATACAATCACCACAGACCTTTAATCTCAAATCGGGCCATTGAAATCAAACACTCAAATACCATGCCCTTTATTACAAATAGCAACACAAGACCAAAGCCAACTGCTTGGACTTGAAGGTGTTAAGAATAATTCATGTAAAGACAAGCTCTTACTGGTAAATATCATCAAATTATAAAACAAATGTCTAGTGTTTCCCCTTAAGGGAAAACCAATACATTGTGTTGTAATTCCAAGCAACAAAAGGTTAAAAAATATCTTTCAGAATTATCAAGCTGTTGGTCTAGACTTTCTTACAAATGAATGAGTCATGCTTCCTTCTCAGACCCACCGAAGGAGTGAGCTGCAATCTTTTCCCAGTGTCTAACTACAGAGGCATAACTCGGGACCCTGGTAATATCTCAAACAATATCTTGAGTTTGTATTGGCAAATCTCTACCTTCCAAAGAAAACAAAATAGATGTCAGCAAGTCAGTCCTGCCTGCACAGGTAGTTTCTTCATGCCTCACCATTGCAGCCAAGGTCATCAGCTGAGGCTCAGGGTGAAGTCTGAGGTACCCCAACCTGGCCCCAAGAACTCATCTTCCGGAAACTCAAATACCTAGAAAGATCTGAACAAAATCCTCTCGCTTAGGACCCATACAATCCTAAACCAAAGAGACGGAGCTAGATCCAATGAATCTTTATCACTTCTCCTGAGAGATTAATTAAATTCCAGGCCCAAGGGCTGAGTTCTCCTGAGCTAACTGCACCAGGATCCAATGAGAAACCCACACAGACCAGTTCTCTGAAGCAGCTCTCACTGATAGACACAACAGGCTTACCCTCAGAATCACTCAGAAGTGGACACAGGTCAGGGAGGTGTCAGAGAAAATGTAACACAAAGCCCCCTCCCCCTCTCTCCCTCCCACCTCCACCTCTGCTTTCAGGACTTGAGAAACGCCTCCAGGCCTCTTCATCAAAGTTGCCTATCTGCATGTAGAAGAGAGGGTTCAGTGAACCATCCCTGTGCGCTTCCCTGGTAGCTGTGTCTCTGGCAGGGAGACCACTAGTGGGCAAGGGAATTACGGGGGAGGGGGGGTCTTACTTTTGTAGCTGGTCGCCCAGGGCTGGTAGCCATAGTAGCCTGTGATGCGCAGGATCCGCTCCTCGATGGATGTGAGTCCCACCGGTCCACTGGTGAGATCCTCCACAGAGCGAGACCATTTCAGATCCTCCTTGATCGCCTCATCCACCACCAAGTACTTGAGCTGCCGGAGCTGAGGACTGATGTCGGACAGTCTCCGCGGGCTGACGTCCGGTGACCTCCTCATGCCACTGAGGCCGCGGGAAGGCGGGATGAGTCAAGGGCAGAGAGGAGGAGATGTCAGTGAGGACTGGTGAGGACCCACGGCTACTCCCCTCGCGTTGCTTGCCATGTGCCCTGCTCCCAGGAACCTCGGCGTCGGGTCCCGCGCCCTACTCTGGGCGCCTCTGGCAACGTGAGCTAGGGCGAGTGGCCCGGAGATGCTGCTGAAACTTCCCAAGCTCCGCCACACACGACCGTCCCTCTGTCCCTCCCTCCCACCAGGAGAGCAGCAGTGCGGGTTAGGCAGGGTCGCGGATGCCCGGGGGCTACCTGCCTGCTGCCCTCCCGCGCCTGCAGCTCTACTCACACAGCAATGCTCTTGGTCCTGGAAGCGCCGCCGGGAAACTCTCGGATCCCCATGGGCGGCGGCAGCGAGTGGCCCGGGGCGCCCAGGCTGGAGCCGAGGGGAGCCGCGGCCGGAGCTCCCGGCAGCCGCCACAAAGGTCTGGACGCCCGTAGGTCGCCCGCGCCCGCTGCCCGGAGCCGGTGGCAGAACAGCGCCGCGCCCCTTGCCTGCCACCGCCGGCGCCCTAGTACTCGCGGTCACGGACGCCCAGGCTCCGGAGAGCGCGCCCGGTAGTGCGCTCCGGAGCCACCGGGACGCGAGGCTGTGGCGGCCTCGGCGCGCGTGGACCTGGCGGGGACGCGCGTTCAGATCCTCGCAGCCCGGAGTGTGCCAGGCTCCGCAAGCTCTGCAACCTTAGGGCGCGGGACCTGTCACGGTCCTGGCGTTCTGGTTTCGACACGTGAGTCTCTCGGTCTTTCCCCCCAACACCCACCCCAAACACAAACGCGCGCGCGCCACCCCAAAGAGCGCTGCTACTACGAAAGCAAACAGCAAACTAACCTGGCATTTCACAGTGCACACTAAGTGGCTTATTTAGAATAGGTGGCAATTGATTTGCTGGATCAAGCCCAGTCCTCAGCTCACACAGCTCAAGGAAAAGGGCACTAACTGCTTCAGTGCCCTCTACAGAGACTGTCGTCCTACCTAGCTTCCGATCAGTTTTTGTGTCTTGTTCCTAAGCCATTCTAGACCTCCAAATCACCCTCCATACTGCTCTTCTGCACTGAGCGCAAAGTCAGAAAATACGCAGATATATAAGAGAAGAAAAATAGCCTTATCACGTCCCGAAAGGTTACTATGAATTATAGCTAGATTCTATTCCAACATTTTTCTGAGTGTGAGATACATTTCCCCCAAGAGATCAAACCGCCTGCGCTACTTTATGTATTACTTTAGGAAAAGATATATTGTTCCTCCGAGAACTGGGAATAGAATAGAACTCACTTCCTCAACTTGCTGAACTTGCTGAAACCTGCTGCAAACAGGTAAGAAACTCCAGTTTTCCTGCTGGGAGACAACCTAGGGCTTCCTACCTTTGCTGTGCCTCTACAACATCTTACCGGCAGTCCTAGACAATTAAATTACACAAGAAAGGGAAGACGATGGCTGCTACATAGGAAGAAGTGAAAGAAAAAATGAAGTTGTCTTCCTAGATGACAGCCAAGCAGATCTGGAAAGTCTCAGAGCTGACCAAAACAAAAAACAAAAAAACTTCGGAATTAATAACTGTGATGTCAATCTTGATTGTCTGTCGATTTGATGTTAGAATTACCATGGAAACAAACCTTTGGGCATGTCTATGAGGGAGTTTTCAGATATGGGCAGCATCATTCCATGGGCTGGGTCCTGGCCTGATTAAAAAGGAGAAAATGAGCTGAGCATTTGTGTTCATCTTTCTCTGCTTCCTGTCTGTGGATACCTCGTGACCAGCTGCTTTTGTCTG
Source organism: Mus musculus (assembly GCF_000001635.26). Classification (NCBI taxonomy): domain Eukaryota; kingdom Metazoa; phylum Chordata; class Mammalia; order Rodentia; family Muridae; genus Mus; species Mus musculus. Next base: position 126,137,692 of record NC_000074.6, on the reverse strand, counting down.
TGGATACCATGTGACCAGCTGCTTCTGTCTGTTGACACTATGTGCCCGATGCCCTGTGGCTACCTCGTGACCAGCTGCCTCAGGCTCCCTCCACCAGGTCTTTTTTTTTTTTTTTTTTTTTTTTTTTTTTTTTTTTTTTACCACAATGGACTGAGTGTATTTTTAAACTGTGATCCAAAATAAATCCTTCTTCCTTGAGTTGCTTTTGTCTCGTATTTTGCCATAGTTACATGAAGTAACACAATAACTGGTGTTTTAAAAGGCTGAAAGATTCAAGGATAATGTACAAAACTTAACCACTTTCCTATCTGTCTACAATGGACAACTGGAATTTGAAACAAAAACAAAAACACAGTACTGTTTACAGGATCCTAAAAGTGTGGCTAATTACAAAATCAAGTGAAAGAAATGAAATTCAAATTGAACGCATTGTTAGTAACCAAGGTATCTTTGAACCTCAATGTATACATATTCTTGTCTCAAGACTCTGCCTTGGGTTTCTGGGTCAGTGATGGAAAGGACCAGGTGGCAGCTCCATCTGGGTTCCTTGGCACTTTGTTCATCTTTTAGTGACTTCAGGGTTGGGACCAAGACAGTGACAGCCAGACATTCCAGGAGCATCCGGTGTCAGAAACAATTATAGTCATTACCTGAAGGAGGTCAGGAGTTTAACATTTTCTATTCATAATAAATCTCAATGATTACACTCATCTGCGTGAACACAGTTTTGTGAGTCAGACTAATCAATGCCATTGCCTAACAGGGAAGATAATCTGCATATATTATAGATTTCTACAGCCTTTTAAAAACAAAGATTATTTATTGTAATTTTATATGTGTGTTTGCCTACATGCGTGTAAATGCACAACATGCATGCAGGGCCCATGGATGTCAGAAGAAGGCCTCAGATCCTTTGTGGTTGGAGTGACAGACACTTGTCAGTTGCCATGTGGGCCCTGGGTATATAACCCAGGCCATCCATAAGAGCAGCAAACCACTGGCCATTGAAGCCATCACTTTAATACTCTATAGCTATTCTTCATACCAGTTAATAGAACTTTAACTCATAAGCTTTAAAACATGACTTTATTGGGATATGATCTTTTTCAGCATGAGAATGACTATTTTTTTTCTGGAAATGTCCAGGTGCCCCTGAAATGTTCAGAATATTTAGATACATGTCCATTTTAAAATTGAACTAAGTAAACATTTACTGAGGGCAGGGCCTGTGATGGGCTCTGGGAAGGAGACCAGAAACACTAATGAAGCAAATGTTTTCTCTCCTTGCTAAGCCTGCTGAACAATAAACATGTAAGTGAAGGCTTGTCACTGACCAATGACCACTGAAGGCTTGTCACTGACCAATGACCACTGAAGGCTTGTCACTGACCAATGACCCTTGCACTGCCTTGATCCTGGCACAGAGTCTCTAGAAGCCCAGCAGTTGTTTCCAAGTCACTACCTGTTACAGTAAATAATACTTGGGGGTTTCTACCCCACCTTAGACCCTTTGGTTTCCAAATAAAAGACGCAAAGCCTTTATCTTTATCATAAGCCTTAAAGCACTAGAGCTGGGCAGATATCAGTTCTCTGTGCTATTTTGTTTACTTCCCTATCAATAACCCAGAGATATCACTTGCCATGTCTCTCCAGGCCACTCCTACTCCAACAGGCCAGCCCTCATGGATGTGTGCTCATGATCCACCTACCCCATGGTGACTTCTTCCTTCTTCCTCTTTCTCTCCCGTAGTCTCTCCTCAGACCCTATGCCTGGGAACCAAAGCCTTGCCTACCTCTTTTTTGCCCAGCTACAGGCTGGTAGGTTCCTTTATTCAACCAATAGTTCTAAATTAAGGAGCAATGTTTACACAACAGAAGCTGGCATGTGTGAGAGTTTGCTCTTCTTGAGGCCACTAGACCCTGGGATACAGAGTTTAGCGCTACAGTACATAGCAACAGACCACACCTCCACAATCACCCTTGCCTGGGAAGGCAAGGAGCCCAGCATCAAAGGGTGTCAGAGATGCTTCTTAGGTTAGGAACCAAACTAATGTTGAAAACTAGGAATTTAGGGCATACAGAGAGAATGTGGAGGGTGGGGGCGAGCCATGGAGGAGGAGGCAGAGGGGGGCAGTGTGGCAGTCATTAGAGAAGAAAGAGCAGCGGTTGAAAAGTGTGACCAGGAACGTGTTTAGAGAGTTCATTGTCAACTTCACAAAATCCAGTCACCCTAGACATGCCTGTGTGTGTGTGTGGGGTGGGGGGTTGTCTGGATTAGACCTGCCCGAGAGTGACGATATCCTCTAGCTGGGACTCTGAGCTGCAGAGATGGAGACCAGAAGCTAAACAACGTCAGTTCATTGCACTCTGCTTCCGGAGGCTGGATGTCACGTGACCAGATGCTTCAAAACCCTGCCTCCTCGACCTTGCATCCACCAGTGGGCTTACACACTTGAACACGAGCCAGTTCTTCTTAAGTTGACTTTGTCAGAGTATTTTCTCACAACAGCTGGAAAGTGAACAAAGTATGAGGGTTTGGAGTTACAGTGGAACGCGGCAGAGGCGGAGGTGACTCAGCCAACATCCTCACTTCTAAGAGTCCTTGCAGGTCTCCTCTTACCTCCTTCTTGTCTCACACACCTGCCCTCCACCTCGCATGCTGTAGCTGTCCCCATCCCTCCTCCATCACCCCTGCCTTTCAGAGTCCACAGCCTCCAGAACAGAATGCGCGATGCCCTGCCATCTTTGCCTGGAAAGCCTGTGCACAGCTGACCTTTATGGCCTGTGTTACCCTCACCCACCTCACACCTACTCTGATCCTTATTCTCTCTCTCTCTCTCTCTCTCTCTCTCTCTCTCTCTCTCTCTCTCTCTCTCTCTCTTTCTCTCTCTCTCTCCCCCCATCCCTCCCTCCCTCTGTCTCTCCCTCCCAGAAGCTTTTTCTGACCCTGATAGAGTGGACTAGTTCCTTCCAACACAATGCTTTAATACTCTACAGTGGCCTTTACATCCCTTGTTGGGGTTTTATGACATGTTAATTTACAGGCTTATTTGATTAATGTCCGTCTCCTCCGCTCAGCTAAAAATTCTAAGAGGCCAAGATTGCTTTGCCTTCTTCATGACCCTCATATCTATCATAATGCCTGTGTAGGCACTGTTCAGAAAAAAACATTTCTTCAATAAATGAGAAAAGGGAAAAACAAAGAGAATGAACCCATTTGAACAAAGAGCTGTGGGAGGTGGAAGGGACTCGTCCTACAGAACCAGTTAGACTTCTTGTTGTTGTTGTTGTTGTTGTTGTTCCTATTCATTCCCATTTCTAGGCTCACACTGGATTCACCTTTAAAAGTTGGCAGGGACAGACTTCTAACTTCCTGGCAGCTCATCTCATTGGGGGACTTTCACTTCAGCCTTCCTCTGTTTATGCACTCCCTATGTTCCTCCATCAGTCATGACCTCAAATGTTGTTTTCTATTGTTCCCAAAAAGGACACCCTCAATGTCAGATACTGCGTTTCAATTCTGAAGCAAAAGCACCCCTGGTGTGATGTGTCTCTGATACCCTGAAGGGAGTTCTGTGGGTTTAATGGATCGTTGAATGGGCTGATGGTTGACAAATTGATACAGCTGGATGTGTAGGTGGATGGCAGAGGGGTGGATGGAAGGATGGATGAATGCTCACATGTAATGCATTCTGTTCCTCTTCCACTGAGTGATAGCGTCCTTCAGGGACCAGGTCTTTTGTTTCCTTTTCAACTAATTCATGTAGCACTCAAGCACTAGGGTGCTGTGTTGGTGGATTAACCAGTAATCCTGGAGAATTCTGTGAGTTTCTAACACTGAACAATGTGCACTGGGGAAGAAGGACTTATTCAGACTGTGCCAGTATTTGGTTAGACCAGTTGCAACCAGTATCTTCAGCTGTGATCAGACCATGACTCTAGCAACAGGAATGCCACATGGTGGCTGGAGCAGCATCCCAGTCTCTAAAAACATTTGCCCTGAGTTCAATGAACAGAACCCATTTAAAAAGAAAGAAAAGCTAGACATGGTGGTTCATGAGTGTAAGCCCAGCCCTGGGAAAGTGGAGACAGATAGATCCCAGGTATATAACAGTCAGCCAGTCCAGCTTCCTTGACAAGCTGCAGGATGGAGAGAGATCCTGCCTGAAAAAGACAGTGGAGGCATGTTAGGAAAGATGCTTGAGGATGTTGTTCTCTGGTCTATGGGCATGCACAACACACACGCACACACATACACATGCACACACACTCACACATACATGCATGCACACACATACACACACACATATACACATGCATGCACGCACATATACACACATGCACACACACATACACACATACACACACATACACACACATACACACACATATACACATGCATGCACGCACATATACACACATGCACACACACATACACACACATACACACACATGCATACACACATGCATGCACGCACATATACACACATGCACACATACACACACATACACACACACATGCATACACACAGATGCATACACAAATGCATGCACGCACATATACACACATGCACACATACACGCACACACACATACACACACACATACACATGAACACACACTCACACATACATGCATGCACACACATATACACACATACACACACATGCATACACACATGCATGCATGCACATATACACACATATACACATACATGCACACACACTCACACATACATGCATGCACACACATATACACACATGCACACACACATGCATGCACGCACATATACACACATGCACACATACACACACATACACACACATACACACACATACACACACATGCACACACACGCACATGCAAATACACACACAAATGGAGAAAAAGAAGGAAATACATAATACTTTATTATATGACTTTATCCTATTATAAGCACAGAATGAACCCAAAAGAAGATCAAAAACAAGAAATTGATGCAGCCTACATCTTGTGGGATTGCTCCTAGATCTAAAGACTAAGGGATGGAATGGCAAGAAAACAAACAGCCAGCTTTCTCTGGACATGGGCCTTTGGCTCCACCAGCCTCACAGCAGCTGCCTTTAAATGGTGAGGGGGGGATTTGTGGACAAGGAAACAAACAAGGAGTTGGGGAAGACATGAAGTCACACCTATGAAAGATTTTGCTGCATAGTTAATGGCACATAGAACCCACTGGCAGCCATCTGATGAAGTTCCAAAAGAGACATATCCAAAAGAGCCTAACTAAGAAATCTCTTGGCAAGACACCGCTGGAGCTTGTTTGAGAGCAGGAAGCAGCTGGAGACGTTTTATAGGCCTTGGGGAGCCTGCAACAGTGACCCCATCCATAGCCAAGGAGGGCAGTGGAAAAGGTTGACCTTGCAAAGGACAGCGCCAAGGGCCCTAGGGAACCCTGAACAACAGTTTCTCCCTGTAGAGTGAAGTCGGAACTTGGCTAAAGAATAGTGAACCATTCCAAAGGCAACCCCACAGGCTTTCAGCACTGCTGGGGACCAGCAATGTCTGCTTATTACTGGCTAATCTGTTGCTGTGATTTGGCCCCCAATGCAACTGTAATGTTGCAGTTTGAGTGTGTGTGAGGAACTAGGTAACCTGTCCTTTCTGCTGAAGATTGCTCTAGGCAGTCACGTCTGAATTTAAGAGATCAGAACGCTGAAAACTGACAAGTCCCTGGGAGAGTCTGGACTTGGAGCTTTTTTGCTTCGAGGAAGAGGCCAGCATATTCTGGTGATAAAATGTGTTTCTTCACTAGGCAGCAGGGATGTCACAGACCTATTTGTCAAAAGCTATCAAATCTTTCTTGTATGCCCTAACCTAGGCATAAACACTGCATTTCTGGATCCCCTTAATAGTAAGGCCAATTGATTTCAAGAGGGAGGTTAATGAGCACAGTCTAACCACACGATATACTCGAAAAAATTGCCTTTACAAAACTCAACTTTATGTATATGAATATACATGTAATGGTTTGAGTATGGTTGGGCCAGGGAGTGGCATTATTTGGAGGTGTGGCTTTGTTGGAGGAAGTGTGTCACTTTAGATATGGGCTTTAAGACCCTCAGCCTAGCTTCCTGGAAGCCAGTCTTCTCCTGTCTGCCTTTGGATGAAGATGTAGAACTCTCAGTTCCTCCAGCCCCAAGTCTGTCTGGATACTGCCATGTTCCCACCTTGATGGTAATGGACTGAACCTGTAAGCCAGCCCCAACGAAAGGTTGTCTTTATAAGAGTTGCCTTGGTCATGGTGTCTGTTCAGAGCAGTAAAACCCTAACTAAGACAATACATCAATAAAAGATTAAAAGAAAATGCAAATTAAATACAAATAAAAGCCATGGTCCTGGTCCTTGCCTTGAGAGATGGCTCAGTAGATTAGAAGAGTTGCTATGCTACCATGAAGACCCAAGTTCAAATCCCCAGCATCCACACAAATACCAGGTATGGCCACTCACAGACCTGTAACCCCAGCACTGGGGTGGAGGGGTGAGGGTGAGGGAGACAGAGACAGGAGGATTGTTGGTGCTTACTGGCTTCCAGCTTAGTGTCCAGAAGAGACTCTATCTCAAGAGAATAAGGAGGAAAGTGAGAGGAGCTGATGGGCTTCTCTAGCTTCCACAGACCAGAAATGCGAGTACCCCCTTCCACACGTGTGCTCACACCCACGGCACACACCTGACCTTCCTGCCATACTACCCAAGCATGCACTGTGTCTGACTTGCGAATTTTCCACTTCCAACTGCCCATCCATCCCAGGGGGTCTCCGACTGCCACCCAGAATATATCAAAATTGCTGACTCTTGTCAATCAATGTCAGTTTTCCCCTGAAGCAGTCAGCTGGAGGTAAGAAACCAATTTCAAACACAAAACCCATCAGCCACTGCAGGCTGTCTTTGCACCTAACCTCTTCACCTTCTGCGTGCCTAGGAGCCCATTTAAAATTCCTAAAAATTAAATTCAATTTTTTTCCACATAGATTTGCATCATCAGCCAGTCAGCCCTGCCTTCTCTGGTGAGCAGCCTCTACAGTAAACTCTCTGAGAAAACTGTTTAAATAGCCAAGAGGGTCTGGGAGTGATTGTCTCCCAGAAGCCTTTGCTGTTGATGGATGATTCAAAACTGCAGCTCTCTGTGTCTCCCTCAAGGCAGGCAAATCCCTTTCCTCCTGAACCTTTGTTTCTTCCTTCCAATGCTTCTCCCACCGATTCATCGAGGGAGAATGTTACAGTGTGCAGCGGAGAATCAGCAGGAACGAAAGTGGAAGCTAAGCTGTTCCACAGCCTCTAAGGGACAGTTGAATATCCCACCCCTGCCTTCTACCCCAGGGCCTGCTGGGGATTTATGCTTGGTCTTTTGTTTTTAATCTGGCAAGTTCTGGGGAGCAACAACCTCCTCCATCATGGGCTGTTTGAACAGTTTCACTCTCTGAGGTCAGGTCCTGTGAGCTTTGGGAGTGGAGTATTTCCAGGCCCTGCCTGCTCAGGCTGTGTGTTCTTCAGGACCCACTGGCTGCAGGGGATGTTGGTGGGTCTGATGGATCACAACCTTCCCCTTAACTCTTCTGAAATGCTGCTGGTAGGAACAGAAATGTCTAGCAATGGGAGCTGGCATGTGTGAGAGCACAAACACACCAATATGACTTTGAACACTGTGGACATCAGAGGCCTGTGAGAGTTATGGTTTGAAATATTTTTAAAGTTATTTTATTTTTTAATTACGTGTTTGTGTGCACCTGTGCTGCAAGTTAAATACAAATAAAAGAACCATGATTCTGGTTTAAAAATACAAGTTCTTGGCTAGAGAAATGGCTCAATAGATTAAAGGAGTTGTTGTCTAACCATGAGGACCCAAGTTCAAATCCCTAGCATCCACACAAATACCAGGTGTGGTCACTCACAGACCTGTAACCCCAGTACTGGTGTGGTATGTACACATGAGTGTGGTGTCTTCAGAGGCCAAAAGAGGACATCAGATTTGGCAGTTCTGTGTCTCTTGTCATTAGTGCTGGGAGCTGAGCTTAGCTCATCTAAAATCAGTATCTGTTCTTAACTCCTAAGCCATCTCTCCATCCCAGTTGAGGAAATTGTTTTTATGTTTGTCTGTGTGCATGTGCCCACAGGAACTAGAGGACACATGGGGGGCCACAGGCCAACATCAAGTGTCTTCCTCAATCCTGCCCCACCCCCTCATTTTTGAGACAGGTTTCTCATTCAGCCTGGGTTAGGCTAGACTTGCAGGCCAGCAAACCCTGGGGAGTCCCCTTCCTCTGCCTCCCCACCCCTGAGGTTAAGGTGTGTACTGCCACACCTAGCTTTTAGGTTTGGGCCAGGGATGGAAACCCATGTCCTCATGTGTGCATGGCTAATGCTTTATTGGCTGATCCATCTCCATAATCCCACAGTTTGGATTGTATGTCTTCCCCCAAGTGTAAGTGTTAAAGGCTTGGTTGCCTGTCTGCAGTGCTGTTGGAAGGGTTTACTCTTTAGGAGATGAAGCATAGTGGAAGAAAGGAGGGATAGAGGGGGAAGGAGAGAGGGGAAAGGGAGGGAGGTGTAGAGGGAGGGAGGAAACTAGCAAGGAGAGAAGGGTGGGAGGAAGGGAGGAAGAAGAGAGAGTGAGGAAAGGAATGGAGGAAGAGAGGAAGGAAGGAAGGAAGGTTCCTAAGAGAGTGTCATTGAATGGGGTCTGGGGCCCTGGCACCTCTCCTTCCTCCTCCTGTCCCCTCTTCTCTTCATCATCACCATTTTCTTTCCCTCCCTCCTTCCTGGCTACCCCAACACAGCTTCACTGTCCCAAATTTCCAGCTTTGACAGTGCAGGGTTACCAAAGCCCCAAGGCAGCAAGACCAAGTGACCATGGACTAGAACCAGAGACCGACCAACCGTGAGACAAAGTAAATCTTTTCTTACAAGTTGATGACCTTGAGTGCTTTCCCCACAGCAACTGAAAACTGACCATCACACCTGAGACCCTCACTGCAAACCTATTTTTAATCCAGTTAAATTCCAGAAATTTCTCAAGCATGGACTCCATTCAGCCATGACTTCAACTATTCATCAAACAGAGCCTCACCTGTGAGCTTACTTCCTGGAAAGAAAATAGATTTATTGTGAACAGGATAGTCTGTTGCCTGAGGTCCCTGATAGTAAGCCAAGATGAGAGACTCTATTGTGACCTGTTGGTCTCTATGACCATTGCTGTGCATGGCAAGTGTTGTGTCATCATGGTGTGCATTCTCCACACAGGGACAGTAAACCTGGAGGTACTGGTGGTGACTCACTCAACTGTCCATCAACTCCAACCCCTTCTCTGTCCTCTTAAGAGATGGTTGTGACAGCCAGTCTCTAAGATCAACTCTGATTCTTCTTCCATGACTTTATACAGTTTTCCACTTCTCTCCTCAAAGTCTCTTGGTACATAAGAGTCATTCGGGGATGTTTTCCTGCTTTCTCTGGAGATGTCACATCACTGTAGGGGCAAATGAGTAGGAGATGGTGTCTTTCCTCAATCCATTAACTGCTAGAAAGCCAAGCAGGCTGGTGCAGCTGCTGTGTATCCTGCAGGCATGGTGGGAGGCTCTTGCAGAGAAAGAGAGAGGGAGAGAGAGAGAGACAGAGACAGAGACAGAGAGACAGACAGAGAGACAGACAGAGACAGAGACAGAGAGAGATACAGACAGAGACAGAGAGAGATACAGACAGAGACAGAGAGAGATACAGACAGAGACACACAGAGAGAGAGAGAGAGACACACACATACACAGAGAGAGAGAGACAGACAGAGAGACAGACAGAGACAGAGACAGAGAGAGATACAGACAGAGACACAGAGAAAGAGAGAGAGAGACAGAGAGACAGAGACAGTGTCCCACCAGCCTGCCTCCCTTACTCAACCCTCCCACTCCCTACTCCCTCACATATCATCACTAATTATAGTTACAGAAACTCTGAGGAAGTTTGGGGCAATTGTCATAAGTTTAGATTCTCCAGTGCTGGGTGAACTGAGGCAAACGGCACACCAAGCCCTATCTATTCCTGTTCCCACGTCTGACACAGTTCCCCGTGACAAGGCTCTTTGTCTCTCTTTGGAGTGTTGGTCTAGACATTCCCGGTTGTTGGTGGAAGGGGAAGCAGGTATACTCTAGGCAGCACTTGGACACATTTTCCACATTATTTGACAGTTATTCATACCCTCACAGAAAGATCCAGTGCCCCATCTGAGAGGACTGGGATGGAGCCTCAGGCGCCTGCCTGGGGTCTTGCTGCCTCTTGTCCACTGGGATGAGTGTTATTCTGGCACCTTCTGCCTGTGCTTTATCCCTCTGCAGCTCTGGTCTACTGAAGGCATGCATGATATAGGTCATGTGTATATGTGTGCATATGTGTGTCCTGGTCAATGCACATGTGTGACACGTATGTCTACATGTGTATGTGGTGTTTATTTTTCCATTGCTCTGACCAAATAACTGGAAAAATGTAAGGAAGGAACATTTATCTGAGCTCATGAAGTGTGGGTGCAGTCTGTTATGAACGGAAAGGCAAGGTGGAGGGAGCACCTGGCAGATTGCTCATGTTTGGGATGATCACACTGGGAGCACCTGGTGGATTGCTCATGTCTGGGATGATCACACTGGGAGCACCTGGCGGTTTGCTCATGTCTAGGATGATCTCAGTGGGAGCACCTGGAGGATTGCTCATGTCTGGGATGATCACACTGGGAGCACCTGGAGGATTGCTCATGTCTGGGATGATCTCAGTGGGAGCATCTGGAGGATTGCTCATGTCTCAGATGATCACACTGGGAGCACCTAGCAGCTTGTTCTGCTTTTGCCTTGCCCCTGTTCATTCAGTCCAGAGAGCCAGACCCTGGGGTGGTTTTATTCCTGTTCAAAGTAGATCTGCCCCAAACGTCCTCACAGACACACACAAAGGGTTGCTTCAAAATGTTGTAGGTATTTTTGTATTTCTTATTCTAATGAACCTGATAAGGATGATCAACCATAACTACACACACACACTATATGTATAAATATCGTACATATTATCTATGTGCAATATTACTAACATATCATATGTATTATATATATACAATATGTGTATATATTATATAAGTGCAATATTACCAACATACATTACATGTATTATACACACAAGCATGCATGTATGCAGGTGCATGTACACACACACACTATGAGTATATGCCTAAGTGTGTCTGTGTATGTATATATATACCTAAGTAAATCCTGTTCTCTTCAGTGTCAGTCTGACTAGAACTTATTTCAGCAACTGAATCCTACTGCTGCTCCTCCAGAAAATTCTAGAACTCTGCTTTTTAAATGGCTTTTCGAGTCTGAAACGCATTATTCTTCAGCATTGTCTGTGCTGACGATCAGTATTCACAGAAGGTGGCTTTGACTCTGGAAAACAGCCAGCACTCACTTGATGCAAATCCCGGGTAAAATGCGGTTGATTAAGCTGAAGTAAAATCAATTTAGTTTTTCTCCTTTTTCTTTTCTTTTTCTTGGATAATTGTTAGGAGACAGGAGGAATCGATGGGCAGTCCTTTTTTTTTTTTTTTTCCTCACAGAATCTCTAGCTTTTACACAATAAGGACTGTTTGGTAGTGGAAGACACAGTCTAAATGAACAATTCATCGTGTCAAAGACACACATCGTATTTGATGGCTTGACAGTTACCACGTGCTTTCACTGACAGGACAGTGAAGGCTTTGTGTTTTCTAAGTGATAATTTAGCTTTGGTTTTCAGATAATAATCAAGATAATAAGATAAACTTTAAAGCAGTTTATAGAAGATGCTAATATTAGAGTTTTACAGAGATACAAAGGCAATTAACACACACATACACACAAACACACACACATGCATGTGCACACATACTTATGTGCACACACACATGCATGTGCATACACTTATGTGCACTTACACACACATGCACGTGCACACATACTTATGTGCACACACATGCATGTGCACACATACTTATGTGCACACTCACATGCAATTGCACACACATGCACGTGCACACATACTTATGTGCGCACACACACATGCACGTGCACACATACTTATGCGCACACACACATGTATGTGCACACATACTTACGTGCACACACACACACACACATCTATTTATAAGGATTTGGATCATGCTATTACAGACATTAACAAGCCTGGAATCTGCAAAGCTGATGCTCTGTAGAGTCAAAGGCCAGCAGGCTGCAAGGTCCTACTCATACCTTCTTCACTTTCTTCCCATACAAGCCTCACCCACATCTCAGTTTCAGTCGAAACATTCCCCAAGTTGACAAATTAAAATAAGGGTTGGGAGTACATTTCTGCTCAATTTGGGGTGTATGTGCATTTCTTTTAGCCTTACCTAACTTACAAATAAATAAATAACATGGTCATGCTTCCACTCATCTTGTGTACCACCAGAAAGATGCTAACCCTTTTCTTCAAGAGAGGACCCCAAAGGATGCTTATTCCCCTTGATAATCTGTAATTTAGATCGTTAAACAATGCTTGCATACAGGTTTCCTTTCCTCCTGTTGCTGTGATAAATACTCTAAGCAAAGGCAACTTAAGAGAAGAAAGGATTTATTTAGTTCACACTGCCAGGTCATGGTCCATCACTGAGTCAAGGCAGGAACTAAAGTAGAAACCATGGAAGGGTTCTACTTAGTAGCTTGCCCAGGCTCATGCTTAGCTAGGTTTCTTTTATAGACCAGACCCACATGCCTAGGGAATGGTGCTGTCCATGGTTGGCTGGGACCTCCTGCATCAAACAAGGAAGAAAATCAGTCCATCACAGGCATACCTGATCACATCACAGACCAGTCTGATCTAGGCAACTATTCATTGAGACTCCCTTCTCGGGTGACTCTAGGCTGACAGTTAATAGTACCAAGGACAAATAACATGAAATGAAATGAAATGATCTTGCTACCCAACAAGGGAATATATTCCAGGAGGCACAGAGGCCCTTATGCTCACAGACAAGCACCAGTAAAACCAGGAATGTTAAACAAGCAGAGTTGGTTCTTCAAAGGGAGAGATGTAAAATCTATTTTCTGTCCAGACAGCTTGGAACAGAGGTAGTTAATGGCCTGGTGACATTTGCGCTATCTGTGTGGCTAATACCACACCAGAGGTCCTACCTGAGACCCTTACCATGTGCCTCCTTTCCTCAGTCAATCTATAAAACCTGTCTCTATAGATGATGTCACATGTACCTCCTGAAGAATTTCAGTGTAGCTATGCCTTAAGCTTTATTGTGCACATGGGATTGAGCTAATTATCACGTGATTTTTTTTTCCCCACAAAACTGTGATATGCTTAAAAGTGTTTAAATAAACTACTCAAAGTCCATCTGGAGTTTGAACCAACATGGGCTACTGATCTATGTTGACCTAAACTTCCATCTCACCTCTCATGGATTAACATTCTGATGGCCATAGTGTTTGCAGACTCCTGGGAATAAGAGAGGATGAAACCTTAAGTATTTGATACTCATGTATTTGTAATAATATATTTGCAATAAAACAATGGAAAAATATCCATAGTAATTATAGTCTCTCTCTGTGGCCAGGCACAAGGCTGAAACTGGAATTTATAACCAAATTTATCTTCTAGCTGTTAAAAGTTTTCTTTGCCTTCAGCAAGAACCTCAGTCAGTAGTGGGTCTCAACCAAGAATAGCATCCTTAATCTCTTAAGGGTCTAGACCATGATAGGACTGCCTACATTTTGTTGTTGTAGTTTGCCTGTGACCTTAATTACAACCATCCAATTCACCTTTTGCAATCAGGCTCAATCCTGACACAGCACAGGGGCTCAATTCCACCCCCCCCCCCTTTTCATGTTGATTCAGAGGAATGAGGATTCCAAAAGAGCTGAGTCAAGTTTCATCTTCCCATTCACCCGAGTCACCATCTCGAACTCCTGGTGGAGGTTTCCATGCTTGGAGACAGACTTCAGAACCAGTGGAGAACATGGCTATGGATTTGGTAAGCAAATACTTTGCTTGTGAGTCACTAAGGAGGGTGGTGAATATACACATTCAGGTGTCCCTTAGTGGATTCCTAGAGCCATCAATCATTTCTAGGAGAGAAACTATATCACCTAGTGGATGCATATTCATAGCACATATACATCATGGAGAGCCTTGTCTCAGTGACACATGGCCGCACTGGAAGTGAGTCTGCAAAGTGCTGCTTCACTGTGTCATCCAGCCAGCTACTCTGGAATAGAGAGAGCATGGCAATGCTGGGAAGTCCACAGGAAGGCCCATAGAGTGCTCCATCTGCTCAAATGACTCTCAGCCCGAAGGAGTACTGCCCATTTGGCTTTGGGGAGTGCAGTTTATGTCGCTTACCCTATGTAAAATCTCCATCTTTGCACCAGGATGTCTCCAAAAAAGAGTGGCTGGGAATCTGATGTTTGTTGTAAGTCAGACCCTCAGAGGATGAGATTCTTAGCTTATTTTTCAGCAACCTCAGTAATGGAAACCTGAATGTGGACATTCACATCTTACCAGAACACCAAATAAAGGGGTTCCCTGTGGCACTGATGAATTTGACATACTGATATGACATTAACAATCCAGATTTTCTTCCACCCCACCCCCCCATGATCATCCACATGAAACACAGTCTTGACAAACATCAACCCCAGACTCCCAGGGCATCTGAGAACATTTGAGAATCATGTGATCACCCAGTGCTACTCTTTGTTTTACAGCTGGCTAATGTGGTGGTTGGTTTCAATTGTCAACTTGCCACCACTTAGAGTCATCTAGGAAGAAAGGCTCAACTGAAGAAACTTCTAGTTCAGGTTGTTCTGTGAATCTGTCAGGGTATATATGCATGTCTTAGTTGTTAATTGGTGCAGCCT